>NW_020172724.1:448650-496273 GCF_003031525.2 Neophocaena asiaeorientalis asiaeorientalis
TCCAATCCAAGGCCTGGCAGTAAAAATGTCAGTGAGGGATGGAGAAAATTGGGGGGAGTATTTACAAAGGAAAGAGAAAGAATACGGAGATGCTTTACACACACAGCGATTTGTGTTGACTTCCTCAACAAAGGTGAAATGCATGCCACGAGTTCTCGAAAAGGGCCTAAAGGCGGAGAGCTGGAGCAGATTTCTCAGAACACTACCAGAAAGATCAGGTTCCATAAAGGAGCTGGGTCCAGAATAAAATGGTGAGCAGCTTCCTTCTCGATGCCACGGGCTGCCCAGCTGTTCCTGCTATGGGGCAGGGGGTGTGCTAATGGTGACAGTGAAAGCAGCATTCACAGTCCTTTACAGGTTACAATGCACTATCGTGGAAGTAACCTACACTGTCCTCACAGCTCTGCCAGGTGCCCACTACGAGGTCAACACCTGCGTGCACTGTGGGTAATAACAAGACTGGAGGTGGAGGCTGGATATCTTACATGGTTTCAAAGACCTCCAAAGAAACCTCCTTGGGGTCAAATTTTCCTAAAGTCCACGGGTTCGATATGCACACAATGCACTGACTAACTCTGTAAGCACACAATGCAGAAGTATAACCAATTAACTATACGCTGCAACTCTCTAAAGAGACAAAAGAAACTAATGCGGAAGGAGAGCCTCTCCCGTTATCTACTCTAGTCTGCCAAATAACTGGCTCAGAGACCTAGGTAAGGATGGGGAGGGCAAAGGGACTTTCCACCGGGAAAGAACGAATCACTTAAGTCGGAGGGCTCCTTAAGACATGATCAACTTTCCCTGTTCTTTGCTAACTTGACCTTAGTCCATCACAAAAAGCTGCCACCCCACTGAGACGAAACGGAAGAGCGTATTTTTAGAGCCACAGTTTAGGGAGAAATGAATCAAGGCCCAGACAGACATGAGACAGCACATGGCCCACACGCCCCATGTCCCGGTGAGAAGACTCACAGGACCCTCGTGAGCACAGCCGCCTTGCAGACTTGGCCCCGGAGGTGCGAGATGGGGAGATGAAGAACATGAGAAAACAAGACAGATGAATTGGCAGGATGAGGCTACGTGACCTCCCACGTAGTCACCTCCACATCTGGAATTTCACTTCCTGACTTGGAAGAGAGGTTCCTTCAGACACATGGATTCAAATCCTGGCTCCACAACTTACTAGCTGCATGTTTTTGGGCAAACGTTGCAGTTTCATCTGTAAAGTGGAAAAGGTCATAGTACCCACCCTATCAAGTTGCTAGGAGAAGTTAATGAGACTGCACGTATACTTCATTTTAAAGTGCATAGCACTATACCTTGACGCAGCACAGGGTCAGTGAATGTTCTTCCCTCTACCACCCGGCCCTCTCTTCCCTTTTCAGGAGGATTTCTAGGCAAAGGGATTAGAGCCTGGCTGTGTGAAGATTTGGGCAGGTAAAATGGTGGGGTAACTAGCCAGTTCTGTTAAAGCTCTTGGTATCCCATTACATCAATGATGCCCATGTTATTTTTAGAGACTATGAAAACAATCTGGTCAATTTCTACTGCAATCTTTTTTTTTTTTTTGTGGTAGGCGGGATTGGGGTCATCAGTTCATGATGTACGTAAGTCAAATCGTTATGCTGTACACCTTAACTTATACAGTGCTGTATGTCAATCATATCTCAATAAAACTGGAAGGAAAAAAAGAAGGAAAAAGAACTGGAGTTTTTTGGGATAGTATCTGCCTCGTGTGGCCATTTAATGTCTTTGGGGGGGGGGAGGGAACTACTGTGTGTGGTGGGCTTAATGCTTCTCTGTGTCTGTTAAGGAACTGACATCTGTGTCCATCCAAAGGCTGGGTGGAACATCTCCCTCTGCTTGGGTGTTTCTAGAAAGTCTACTGCTGGGATGACGGAGCATAACGTTAACACAGTTTCATGTAGTTCTCTTTGGCTTTCCAATCGAGGAGCTCTGAGCACAATCTGTCTCGGCCAGATAGTCATCAGTTGAGGCTGCACACGTGATTTCTTCTGTGGTGACCGCTCTAAGAAAATCACACCCGAAGAAGGGCCTCCCAAAGCCTTGAACGTAAAAGACCTACTCAGGGATCCATCCTGACTTAACAATGGAAAAGGAAAAAAGTTTGGGAGAGGAAGTCTTTGGCAATGACTTACCGGCTGCCTCTTGATGGTGAAATAAGCTTTGAAAGGTTAAGAAAATCATAAACCCACCAATTATGACATTTATCTGAACTGCCTGTCCACCCGTACAACCTGCATTGGCCTGCCCTGACAGTGAGTTAACAGAGCTGACCAACAGAGCCTGTTTTCTATACTAATGTGTGTTCCTTGCACTATTTAAAGGGCTAGGTCAGAGAGCCTCACATCTTGAACTTGTGCTGTGGCGCATTCCCCACCATTTTGGTTAAAACTCACCGAGACAAGCCATTTCACGGACCATGGCTGCCCAGTTAGGTTCACACAAGGGAAAGCCTATGCACTGCCTTTTGATTTATCTATTCGAAGAGTATAAATACTAACTAAAATTCATCTGAAGAACACTAGGTACACTTTTTTCCAGGGTGATGACTTAGCGTAACTTCCAAGAGACGTTTGAAGCTCTTTCCAAGATGCCCAGATGGCCAGCCAAACCACGAGTGTGTAAAACCGGTGAGAGTTTTGAATGAAAGGGAGGGATGAATTTTAAGAATTTACATTCTGCTTTCTTACCCGCTTTTCATTTGCATCTTATATGTGGATAGAACTTCTTATCTTGTTTACTATGCTTGATTATAATTTATCTAATGGGCTCTTTTTTCATTCCTGGGAATGAATCTATGGCTTATCGTGGAGGTAACTTTTAGATTCTACTTTAATTCATCCCCTTACTTACACAGTAAGCATCCTTGCTGGCTTTCCCCAGGAAGATAGTAGACCCTTGGTATTGACTATGCTGATGAGTTCCCCCATAGGACAAACTCCTGGGGTTTGACCTCAGAACCCAATGCGGTAACTCCAATGAAAAGTAGAAAGGGCTACACAAATAAACATAAGATCTTCTTATAAACAAAAAGGCTCACTATGCCAAACCACTCAGTTTAGTGACAGAGAAGAAAGACTGAGGTTAGGATCAGGCTGAAACAGTCCCCAGGGAGAGTGAGGACAGTCTTGGTTCTAAGATTCTTGGCATTTTTGCTGGGAAAAGCTGAGCACAGGACCGAAGGGCCATCCTTAGAATAGACTCTTTGCAAGTCCATAAAAGAAACCAGAACCAGAGAGGGTTCCCAGTACTGGCTTTCCCAGGCTCAGCAGAATCATCACTAAATCCAAAGGACAATGAAGTGGTGCAGGGCATCCAGGGAAGAGGGTCTTGCCTTGGGAGATTCTGTTCCTTTCCCTCCTTTCATGTGGAGCTGAGAACACCAAGAACTACAGAGCAGAAGACCGCCCCATAGCAGAGACTATAAAAAAGGACACAATTCAAATCCATCTTACAAGAGCACTTTATTTCTGAGAAATACAGAGGAGCAAAAAGGAAGAGACAAGGAAAGAAGGCGCCAAGGCACCTGTCCTTCTGGCCGATCACCACACTCACCTCCACGTAAGGGTTTGCCTGCTGGGGGCTCACAGACTACATGCCGGAAAGTACTTTCTGAGCCCCGGCACAGAAGTTGGCAGGGTACGCACCCCATGACTTGTGAGAATACTCCTCACCCCTGGGGAGAAAATGGAGAGGTAAGACCAGGAGCTTTAAAAGATCTCTGGTTCAATTCAAATATGATCGAGAATTATTAAGAGGAGATGTTTAAATGGGGCTTACCTTCAATGACATGCCAATTGGAGTTTTCCAAACTTAAAAAACTCTTCTCTTTCTCGGCCAGGAAGAGCTGATGGAAGAGTGCGTGGAATCTCGACTCCTGGAGGACTTTTCAAGGCCCCTCCACCTGAGATGGGCAAGGGCAGCCCAGCCTTGTGCATGGGGATGGGCTGAAGGGCCGCTGATATTCCAGATGTGGCTGGTTCCCAGAGACAGGTGATGATGTTTCCTTTATTTGCCTTGGCATGATTTTGGCCCAACACCCAAATGCACAAAATCCTTTGGCTGGTGACCAGTAACTCTGAGAAATTCAGAGTTTAGGCATGCATGAAATTACTACAGAAAAACAGCCACAGAATGAGAACACTGAGCTCAAAATTCAGGCACACCAGGCTCTGAGCCAACAGGGATACCAAGCAGGTTTCCTCAGATCAAACTCCAGCATCCAGGTGTACCAGGGTGAGAGTTCAGGGAATCAAAACCACTCCTACAGTGGATGAGGTAGGCAAAGAGCGGAAGGCCACCATCCAGGTGTCAGGTGCATGTCCCCACAGAAAGGAGTCAGACCAGCTCAGCTCCCGTTTCCCAAATGCTGTCAACTTCAAGCTTGCGACAGAACATTTGGAACAAATGATGTACCGAGGGGGTGACACGTGCAGGAACCAGGGCAGAACTGGCTGCCACCTAGCAGCTCCGCTCAGTGCCCCCTTCTGCCTCCTTCAAAGCCTTTTCTGTCCATGGCTCGGACAGACCCCACCCCAGGCTCACCCCAGAGCACCAGTTCACTCAGCCGGCGCCCCAGGGGTCTGCACGAGGGTCCACTATAGGAAAGCTCAGATGGCCATGGGCCTCCACCTCTGGGGGTCATCACAAACCCCTCCATCCCATCTCCTTACCTTCACAAGTCAAGAAGCACCAGCCAGGGATGCTTCAGCTGAATATTCAGTTGGCAGGCACAAAGGACAGCATCAGGCCTTCTATGCTGACCTCCAATAAGAGTAAAGCTTTGGAAACCCTCCCAAGAAAAGGATGCTACCACCACGGCAAGAATGGCTCAGACCCTCACCGACTGGACACCATGACTCTCTCAGAGGTTGCAAATTCACACCAGAGCCCTTTTGACCTCTTGACACCTTCAGTGCAAATACCGCACCAGGAAACAGCTATTTGAAAATCAGTGATACCCAGGGAAAAGGTGTGATGACCTCAGATTCCTCTCCCGCCCTCCTAGGCCAGCATAATCACAGTAAGTCTTCCTCGTGAGAGCTTGCTTTCCCATTCAGAAAATCCACACAGACAGCCCTGCCTTCCTCCAAAAGCCTTCCACACTCAGGAGGATCTGGCAAAGGTTGGTGTTAAAGGAAATCAACGGATCAATGTAAAGGCTCGTGATGGTTTGAGAAAAGAGGGCAAGACAACGTATTTGAATACTCACTTTGACGAATCTATGAAGTATATTACAAGTGCACCAATGCTGAGAGCAAAGACTAACACCACCTGCAAAAGAAGAGAAAAACACCATCAGTTAAGGGCTGAATGCTGGGAAGTTTACTTATTTATTTTCTGGACACATGCAGCTGCAGCTCGGAACATGGTGTCTTCAGGGGCCTGCTTGGCAGTGTCGCCCCCTCGCTGTGCCCACATACTACCCTGCGCACGGCTCCTCACCCTGCAGTGGACAGCAACCTCACTGCTGGCCAACAGGGCGCAGGGCAGACTTTTGTACCCCTGGGCACTGGGGTTTCATCTGGCCCTGTTACCTCAAGGTCCAGCTTCTCTGCAGCTGAAGTCAACACACTTCAGTGGGAAAAAAGCAGGTAAAAAAATCGCAGTGATACAATTTTTCATATTATGTGTAACCTAGGCCCCAAAGGAACTCAGAGACAGGGACATCAATTTTTAACAGCTTTGCTGAGGTATCATTTACATACCATAAATTCACCCATTTTAAGCGTGCGATTCAATCAATGACTTTGAGTAAATTTATCAAGTTGTGCAACCAGCCGTGTAATCTACTTTCGGAACATTTTCATCACCCCGGAAAAATCCCTCCTGCCCATTAACAGTTAATACCTGTTCCTACCACCGACCCTGAACAAACACTAATTTACTAGCTTACTTTCGGTTTCTATACAAGAAATATTAATCAAAAAGCACGAGGTTGGTGTCTGTCTAAATGTCCATATATGCGTATGTATGCGTATTTACATTCATTGCATGAACGTGTGTGCACATGGTTGTACTACTTCCCGGGTATTCTGGAGACGGTTTAGGCGCAGGAAGCCAAATTAGGTAATACGACTGGCCAGGTACATGACAACGTGCTTCTTCTTGGCACTCTTCACTCAAAATTAATCACCACTGACAGGAAAGACAGTTTCGGCATCTCCTGCAAAGGATACCTGTCACAGTAAAAGTCCATCAAAGGATACCTGTCACAGTAAAAGTCCACCAGACGAACATGCAGCACCTGAGGCTGACGCTGACACTTCTGTCCTCACGCCACACTCTACTTTCTTTATTTACTCCTTCACAGAGGAGGCCAGGAGTGCAACTAAAAGGAGGTACAAAAATATAAAAGACGCCAAGAGCCAACAACGAAGCTTGAGAACAAAAAATAAACACCACCATCACACATAATGCCAGGGGGCAATAAATATCTAGTAGACGTGCTAATATCCTAAAGGGACTGCAGGGTGAAGGGTGTGAGAAGTGTCAGCCTCTTCGGCATATCTTCAAATTGACATCCCTGTGACACTGGCTGGCAGATAGAGGTGAATCCCGATTCATGTGACGATTAGGCATGATGGAGTCGTGTGTGTGTGTGTGTGTGTGTGTGTTCACATGCACGTGAGCCAAACTGGCTGACAGAAAATGAACTCTGCATACCTATCCACTTAAAGCATTTACAAAATTCCATGGAGCTACATCCATTCCATGGATGGTGGGCTACAAAGCAGACAACTGACCGTTGAAACAACTGGGTATTATAAAAGGAATATGTGGCTTCATAGCATCTGATGAATTCCCCTTATGAAAGGAAGTATTAAAACATCACCGGGGCTGATTTTATTCTTCCATTGTGTTTTAAAAACTGAAAGGGGCTCCAGCTGAATCCAAGGAAACTCCTGCAGTCTGTCAGTAATTACCCTCGGCCCAGGGCTAATCCCCCTGGCAGGCTCACCTCAGTCTCTCTCCTCACACATGCACTCATTCATTCATTCATTTATTCATTCATTTCTTGCAAAGTTATACACAAAAACAAACAAAAACATCAAGAAGCCTCTGCTTTTCCCTCTATTATCTGAATGAGGCAGCAAATCAAGTAGCTTAAGATTAATTTTGATCTGTGCTATTTCTGAGACATAAGCAGTTAGATCCGGGCCCTGACCTCATTCTCAAAATGCTGCAAAGAGAAGGGGTGTGGCCAGATCAGAGGGGAAGGACTTCTTCTTCATTCATAGACAGCTGATGCAAGACTAATCTCTGGCAATTTGGCTGTGTGTGTGTGTGTATGTGCATCCGTGAGTGCAGAGCTTCTCTCAGAGCGGGCTGTGCAGGCTTAGGCCATTAAAGCTAGAGAGAAGATGAGGGCAGAGGATGGGGGAAAGGGGAGGAGAGAAAGGGAAAAGAAAGGGGAAAAGTTCTTGCACACTGTTTCTGCATCATTCTGAAATGGGCTCAAAAATCTAAGCTCTCCTGCCATGATGATGACTTCCCAGCATCGGAGGGGACAAAGTAGCTGACACTAATGTGTCCCAGCTGCCTCTGTGAGGGGGAGTAATGTGCAGCTGTAAGCGAATCAGCCAGTGACAGGAGGGGCGGCCTCTTGCTCTCTTCAGATGCAAAGTCAAATAGCAGCATCGCTCTGACAGGATAAGGGAGGGAGAGAAACCCAGGAGGAAGATGACTCCACAGTTCCCAGGAGCTGAAGGTTCTGAGGAGTGGACCTATTCTTGGGTCCACACGTTCAGCTGGAAGACTCCCAATGGGGTACAGGGTGTCCGAACTGTCCCATCCCCATCCCCCAGCCACCTGCCTCCAGGCACGAAATGATCAATGGGGCGGGGGAGGATCTGCTTCTCAGTATGGAAGCCACCATGCCTGCGATTTTTAAACTTGCTAAATGGCTCTTTATCATGTCAGGCTTGATTACATTGTCAACCCAATCCGGGTGCTGCAGATAACGAATCAATCCTTTGGATCTCGCCATGAAAACAGGAATCCAACAGAGATGAATCTTCTACAGGGCCCTCGCAAAGGGCTAGTTCTCTCTCATCTTGCATCTCTCATCTCTATCTCTCTGGCAAACACCCCACTGAGAACCCTACTCTAAAAATGAAAAACTTCAGTCCAACTATACAAAATGATTAGATCGTAGCCTAAGGGGTAATGGTTACATTACAGAGCATCCCCAAATAATCACCTAAGTATTTCACATTTGCTATGCACAAGGCCCTGGGAAAAACAAAAGGAAGAAATCCACTTGGAGTCATAAAATATGCTCTTTTCCTGCAGTAACCCTTACATAGATGAGTCCTGTGCTATCATGCAATTAGTGCCCAATTGTAGGGTACAGGTAGAGTCAATATATAGTAAGATATGGACTAGATGGGACATACATAAATGGAGGAGCTAGGGAAGGGCAGGAACAACAGAGGTTCTTGTCTCAACAGCCACTCCCTTCTCAAAGCGTCCCTTCTTCCGACGTGTTACGGCTACTCTAATATCCCTTCATTAAGGGGGAGGGCCACTGGGAATCCTTCCGTGAGCAACTACAGTCCCAGGGACCAGGGGCAAGGCAGCCCAAGGGACATGGTAAGATGAGACCAAGAAAAGAGACCGGGAAACACTCGCCATCTAGCAGCTGAGTCGCAGAACACCCCTAACAATGACCAAGCACTTTACAAAGTACTATCGCAAACGAGAGTGTGTGGACACAGTCTGACACAAGGGATGAGGTGAGCAGTCCCTCTCAGCACACCCTGTGCCTGTCATGAGAGCCCGGCCAGCCTTCCTAACTCTTCATAGCCTGGGTTCGCCATATCACCTTGGCTACCCTGCGTAGTGCTAACTGCCATATTCTTAGGTTTACTGCAAACACCCGTATGCTGTGTGGTGGTACTGAGTCCTGAGTGATATTTATAGAGCGCCGGATTCCTAAAAACAAAAGCCGTTTGATAAATGTCATTGGAACAATGGTGCCCGTGAGTCCTCTATTTTCAAAACTCTAAGATCAGACATGACATGTGTTTGTACAGAAGAATGCTAGGTATACAGACAGACAGACAGACACACACACACACACACACACACACACACACAGTATACTAAAAGAATGCCTGTCCCCAATACCTGACACCAGAAGTCTGATGATATGGGACTTCCCTAGCAGTCCAGTGGGAAGACTCTATGCTTCCAATTCAGGGGGCACAGGTTCCATCCCTGATCAGGGAAACTAAGACCCACATGCTGGGTGGCCAAAAAAATAAATAAATAATAAAAATTTTAAAAAGCAGGAAAATTATATAAAAACAAAAGTCTGATGATACTTGGTGAGCAGAGAGGAGAAAGACACAGCCATCTTCACGATGGAAATTCGAGCAGACCCTGAAAACCTTCCAAATGTCTTGGAAGGTTCAGAAAAATGTACAACAGTATGGCGAAGCACAGAATATCCTCCCTCAGGTCACTGAAGCTCCCCAAGGAAAAGACAGATCCATTGATGCGATATGGAGGGGAATGAATCTGGAAAGCTGGCTCCTCAGAGATACTGCCTGCTCTAGAACCTGGTTTCAAGCTTTCGGGTTTAGGCCCAAATGCTTTCAAACCCACACAGAAGGCTGCGTGGGCCTTCAGACATGGATTGGGAGCAGAGGGTCACAGAGGCTGCTGCTACTCAAATCCTATCACCTGAGGAGCTCTCCTTAAAAGCCCTCACCTCACCGGGGCACCAGATAATTGAGAACTGGGGTGAGGGGGAGGCCGCATATCTCTATTTTTAACAAGCTCCTCCAGTGAATCTGATGTGTGGCCAAGAACGGGGAGTCACTGAATTAAACCCATTAGAGAAAACCACTTAGCTCAAGTCAGAGATTAATTTACAAATGTCACCTTAACAATTAGCCCATTAGAACATATGTATGAGGCCTGCACACTTTGAGAATCGTGCTAGGAGTACTCTAAAAAATACAGAGAGGGGGATGAACTAATTCTCTCCTGAACGGGTTTTACACATTCTACTCAGCTCACCGCAGAACAAATGACCCTACTTAATGATTCTGCACGTTTGATCAGGGCCTAGCCAGCTACTGGCAGCAGCGACCCCTCAGAAAACTAACGATTTTTGATATAGGATCCCAAAGGCACATTACTTTCTTTTATTGAGGTATAATTTATACACAATAAAACTCACTATATAAAAAAAAAGACATGAGGACTCCCAAGGCCAAACAATCTGGGGACGGTTTGTTTATGAGAGAGAACATCATTCCAGCATCCAAATTATAATGTTTGGTCTGGCAAATTTAACAACTCTACAATCAACCTTTATTGAACTCCTCTGCTTGAGGTCCAGAGGGGGAGAGAGGGAAATAGAAAACTGAAATAGCTAAGTCAGGCCTGATCTTTGCCCTCAACTAGCATGGAATCCAGAAGTTTAAATTACTCAGGAGTCCTTGTGAATTTTATAAATGCTACACATATAAATAGACACTTCTGCGAAGTCCAAGGAAGGAGGGGGCCTAGAAGTAACACCACCGCCACTGCAAACTCCCACAGTGGAAGAGGAAGAGGAGAATGGAAAACCAAGGAGGAGGAAGGGAGAGTTCCTGATGCTCCAGGTCCACCTGGCTGCTCCAGGGAAGGGCAGACACCAGGTGCATGGGGTGGCTGGCACGTGGCGGGGAGAACACAGGACTCCAGTAGGGAGGCCCACCTGTGATTGAATCTCAACTCTGCCCCGATAAGCAGCACGCACTCGAGCACGTCACAGAATGTCTCTGGGACTCAGTCTCCCAATCTGTGAAATGGTGGGATTGGAACAGATGCTTATCCAGTGGGGACCGTGACAGGTTACTGTAGACAGTGAAAGATGAAAACTGTTTGGCTCGAAAAGGCAGAGCTCTTGTATGCCAACTGTATGCCATTTCTGCATAATTATAATTCAGCACGATGGCAATAAGCGTGTGTCACTGACCTGTGTCAGAGAGGCTTGCTTCTTTCATAAAATCACAAGTGTGGACTCCATGGGCACTCGGATTCAGAGTCTGCGCTTCCAGTAGCACAGTGAGTTGCCCCTGTAGCTTTTCATCTCACAAAACTAAAAACCTAGACCCACCAGCTGCCGCCTCCTGCGTCTGTGCCTCAACTGTGCCATCGCTACAGGGCACTGAGTGGTGGTGTGACGCAGCCCCCTCTCCTCCTACCTCGGTGATTCACTAAAAAACCTATGTTTCTGCCAGTTTTACCCCGAGAAGCTCACAATGAGTCTCAATCTTTTCTCAAGGGAAAAGGGAAAGGATTTCTTTTTCTTCACTATATGGCAAGATTAGTAGTATGTTTTTCTCATCCCTGAACTATTAGCTGTTCTCAATAGGAGAAGACATAATTTTGCTACCAAAAAAGGTATTTTTGTTACCCTAAATAACAAAAGATTTGTAAAGTATAAAACCAATATTTTGACAGCGCCATTTAAACAGCCAAATGTCCCCTAAGTTTCCAACCTAACATTCTGGTGCATTACATTTGACTTACGTGAAGTGCTTACACAAAAATGCCGTTAAGTGGATTCACTGGAAACCAAGACTCCAAACAATAGTGGACGTGCAGATGCATTCAAGATGAAAGAAAGAAAGGAGAAGAAAGGAGCTTTCAGCAGTTGGTATTTAGAATTATAGCATTAAAATAAAATACATGGGACTTCCAGATAAGAGTAAAACAGTGCTTTATTCAAATGTAAGGGAGCCGAGTAAAAATACCTGTGAGAACGTGTGTGTATGTACAGCTGATTCACTTTGTTGTGGAGCAGAAGCTAACACACCATTGTGGAGCAATTATACTCCAATAAGGTTAAAAAAAAAAAAAGATTTTCATTGGATGAATATACTGATTGGAGTCTTTCAATCATTATAATTTTTAAAGTAATAAAAGAATATAGTTACAAAAAAAATGCCTGTGATTTTGTGGGCATTCAAATCTGGTGTTTCCAAAAATGCAATACTATAAAGCCATACCCAGTGTAGAATGGACTGGATTTTCAGGACACGTGATATAAAATGGCGAGGGCCCCCCCTCAATCGCTGCAAATGATTTCCACGGCTTTTGGTACGAAGATAAACATCCCTGACACAGCTTAGAAGACCCTGAAAACTCAGGCCTTTTTCCTCCTCTCTGGCTTTATTTCACACTTTCTCCCTCTCTAGACGCCAACTAATGGAAATTTCAGTTCTTATTTACTGTGTGCACACCCCCCCCCCGCAACCACCCAACCACAGGGCCTTTGCACAAGCACTTCCTTCCTCCTGGAAGACTTACTTCCCCTCATAGACTATCCATCCTTCAGATCTCAACTCCACCATCACTTCCCTGCTCACACAATATAGGAAAGTCCCCCATGAGCACAGTCTGTACCTTGTGGCACTTAGCACAGGAGCAATTTTACGTTTCTTTGTGTAATCGTTTGATTAATTCCTCTGTCCTCTACTGGACTGCATATTCTGTGAACACTGGGTGCATATCCATTTTTACTCATCATTAAATTCCCAGGAGCTAGCAAAGTGTCTCGATCAATATTTGTTAAATAAATAAGCATATGGAGAAAAGACTGGAGAAGGGGTTTGGAGACTGGGTGCAGTGAAAGAAAAAGAAAGCTGGAAGGATATGAACCCTCACTGAGTGGGACTTCAGAGTTTAAATCCTTCCCTGTGATGGTAGGATCCAAGGGACCCCTGCTGAAGTGGAGCGGGGTTGAACATCACTGCAGTCAGAAGGACAAGGATGGGGGACGCACAGGGGTCGGCTAGCACATTCAAGTGCACAGACTGGAAGCTGATGGCCAGAGGGGCCTGGAGGTCGGTAGATGACACCAGCAGGGAGAGTAGACAGAATGGGGATTTAGTCAGGTAGCAGGGGCCTCAAGAGAAAAGGTTTTGCACAGGATGGAAGAGGCAATGGAGGGCCAGAGTGTCCAGTGATCCCTGGGCTATGGAGAAACAAGCCACCTCCATACAGAGAAGTGAGGGAAATTACAGCTCTAAGAAAAACAGGTTCAGCTGAGATGGGAGATGTCAGGAGTGTTATGTGAAGAGGTTGAGAATTTAGATTAGGTTCAGGACTAGGAATCTGAGGGAACAAAGAGAAGCCCAAGTCCTGAGGGGGCATGATACAAAATAATATAAATATAAATGCATAAATGGGACATGAATATATATATTTATGTATGTACGTACACACACACACACACACAACAAAGAACACAAACGGATACTCTGCTAATTAATCACAGATGCTGGACGTCTGTCAATATTTGTTAACCAACTACATTCCCAGCAAGGTGCCTCTGTCCATTTTCAAATTAGGTAGTAATTTCCAAATGACTATAGATACAGAGAAGCCCTGGAAAATAATAAGGCTCCTCCTTAGTGTACGCTAAGAACAAGTTTATTATAAACTATGCATCTGCTGGTATACAGACAAATACGTACAACGGTTGGCTTTCTGGAGAGGATGGAGGAGAAACTGACTAATACAAATAGATACAGAGGGTCTGGATTCTTCTTGGTTTGTTATGTTCCTCAAAGAAGAAACTGGGGCCTAAGCTATACGTCAACTGCCTGCTCTCTTCCCCTCTGAGGATTCATGTTGAGTGTGAGTTGTGTGAACTTCTGCAGGTTAGTGTCCCCAGCTGTCACAGGAGGGTCATCTGTCTTACGTCCTGGATTTCATTGACCATGCACATCTCATTCTGCACAACTTAAAAATACAGAAGAGTTCAATGTGTTCCTCTAAGGTCTAAATTTTTTAGAACTGAAATAAGAAACTAAAATGATGGAAAGCAAGAGTAACATTAAGACAGAAAATTTTCCCTAAAACCTGTGTCCTTCCTGAGAGTTGAGGTTTAATGACACTAAAATCTTAGGCCACTGCATCATAAAATTTTAAAGGTTGATTTCTGCATATTTTAACCAATGGCATGAAAACCGCTGCCTTGGCACACAAGACAAAAATCTTCCATTTGAGGTCTAAAGTTGGAAAGACCTTTCCTGTCTAATTATTGAAAAACCCAAGGGAAAACATTCCATCAGCTGGTGGAGCTCCCAAGATTGCAGCTAATGAGCTTTTTCAGAAATTCTCTGGTTTAAGTGCATGTGAGTTTGGCCAAGTGGGCTGTTAATTTAATTAGGTTCATAGGATGAGAAAACTTCTGTGGCACTGTCAAGTCACCAGTTGCTGCCTGTTGTCACCAAGAACTAAATTTATGGCCATCTTTGCCCTACTTTTCAAATTTTGCCAGTTCTAAGAGTATATTAAAGGGAAAAATGGAACTGAAAGCTGGGACTCAAACAGCCACCTATACACTCAAGTTCACAGCAGACAAAGGTGGAAGCACCCAAATGTCCACTGACGGATGAATGGATGAACGAAATGGGGTCTGTACATACAGTGGAATATTATTCAGCCTTAAAAAAGGAAGGAAATTCTGGTACATACTACAACACGGATGAACCTTGAGGACATCTGCTAAGTGAAATAAGCCAAACACAAAAGGACAAATACTGTATGATTCCACTTATATGGGGCACCTAGAACAATCAGATTCATAGAGGCAGAAGTAGAAGGGGGATTGCGAGGACCTGGAAGAGGTGGGGATGGAAATATATTGTTTAGTGTGTACAGAATCTGTTTGTTTTTCTATAAAGAGATGAATAGTCAATATCTTAGGCCAGCAGGCCACAGGATCTCTGTTACAACTACTCAAGTCTGATACTATAGTGCAGTGGGCCCCAGCCTTTTTGGCACCAGGGATGGATTTCATGGAAGACTATTTTTCCACGGACTGGGGGTGGGGAGGTCTGGTTCAGGCAGTCATGTGAGTGATGGGGGAGACGGCTCAGGTGGTAATGTGAGTGATGGAGAGCAATGCAGAGCCAGATGAAACTTCGCTCGCTCGCTCACCCGCCCCCCACTGCCCACCTGCTGCTGTGCGGCCTGGTTCTTAACAGGCCGCTGATGGTTCGGTCAGCAGCCCGGGGCTTGGGGACCCCTGCTATAGTGCAAAGCCAGTGGAGACAGCACATAAAAAAATGGGCATGGCTGTGTACCAATAAAACTTTATTTACAAAACCAGGGAAAAAAAGAATTTGTGCTAATGAAAAAGAAATTGATGATAGTTGTAAACATTGCAAATGTACTTAAACCACAGAATTGGTTTAGAAATGGCTATAATGATAAAATCTTATTTTATGTGTATTTACTACAGTAAAAAAAAAAAAAAAATGGAAGAAAAATTCTGAGAACCTGCAAGTGGAATCCAGCAGTATATATTTCAAATCTCAAATATAATCACCTTCTCAGAGTGATACAAGTATCTCTACTTTCAATAGTAGTTGCTATCTCCAAGAAACTTGTATTACATACATGTGATTCTTGCCTCTCTGGGAAGTTTGATCTTACCCCTTAGTTAATTCGAATTTCTCCTTTAGTTTCCAGAATCTCTCCCCATTTAGCCATAGACACCTTATATGAGTCCCCACCTTCCCCTCCCCCTCCCATCCTCATCTTTAACTGATGCACAAAGTGGGCTATGACTTTCTCAGGAATCAGGGAGCTGACTGGAGCCAGAACCTACTTTGTCTTCTGGTAACTGTAGCTAAAGTCCGAGACATGATTGAGAGTTTTTAAAAAATGTGCCCTTGACCACAATAGAAAAAGAAAATAGGCTTCCCTGGTGGCGCAGTGGTTGAGAGTCCGCCTGTCGATGCGGGGGACGGGGGTTCGTGCCCCGGTCCGGGGGGATCCCGCGTGCCGCGGAGCAGCTGGGCCCATGGGCCACGGCCGCTGAGCCTGCGCGTCCGGAGCCTGTGCTCCGCGACAGGGATGGCCACAGCGGTGAGAGGCCCGCATACCGCAAAAAAAATAAATAATTAACAAGAGTGTGCCCTTGGCTTGTAACCACTTTAAAAACACATAACAATTTCCTCTAAAAGGTAATGAACTAGACACAGGGCATTGGGTCTCCAAGTCTAAACCTCAAGGCCAAGCTGCAGTAATGACTTGGTCACAGGCCCTCAGTGTGTTAGTGGGACCCTATAGTCACACCTAGAAACAACCTAAAATGTCCTTCTTCTACAGTAATGATTTTGCGGCCAAAGGGGTGGCTTTTAAAAAGGATTGGCATGCACCCTAGAAAGTAGTGCATCAAAGCCCCTCAACACCAAGGGAGTTGGCTAAAGACAATGAACAGCCACTGAACTGAAATTACAACATTAACACGAACACTGACCAGGCTTCAGAACCCATTACCCACCCATGCTAGGTGTGGCCACCGATATGCACGACTTGGTTCTGAAAGCATCACACTGTATTTTCTCCTTTGTAGAACGGACTCCTGACCATAACAAATGGGTTGGCGTTGGCAAACACTACCTGGGCTAACAATGAAACTAGCAAATATCTTTTATTAAGGTCTACAGCCGAGTGAAATCCAGGTCTCCAAAGAGAAGGCACTAGATTGTCCACTTCTGATCTCTTTCCCTCCTTCCCTTACTCAGAGGAAAAAATATATATTTTGTATATTTACCATTGAATTCTTACAGACAATCTACCCTTTCTGAAGGAAGTAGAAGGTTAAGAGATAGCATCTCCCATGCTCACAAATTTCCGCTCCCACAGCCAGGAAAATCACAAGTCATGAACCTCAACATGGATAACTATGGATGGGATGCCCCGAGTGATGACTATGCCCCATCAAACACTGCACCACTACTAATTCAGAAAGGCTGGACCACAGCCCTGGCTGCCGCCCCACTCCCTGTCACCCCATGAGGATCAGACGCTCACAACGCCGCACAGGGTGACAGGAGCTCAGGCGGACTAGAGACCAACAGTTGGAAAACCACAAACTCCACTTTCACGGGGCACACGCTAGGGGACGGGGGGACGTGAGCATCACCAGGTAACACAAGCTGGCCTGCCTCTCAGCCTCACAACTACTCTGGGAACAGAAGAGGGCTGTGGAATGCCACGTGTCTTTTCAAGGCCATTTAAAATGAGGAACAGTGTGTGTCTGACGTTCAGGGCTGCTTTAGACTTCAGACTAGGTACAGAGTTAGCCCTTCAGCAAGGCAAGGGCCAGAAAATGTGCGAAGGATGATTTATTCCCTATTTCTAAGAGCTTCGAAATACTGATCAAGGAGAAAGCAGAACTGAGGTGCATGTCCTTCAGGCTTTTGTATGGGTTTTTCAAGTTTTCAGTTTCCGTATTGGGAGAACCAGCACCTTCTCGGGGTTTGTGGGCTCTGTTGTCATAATCCAGCAACGCATTTCTTTTTTTTTTTTTTAATTAATTTATTTATTTTTGGCTGCGTTGGGTCTTCATTGCTGAGTGCAGGCTTTCTCTAATCGCGGCGAGCGGGGGCTGCTCTTCGTTGCGGTGCGCGGGCTTCTCACTGCGGTGGCTTCTCTTGTTGCAGAGCACAGGCTCTAGGCGCGCGGGCTTCAGTAGCTGTGGCACGTGGGCTCTAGAGCACAGGCTCAGTAGTTGTGGTGCACGGGCTTAGCTGCCCCGCGGCATGTGGGATCTTTGTGAACCAGGGCTCGAATCCGTGTCCCTTGCATTGGCAGGCGGATTCTTAATCACTGCGGCACCAGAGAAGTCCACCAGCAGTGCACTTCAGCCCCAGCCTGATCACCAGATTCCCCTCTCCATCCACTCCGTTCACTCCTCTGAACTCCCCGTTCCGTTCTCCATTCCCTCATTCATGGCACCCATCTGCTGAGTGTCCACTATGGACTCGGGGTTGAGCTGGAAGGGGATACCGAGCTGGAGAAGAAGGCCCCTGTTTTATACAACATGAAGGTCAGCTTTCATTCTTGTGCAAGGCAGGATGACAGATGCCAAGATGAGGTTCCTAGCATCGAAAGCCTTTTGAGACATTTGTGCCCCAGCCTAAGAGTGGTTCTCAACCTTGAGTGCACATCACAGTTCTCTGCAGGGCCTCTTAAAACACAAATTGCTGAACCCATCCCAGAGGTTCTGATGCTGTGGGAAGCCCAAGAATTTTCATCTCTAACAAGCCGGTTCAACGACTACATTTTGAGAAACCCTTGCTTTAAAACCCTCATAAAATAATGAATAAATAAATACATGTTTATGTTTTCAGGATATTCTTTCTTTTTTGAATATGGATGGAAAAACATCTGAAATTGGTTATTTTAGGTATGCACTATTTGGACAAATTTCCCTTAAAATATCTATAAAAACATACCTCAAAGACTTCTGGAAGGAAGAAAAAAATTGGCTAGAACTCTTTATCTTGAAACATTATTCAAAACCATTTTCACACTCTAGTTTGATGTGCTAGTCAATGCCAGCAAGATTTTTTTTTAATTAAGTTGACATATCTTCCCCCATAGAAAGCTACCTCATGAATTTAGTATATGATGTCACTACTGCTAATAAAATGATTAAAACCCCCATTTCCAGGGGCTTCCCTGGTGGCGCAGTGGTTAAGAATCTGCCTGCCAATGCAGGGGACACGGGTTCAAGTCCTGGTCTGGGAAGATCCCACATGCCGCGGAGCAACTAAGCCCGTGCGCTACAACTACTGAGTCTGTGCTCTAGAGCGCACGAGCTACAACTACTGAGCCTGCGCACCTAGAGCCTATGCTCTGCAATAAGAGAAGCCACCACAATGACAAGCCCGTGCACCGCAATGACAAGCCCGCACACCGCAACAAAGAGTAGCCCCCGCTCGCCGCAACTAGAGAAAGCCCGCACGCAGCAACAAAGACCCAACGCAGACAAAAATAAAGAAAAGTAAATTTATAAAAAAATACCCATTTCCAATATGTAGGCTTAGATTTCTGAAGTCCTAGTTCCACCCAGGATTATAGATTTGTAAAGGCTGAGAAGACTTGGTTTCCAAAGATATCAATAGTCCCAACAAAGGGAAGATGGGAGCTCATCAAAAAACGATTTTCTTTATTGCTGGAAAGAAACAGTGTGAAAGAAGAACAGTTGCCAATATGGCTTCCAGAAACAAAGGAACCAAAGGCCATGGCTCTGCCCATTCTCCCCAGACATGTCTAAGACAGAGGGAGGACAGACCAGCGCCCTCTGTTTGGGCTCCACCCACGCAAGATCCTTCTGGCAGTCGTTGGTCTGCCCCACCTTCATAAGAATGTGGGTCTGCTTGACAACATCTCTCCCACAGCAGTCATGTTGATGACCTTAAGTTGCCTTTGTAGATTTTTTTGTGAATGCTATCAACACAGGGTGGTTGAAATTGTTTTTAAGCCTTGTTTCTTTTTCCTTTTCTTTTTTGTTTACTTTTCTATTGAAAAATCAAGGACTTCCCTGGTGGTGCAGCGGTTAAGAATCCTCCTACCCATTCAGGGGACACAGGTTCGATCCCTGGTCTGGAAGATCCCACATGCCGCAGAGCAACTAAGTCCGTGCGCCACAACTACCGAGTCTGCATGCCACAAGTACTGAAGCCCGCGCACCTAGAGCCCATGCTCTGCAACAAGAGAAGTCTCTGCTCGCCGCAACTAGAGAAAGCCTGTGTGCAGCAACGAGGACCCAATGCAGCTAAAAATAAATAAAATTAAATAAAATTTTTAAAAAAAAGAAAAGAAAAATAAGCCACTCAGATGCACGTGGGGTGACAATTCTTAGTCTTTCTCCCAAAAGTACCCTTCCTCTGCTGCTCCACTGAGGGGGGCCTCCAAAGGAGTCTGGGGAGACTCTAATTGAGGAATTTACCCCATTCTCTACTGTAATCACCAGTTTTCTTCTCATTCTCTCAAATATGATCTCCTTGAGGGTAGACACTATGTCATTCACGTCTGTGTCCCCACCATTCCCTTAGTCATTCCACAAACGTTTATTGAGGGACTACTGCATAGCAAGCTATGTGCAATGCCTGGATATATAGCAGAGAATAAAAGTGGGCCCTGCCTGCATGAAACTCACAGCCTAGAGGAAAGACAGACAGTCAACCAATGGTCACACGAGTAAAAACTGCACATGGTGAGAAAGGCGCTAACGAGGAGAAGCGAGCTTTGTTGACTGCGGGGTCCACGGAGACGTCCCTGAGGAAGGAGGATTAGAAAGAATTAACTAGAACAAGATGAGCATTTCATACACACAACGCAGCACGTCCAAAGCTTCTGAACCACCGTCCCGTCTGTATTTGCTGAGTGAACAGAGGGACCAAGATGGTGCTACCCATCACCATGACAGCATGGAGTGAGGGCAGGGGAAACACTGACCACACTGAGCTGAATGAAGACCCACTGTCCTCAAGAAGGAAGAGGTACCTCCATTCTGAAGGTGGAGAAACTGAGGCACGGGGAGCTTAAATATCTTGTGAAATAGGCAGACCTGGGCCTCAAATCCATGTTCGGCTCCCTGCCTTTGTTCTTTTAACCCAAGACGCCAAAGCTACTTCCTGAATTTGGGATTATGAGGCCTCCAAGGTCCCAGAAACGCTCCCCCCATCACGCCTTCCCTGGTGGAACTCTGAAGTTTCATCAGCTTTTTCTGAGTTCCTTAGTGAAGAAGGAGCAAGGCTGAAAAGTGCTCTTGGAGGGCTGTGATGGGAGACCCCCCGAAAATGAGGACACAAAAGGCAGTCAGTGACTCCACTGGCCCCACAAACCCTAAGCAACCCTCTCTCCCATCGCTACGGACAGTGTATGTTTACTGCTTTACTATACATTAGCATATTTTCCAGTTTTATACCCCATATTGGAAAATTCTTTTATTACATTCTAATCGGTAAGGACCATCCAGTAATGGAGTAGGCTGCTATATGTAATACTGAGCTTCCTGTCCCTGGGGATATTCAAGTAGATGCAGGAGATCACCGGCCAGGAATACCATGGAAGGAATTTGCTTATTATATCAGCTTCTGATCCCATTTTTAATAAGCCAAGATTAGAAGATCTTTACAGCAGAGATTGTGTTAGGTCTCTAGGCCTCTGCTGACTACACATCCCAGTCTGCCTGGTGTCCCGGAATAATTATTAAGAACACTCCTTTTCGTGCTCAGGAGTGTACTTTGCAGAGGACAAAGAATATGGTCATCCAATTTAAGACTCTTGGATGCTTGCAGAGGCCTAATGCATCCTGACACACTAGCTGTTAAATATCCCGAAGATGGGAACAGATGGTTTCCAATTCTTAGAGCCACATCAGAAAAATGTCTTGTTCTCTGTTTAATAACCTGATATACCTGACCCAGCAACAGGTGAATGATGATGTCTAAAACCTCCATTATGTCTTACAAATTCTCTCTCTCTCTCTCTCTCTCTCGTGTGCATGTGTGCACACATATAGGAAACTGTATGACATGACACTCAGCCATTTGCATAGTACAGGAAAGACACAGGAAAGAGAGAAGCTGGTAGCCTTTCTATGACACTTGTGCTACCTTAATGAATGAGTTTTCTTTAAAAAAAATACTCTTAAAAAAGGTCTTGTAGGGAGGGTGGGAGGGAGGGAGACGCAAGAGGGAAGAGATATGGGAACATATGTATATGTATAACTGATTCACTTTGTTATAAAGCAGAAACTAACACACCACTGTAAAGCAATTATATCCCAATAAAGATGTTAAAAAAAAAAAAGGTCTTGGCTGGCAGAATATGACTCATACGTTGCTGGAGATGATGGGGACTGATCCACTCCAACTGAATCACTGGATGTTGAGAAGAAGAAAAATGGATATCGAGATTTCAGATCAAGAGCAGTCCATTAAAACCAGTTCCTGAGGCCATGGGAAGTGGCATATGCACGCTGGAGGAGTATCTAACACAGCATGCTCTCAAAACTGGTTCTTGGTGAAAAGAGCAACGCAGCCCCTGATCCCACGGTGAACTCTAACTCATGGGGAGTTCGGGCCTGTGTCACTGTCATATGCTCTCCACACAAAATAATAAAAAGGGGAGTGATGGGAGCAAATACTTATAGATGCTATTTTGTTTATTCCTTTTTTAAGCTTTATTGAGGCATAATTGACAAAATAAAAATTGTGTATATTTAAGGTTTACAACGTGATGATTTGATATATGTGTACACTGTGAAATGATTACCTCAATCAAACTAATTACCACATCCATCACCTCACATAGTTACCATATTCTTGTGTGTGCGGTGAGAACACTTAAGGTCTACTTTCTCAGCAAATTTCAAACATGCAATACAGCATAATTAACTATAGTCCCCATGTTGTACATTGGGCCCCCAGAAGCTATTCATCTTATAACTGGAAGTCTGTACCCTTAGACCAACATCTTCCCAGCCCTCCATCCCACCATCACCCAACCCCTAGAAACCATCATTCTACTCTCTCTGCTTTTGTGAGTTTGACTTTTAGATTCCATACATAAGTGAGATCATGCAGTATTTGTCTTCATGTGTCTGGCTTATTTCACTTAGCACAGTTTCCTCCAGGTTCACCCATGTTATTAAAAATGGCAGGATTTCTTTCTTTTTTATGGTTGAATAATATTCCATTGTAGACAGATATATAAATATAGACATTTATTACATTTTCATTATCCATTCAACCATCAGTGGAGACTTAGGTTGTTTCCATATCTTGGCTATCGTGAACAATGCTGTAATGAACATGGAAATGCAGGTATCTCTTTGATCCACTGAAGCTGTTTGTTAAAAATACATTTCCAAATGTTCTGATTCTAAAGGTTTGAGGAAGGGCTCTGAAATCTGCATTTTCAACAAGCAACACCATGCCCCCATACTCTGTAATTCTGACAGATTTTGAGAGAGGTCTATTTAATGCATCAGTTCCTCTCTGGCAAGAAGAACTTAAAAGTTTTTAAAACCCAGATCACCAAGTTGCACCCCAGAGCAATGACATGAGCATCTCAGAGGGGAAGGAACAGGCATCAGTAGTTTTCCGATGTATTAGAAAATAAAGCTCCTTGGGTAATTCCAGTGTGCGGCCTGGGCTAAGAGCCACTAACAGCATGTATCTGAAATCTGTGGTCACCTGAGCAGTGATTGGGAGGCATCCTAGGGCAGAAACATGCAATGACAATTGAGGGTGTAGGTCCGTGAAGCCCAACACGGAGAGCCAGGGCTCTGTGCTGGTGCATGGGGAACTACCTGATTCCCCAGCATCTCCACTGGAGTGACCCTGGAAGAGCAGTCCTCAGTGAACCCAGTCATTGAGGAGGCCCGCCTCTCCCCCGACACACCCACACGCCTCTTTGAAACCGAGGCCAGCAGGGAGGCTGTGGCATGCTGAACCTCAAGGTGGTGGGGGACACAGATGACAGTGTGATGGCTAGGATGGAGCCAGAGCCTGGCACTGACTGGACCACTGCCTGCCATGTGAGCATCAGGACCCTGAGTAGTTTGGGCAGGCTGTTCCCAGCTCTGCAGGGTCCCTTGAGCAAGCACAGCCATCTCATCCCCCGCTCCTTGGCACCTCTGGGTCCAGGCACAGGGTTTGGCCCTCAAGCATGCGGATGGGGAGACAGCTGCTTCCTGCCAGTGGCAATGCAGGCCTCAGTCCTTACCAAGAAACAGGCAGGAGCAGAAGGTGTAAGTAGGATCTGGTTTGGAGATCCCCCCAGCTCCAACCAAATCCACATCTTTTTCAGCAAAACACAGGTCATGTAAATGTATGAGTTTCCACAAACCTCTTGTGGCACTCCGTCTGCAAAACCTTAGTAACAACAGCACAGGTTGGTCTCTGGGAACTGGGGATGGGAATGAGGAGAGTAAGTCCCCAGAAGTCCCTGGAGAACTGCTCATCAGGATGATGGCTCAATGTCCACCAAAACACAACAGCTAGTTCCTATCTGCTCAAGCACCCTATGCAGTGGCGTGAGGGTGAACTGCAGGCCAGTGCCATGCAATAGAAATAGAATTCAAGCCACGTTTGCAATCTTTAGTTTCCTAGTACACGCATTTTTTTTAAACTTAAGTGATATTCACATTTTCAATATTTCCTGTTTAATCCATTGTATCCAAAACACTTAAGGGCATTAAGAGGAATGTGAACATTCAAAACACAGCCTCAGGGAGCTTGTAGTCTAGTTGGGGAGATAAAACATATACACAAAAATAGTTAAATATCTACATCAAGTATTGTGGAATAGAAGTGTCCTCAAAATGTGAAAAATGATAAGTGCTTTGGAACATCGAGCAAGGAGAAGGGAATCTGTACATCAAGGAGAGAATTCATCCATTCATTCATTCATTCCATCAACATGCAATTATTATCAAAAACTATTAATGAGATACTAAACACAACTTGTGCACCCAACACACCCACTGCAATACAACAATTTCTTTTGTGATGCCCCAGTTGTTACATTTAGTGAAAAGCAGTCCTACTAAAACAATGAAGTTGTGCTTAACAGAAAAATATTTTATATTGCCTTAGTTCTGAGGTTTATATTGAAATTAAGTGAGGTTAAATAAAATTTGAAAACGCGGTTCCTCAGTGGCACTAGCCACATTTCAAGAGCTTGACAGACACATGCTAGTGTCCACTGTACTGGACAGCACCCAGAAGAACATTTTCATCCTTGCAGAAAATCCTTTGTGGTAGCATAGCTCTAGACCCTTAAACGATTACAAAAGGTCCCCATTCTCTTTCTACCAGTCCAGGATGACAATGCTTGCAAGTGTCCTGAGTTACATGGATGGTCCCTCCTCTCGTGGAAAGGAGCATGATGGTTAAGGGCTAGAACTGTGCACTCAGACACTCACCACCATGTGACCTTGAGCAGATCACGCTCTATGCCTCAGTTCCCACATCCATCAGAGGAAACTAAGAAGAGCATCTACCTCAAAATGTTAGAAGGATGAAATAAGTTAATATTTGTAAGGCACTCAAGACAGCGTCTGCCATGCAGTAAGTGCACTATCGATAAATGTTAAATACATTTCCAGCACGATGTCTGCCGATTGGGTACACTATTACATTCCAGAATGATCTTAGGAAGATGCAAAAAATATCTCACCTATAAACAGCTACCAACCTTCTAGATGGCAATATCATTCATTGATTCACTCAAGGAATATTTATTGAGTTCTTACATTACACAAAGTACTGCAACCCCAGGCTCAGAAATGTTTCAGAATGTCTGTCCCTTTCCCATCCTCCAAACCGTATCTTCCTGGTCCTCCAAGGCAAGGATGGAATGCCACCCATCTGCAGGCTCCCTTCCTTATTCAGGTCTGACCTCAGGTCAGCTTTCCTCATAGAAGCCTTTCCTGACAATCCTTCCTAAAGCTGTGCCATGGGTGTGCTAGGACACACAGGTACACACTGCACTGGCCTGTCCCCTCACACTGTTCATTTCCTTTGTTGGCTTATCATTCCCTGAAATTACTTTGTCTCTTTACTTCTTTACTTGTTCATTGCTTATCTAACCCCGAGAGAAGACAAACTCTGTAAGGACGGAGATATGGTCTGTTTTGTCCTTGCTTTATTCCCCGACACACAGATCAGTGGCTGAAACACAGTAGGTGCTTTATATAGAATTGCTGAATGAATGAATGAATGAATTCCCCCTTTGATGTATAGATTCTCCTGCTTCTTCTTGCTTGATGTTCCAAAGCACGTATCATTTTTCACATTCTAAGGACACTCTATTCCATACTACTTGATATAGATGGTTAACTATTTTTGTGTATATGTCTGGTCTCCCCAACTAGAGTACAAGCCCCTTGAGGCTGTGTTCTGAATGTTACATTCTTCTTAATGCCCAGCATAAGGCATGTCCTCAATGAATACTTGTGGATGAATGAATGGGAAGGATAAAACACAGTTCCTAAATTTATTTTTTTTTGATCACACAAGGTGGACTATTTCTACAAATAATAATTTGTAAAATGAATATATATACATACAGCTATATGTGTGTAATGTTTCACATTCTAATTAAATGAAGCTATTTTTGCAACTATTTTCCAATCCAAGAGTAAAACTGTAAAGAATAATGTTAAATGTTAGATCATTAAGTCAGCTTTCTTTAATTACATGGCAGTGTTTCAAAAAAGCTTTGAGTCATCCTTAGGATTCTTTGCCAGGGGTACAGCATGCTACATTTAAAATGGCACTTACTTTAGTAAACGCATTTCTATAGCAAATGATTTGTTCCAACAAAGCAAATCCTTGGCAAAGAGCTGCATTTTTATTTTAAACCCCCTACCAAGAAGAGATACATGGAAACATTATAAGCACCAGATGAGAGATGAGAAAACTTGAAAAGCTCCCTTTATCAGAAATCTCCAGGATACACTCTTTTTTAACAGAAGCATCAATATGTCTACCCTCTTCAATTTCCAATCCTATGACACCTCCTTTTTGTAAATATTTTCTATAAGATAGCTGTAAGTCCTCAGAACTTATAATAAAGACTTAGGGATATCAATATACATCCATATTTTCTTTCTCTTTTATTCCCTGTCCTCCTGTCTCCCTCCCATTCTTCTCTTTCTTTCTAAAACAAAAATCTGGCAGTTGGTCACATGCGTTCCTGAACGATTAAGCATACAGACCAATCATTTGAAGCAGGAAAAAAAAAAAAAATCCCATAAAGGCTAAATTATGTTCTGATGCACTTATTACATGAAGGGTCTATTATGATAAGTTATTATACTTGCGAGATGAATTGAATTCACATTTATGCAACTCATCTATTCCTAGAGAAACACAGATAAAAATTGTACAGCAGCCTGAAAAGGTTTGTGAAATGGATCTTAAGGAGATCAATACTCTAAGATTTTAATGTCAAATTGAGACCATGGAAAAGATGGTCCACAGCAAGGACTCCATTTCCAATAAAAAAGAAAAGAATTAATCAGGTGAGCAGAGGGGAGCATGGACATTCAGGTGGGAGCTGTTGGGGAAGGAGCTGGTAGAAGTCTGGTTAAGCTATTAAGGAATAATGGGTAGAACTGGAGGGTGGAAAACAGTCCACTTATGATTTCATTTCTCCACCCATATGTACTGACCTCCTATTATATTATGGACAACATTCCCAGCAGGAGGGACATCACAGAGAACAAGGGACACAGCCCCTTACGCAGCTGATATTCTGTTGGGGCAAGGACCCTTTCTAGAGACTAGTTATGACAAAACATGCACAATGTGATGTTTATATGTACATGCGGGACAGGGAAGGACTTTTTTTTTTTTTTTTTTTCCTGTTGCCTTTCTCTTGAGTTTTGAAGGTTCACCTTTATGATGACATCTAAAATTTCTCTGGGCTTTGTGAGATTTGCATTACAAACAAGGAGCTTCCTCTCATGGAGTCTATCTTCCTTTCTCTTTCCCTCTTGCCATTATGAATCGGGGGATGCAGTTAATGACCGTGGCAAATCATAAAAGATTTCTCCTAACTTCTTCAATTCTGACTATCCTGATCAGAGCCTGTAGGTACAGCCAGCCGTGAACCACATGCTATTTTCAGGCTTAAAACCCAGGCAGGATTTGTATCACACACCGTGAAAATGCCAGCCTCTCCCAGGACCTAGGATCCTAAACAAATCTCCTCTTCCCTCAATCCCTGGAGGATGCCCACACAGTTCCTCCCACACATGTGTTTAATCAGGATCCCCTCCTCCACCCCCAATCAAGGAACACACAATTACCGAGCTAATCATTTAAATGATGCTAGTAAGAAACAAAGCCATTTTCCTTGTTAAAAATGTGTCTGCTGTCCTATCCATTTATCTGTTTTCTTGGCAGTGCTCTGTATTAATTTATTGCTCAATAAAGCCCAGACACCAGCACAGTTGCCGAGCCATGCCTAGTGGAAGGCCCACTATTTCATCCAACAAAGAGACAGCCCATAAGCCAAAGACACAAACAAAAGCACGCTGGGCCTCACAAACCCTGGCTGGTTAATCCTGGCTCCATTTGCTCTCCCAGAGACACAAAAGGGAGGCAAGGGTACAGCTCTGGGGAGAATGCAGGTGACTAATAATTATCGATTATCAGAGGAAATGGAGTATGTTTGGTCTGTTAGCCAAGCGCCACTGGGTTTCTTTTCTATTGTATAGTAAACCTCACCACCACAGGTGACCTCGTGGTGAGCTTTGATAGGAAACAAGCTGAAAAGGGAAATGATAAAGATGAAGATGGGGGTGGGACTTGGCTTGCCAAGGTGCCTGCCATTCCAGGAGATTCTCCCTCTAGATGAAAGTGACACTTATAGCTTCCTTTGCAATTAAGACAACAGTGACTAATCACAGGGTCCCCGTTCAGATCTTTGCTTCAGTGCCAACTCTTGGCAATGATTACCTTGCGTATAGAAGGGCTTAGCATCTGACAATCTCTCTCACGGATGATCAGTGGATGGTCAGGGATGGTCAACCACATAGACACAGGTTCTTCCTATTTGAAGACTTAGACCTCAGAGAGCCTTTAGCAACTGCAAGTTCATCAACTCAGATCTGAAGGGATGGCCGCGGGTATCAGGATTCACTTCTAGACTTCTTAACCAGCACCAGCCTAGTAGAAGGTTTCCAAGGAGAATGAGCCCAGGAAATCTGGGCCTTGCTCAGGAACCTAATAGTGAAGGAAGTTTCAAAGCCAAGAAAACTGAGCACCAAGGATAGTTCCAAGGATTCAAAAAGGTCATTGACTGTTAACTTCTATCATCTTGTCCTGGGCCTGAATTTTAGGGGAGAAAACTGGGACCTGGTGAGGAATTGACTTGTCCAGGGTCCTTCTACGAGTCGGAGACAGAAGCAAAATTAGGAGGATGGATGACAAGGAAGGAAGGGAAATGCCCAGAGGGTCTGCCTTCAACTCAGTGGCTGCTGCCCCAGAGAGGGCACACCTGGCCAAGCTACTCACAAGCAAGAGACGTAAAACCACAACAAAACCCACAAGACAGACGGACATCCTTCCCTTCTGCAGGAACTTCTCAGCGAGCTACACTGGTATCATCATCGCTCAGCAGAAGGACAAGAGTGAGAAGAGAGGCACATGTAACACTGTCACCAGGAAAGAGAAAATGGCAAGGGAGGTCCAACACTCACCGAGGTCTAATCCATTCATGCCACCCCATTTCTGCCTCTCGTTGTAGTGAATGGTGAGGTTATGCTCCCCTCCATCTCTCCTCCTAGGGCCCCCTTGGTGAAGGCATAGGAAGGCAATGTAAAACTACCTTCTCTTGCAGGGAAGGTCTTCAGTTCACCAGAGAGAGTTCCCCAGAGAGAGTGGGGAAATGCCAGCAGGGGTCCTCACCAGCCCTGTCACATGCCATATTCCTTTCACCTCTGAACCTTTCTTCAAACGGTGTCACCATGCGCACTGTCCTCGCCCCTCTCCTCCACATTCACAAATCGTACCAGTCTGTGGGGCTCCATTCATGAACCTTCCTCTAGCCACTCCTGTCCCCATGACATCATCCTTTTCTGAGCACGGACAACGTGTATCACGACCTCACCAGTTAACTGGGTTGCTTCTCAGAGCAGGCACAGCAGATGTGCACAGAATCAGTGCCTGCTATGCACTTTAATTTAATTAGATGATCACTTCCATGACCAGACTGCTCGGAAGCTGAGGTCATCCTTCTTATGCACCTCCCACTGTGTGTCGGGAGTATGCTCTGAAGCTAACATGCAGATGCCGAGGCCTAACCTCAGACCTGCAAACTCAGAATCTGGATCCAGGTCAGGAATAACTGCCTCAGAGTGCTTCCCACTGCAGCGGGCGTGCAGAGGACACGAGGAAACACTCGCTGACCTGGCATTGTCAATGCTGACCACGGAGAGGGGGCTGGGCTTGGAGTCAGGAGACCTCGTTTTAACCCTGCGTACGTGGCCCTGGTAGTTTCTTAACCTTCTGGGCTTCTGTTTCTTCACCCCTGTCACAGACACTGCAGGTGTGTGGCTCAGGGATGTGAAGTTTCCGGCACAGAGCTAGGTGTAAGAGGTGCTCACTTCGAGGTGTTTGTATGACGAGTGAAATCTGTGCAGGACTCATAGATCCGGAAACCACCCTGAACCAAATCCATAACAAAAGGCTAGTGACTGAGCCTGGCTTGGGGGTACACTAATAACATAATAACTCTATAATAACTCAATATAATAAATATATAACATATGACATAAATTAATAACATAATATTAATAGCAGTCAACATGTATATGATACATATTTTGTGCCAGGCAACTCTTCTAAATATTTTACTTATATTAACTCACTTAATCTCTACAAAACATTTCAGAAGATAGCACTATTACTATCACACCCACTTTATAAGCTAGGAAACTGAGGCCCAGGGCTGTTGGCTCATTGGCTGAACATCCCACAGCAGCCAATGGCACAGAGGTGACATTCTTACACCCGTCACTCCTTCCTGAGATGTCTGCCAGCTGCATGGTTCATTCCTCCTCTTTGTGGGCGCTGCCCTGGGATCTGCTAAGAAGTTCTCAGCAAGCTGTCCTTGCCAAATAGAGAGCTTTGTCCTCCCCTGGAAAAAGCCCTCTGTCCCCCAGGGGAACAGAGGAGGGCGTAAGGAGCTGCTATCTTGGCCCATTCCATCCACTGGCAACGTTTGCAGGGATGAGCTCTGGGCCAAATCTTATCAGGAAGAAGCATCCCTTGGACCTCTATTCCAGGAGCACAGGTTCCCAGCCCCTCACAATACAGAAGCTGACTAATGCGAAACGCAGAGGTGTACCCTGTTAGCTTTCCCATGATGTGGCTGGGCTCAGAACGAAGGGACTGTCGATTAGCCGATGCATTATTTTCATTAATAATTTTTATACTGATTACATGTTAAAATGGTAGAATTTGGGATATACATTGAGTTAAATAAAATGTGTTATTAAAATGAACTTTACCGAATTCTTTTTCTTATTTTTAATATTAGCCAATACATTTTTAAACTTCTGAATGATCGATGCTCTCTCCCCAGGCAGAGAAAGTAGCTGAGAGGATCGCACAGTCCACATGCCAACCCGACAGAGAAGCTGGGACTGACTACAACATGGACACCAGCCCCCAAGATCTGCCCCTGACAACTCACCTCCAGGGACAGGGAGTGTCTCCGAAATGAGGGTGACATTCCTCCTGGGGCTCATTCTCTGGATTCTGGCATCACTGCAAAGGCCCTGATTATTTATCCACATAACTGGCTCTACACCTTCTAAACAGATTCAGCAAATCACACTTCTCCCCACTCCCATTGCACCAAACGAACTCCAAGGCACCAAATCCTTTCACTGTTCTCCTAACTGGTCTCCTAACTGGTTGTCCTAACTGGTCTACACTTGACCCCAAGCACCGTGGGTTAGTGGGCAGGTACTGATTTTCAAAGCTGCCTGAGAAATCTATAGTTATCCCCATGGAAATGGGCTGTTGAGTCCTTTCAGTTTCTAAGAGTTCAGCCAACGGACAAAAGAATGTTGGAGATGTTTCCTTTCCATCTAAACAATTAAAGTGTTACAGGCTTCCATTAATAAATGCCATCTAGCTCAATTACAGGGACCCCACCCCCATTCAAAAAAAAAGCATGGCTTATTTCTCACGTCAGTCTTGCTGATTTTATGTATACAATCAGCGTGCTCTGATCTTTGTGACAGTCTACTTGGTGCGTGTCTAGCCAACGCCATTTGAATTTAAGAACTAGGAAAGAATCTGCTCAGCACCTATAGTAACTTGGGCTACCTGCTAGGTGATATAGAGGACACAAGAGAAACAAAATACGATTCTCTCTTTTAACGAATATATATGTCCCATGGACTGACAAAATGAATACCCATAAAACAGCCTGACAATCGTATCAGATTGTGTATGGTTAAATGGAACTATCAGTAGGACAGATAATAAAAGCCTTAGGAACTGAGAAGCAGATGATCAGTGTGCCTAGAATGGCTGGGGAAATAATCTATCAAAAGTAAGGGAGGTAATGCTGGAGAGGGTGTGGAGAAAAGGGAACCCTCCTGCACTGTTGGTGGGAATGTAAACTGATACAGCCACTATGGAGAACAGTATGGAGGTTCCTTAAAAAACTAAAAACAGAGAAGCTAGAAGAACTACAATCCTGCAACCTGTGGAACAAAAACCACATTCACAGAAAGATAGACAAGATGAAAAGGCAGAGGGCTATGTACCAGATGAAAGCAGAATGTTACAAGAGACAAGGCAGGACACTACATAATGATCAAGGGATCAATCCAAGAAGAAGATATAAAAATTATAAATATATACGCACCCAACATAGGAGCACCTCAATACATCCGGCAACTGGTAACTGCTATAAAAGAGGATATCGACAGTGACACAATAATAGTGGGGGACTCTAACACCTCACTTACACCAATGGACAGATCATCCAAAATGAAAATAAATAAGGAAACAGAAGCTTTAAATGACGCAACAGAGCAGATAGATTTAATTGATACTTACAGGACATTCCATCCAAAAACAGCAGATTACACTTTCTTCTCAAGTGCACACGGAACATTCTCCAGGATAGATCACATCTTGGGTCACAAACCCAGCCTCAGTAAATTTAAGAAAATTGAAATCATATGAAGCATCTTTTCTGACCACAACGCTATGAGATTAGAAATGAACTACAGGGAAAGAAATGTAAAAAACACAAACACATGGAGGCTAAACAATACGTTACTAAATAACCAAGAGATCACTGAAGAAATCAAACAGGAACTCAAAAAATACCGAGAGAAAAATGACAATAAAAATACGATGATCCAAAACCTATGGGATGCAGCAAAAGCAGTTCTAAGAGGGAAGTTTATAGCTATACAAGCCTACCTCAAGAAACAAGAGAAATCTCCAATAAACAATCTAACCTTCCACCTAAAGGAACTAGAGAAAGAAGAACAAACAAAACCCAAAGTTAGCAGAAGGAAAGAAATCATAAAAATCAGAGCAGATATTAATAAAACAGAAACAAAGAAAAAAATAGCAAAGATCAATAAAACTAAAACCTGGTTCTTTGAGAAGATAAACAAAATTGATAAACCATTAGCGAGACTGATCAAGAAAAAGAGGGAGAGGACTGAAATCAGTAAAATCAGAAATGAAAAAGGAGAAGTTACAACAGACACTGCAGAAATACAAAGCATCCTAAGAGACTACTACAAGCAACTCTGTGCCAATAAAATGGACAACCTGGAAGAAATGGACAAATTCTTAGAAAGGTATACCCTTCCAAGACTGAACCAGGAAGAAACAGAAAATATGAACAGACCAATCACAAGTAATGAAATTGAAACTGCGATTAAAAATCTTCCAACAAACACAAGTCCAGGATCAGATGGCTTCACAGGTGAACTCTGTCAAACATTTAGAGAAGAGCTAACACCCATCCTTCTCAAACTCTTCCAAAAATTGCAGAGGAAGGAACACTCCCAAACTCATCCTATGAGGCCACCATCACCCTGATACCAAAACCAGACAAAGATACTACAAATAAAGAAAATTGCACACCAATATCACTGATGAATATAGATTCAAAAATCCTCAACAAAATACTAGCAAACAGAATACAACAACACATTAAAAGGATCATAAATCATGATCAAGTGGGATTTATCCCAAGGATGCAAGCATTCTTCAATATATGCAAATCAATCAATGTGATACACTATATCAACAAATTGAATAAAAACCATACGAACATCTCAATAGATGGAGAAACAGCTTTTGACAAAATTCAACACCCATTTATGATAAAAACTCTACAGAAAGTGGGCAGAGGGAACCTACCTCAACATAATAAAGGCTATATATGACAAACCCACAGCAAACATCATTCTCAATGGTGAAAAACTGAAAGCATTTCCTCTAAGATCAGGAACAAGATAAGGATGTCCACTCTCACACTCACCACTCTTATTCAACATAGTTTTGGAAGTCCTAGCCACAGGAATCAGAGAAGAAAAAGAAATAAAAGGAATACAAACTGGAAAAGAAGAAGTAAAACTGTCACTGTTTGCAGATGGCATGATACTATACATAGAGAATCCTAAAAATGCCACCAGAAAACTACCAGAGCTAATCATTGAATTTGGTAAAGCTGCAGGATACAAAATTAATGCACAGGAATCTCTTGCATTCCTATACACTAATGATGAAAAATCTGAAAGAGAAATTAAGGAAACACTCCCATTTACCACTGCAACAAAAGGAATAAAATACCTAGGAATAAACCTACCTAGGGAGACAAAAGAAAATTACCATATGATGCAGTAATCCCACTACTAGGCATATACCCAGAGAAAACCATAATTCAAAAGGACACATGCACCCCAATGTTCATTGTAGCACTATTTACAATATAGCCAGGTCATGGAAGCAACCTAAGTGTCCATCGACAGATGAATGGATAAATAAGATGTGGTACATATATATAACGGAATATTACTGAGCCATAAGAAGGAACGAAATTGGGTCATTTGTTGAGACTTGGATGGATCTAGAGACTGTCACACAGAGTAAAGTAAGTCAGAAAGAGAAAAACAAATATCGTATATTAACGCATGTATGCGGAACCTAGAAAAATGGTATAGATGAACCGGTTTGCAGGGCAGAAGTTGAGACACAGATGGAGAGAACAAACGTATGGACACCAAGGTGGGAAAGCTGCAGGGGGATGGGGATGGTGGTGTGATGAATTGACCGACTGGGATTGACATGTACACACTGATGTGTATAAAACTGATGACTAATAAGAACCTGCTGTATAAAAATTAAATTAAATTAAATTAAATTAAAAAAAAAAAACTAACTAACAATAGATCTACCATACGACCTAGCAATCCCACTACTAGGCATATACCCCAAGAAAACCATAGTTCAAAAAGAGTCACGTACCACAATGTTCACTGCAGCACTATTTACAATAGCCAGGACATGGAAGCAACCTAAGTGCCTATCAACAGATGAATGGATAAAGAAGATGTGGCACATATATACAATGGAACATTACTCAGCCATCAAAAGAAACGAAATTGAGATCCTGTAAAGCAAAGAACATTCAGTGAACTGGATTGAAATGCTGCTGCTCCTCTTCACTCCTGCATTTGTCTGGAAATCACAAAGCAGGCTCCAAAATCCAGCCTCTTCAGAGTATTACGGAAACTTGTCATGGCGGTGAAGACAAAAATCATTTTCCCCGCCTTATCGGGTCACCCAAAGCAACTCAGCAACTGAAGCAAGGCACAAGGGATTTGAAGTGGTAGAAGTTAAGAATCATGTGACTCAATCTGTCAAAGAATATGACCTCAGCTCAGCAGGAAAGTGAGGGACAGCAAAGCTATGAAAGCAGCACAGCCAAAAGGAAAATAAGTCTTCCAGCCACTATTAGCCATCCCACTACTCGTCAGTTTCGTGAATGGAAGCTGACTGAGGAGACACACAGCGTATGACACTGAAAATGTTATAGACATTCCTAAATCACTGGCTTTTTCTCATGGAGTAAAAATACACCTGAAGACCCCCTTGTGATTAATAGTAATGGAGTCATTTCTAGGCTCGTAGATCTCAGAAATGTCCCCATTTTTTTTTTGGAAGCTCCAACATTTTCCTTTCCGCCACCTGCAGCACTGGGGCAGGAGAGCCCTGCCTGGCAGAGCTGAAGAATTCCATAAAGCTGTGACCAGACTAATTTTGAATTTATAGCAAGTTTTCTAAGACAACGTGACACTCTACTACATTTAGAATAACTATTCCATCACCTATTTACTTAAACATTTTAAAGGAAAGGAAAGAAACTGGGGTAGATGTTTTGGGCTTTTTTCCTAACAGATTTTTCGAAGGTAAATGGAAAAATCCCAAAGCAGCCACTGAAAATACTTAATCCCATGACGGAGGCCTCACTTGCTACAGTGGAAATTCATGGTGGGGAGACAGAGGAGATGGAAGACAAATCTACCCAGCAGGAATACAAAGGGCAAGGCTGAACAAATTAATAACACCACTTCCCAGCTAACTGGTACCTTTCATCAGGGAACCTCAACGCACTTTACAAATAATACTTATTTTCCTGTCTCAAAGGGGCAGGGAGATAAATGGCAAGCCCAAAGGTCACACAGGAAGTATGTAATTATTTTAAGAATAAAAAACAGGCCTTATTCCCCAGCCTCTGGTCTAACAGGTTCCTCCCTTCAAACTCCCCTGTGCATCTCACCCTTGCTCTTTCAACCAACCACGGTGTCTGAAAACATCCAGATTCTTATTCCTCCAACAAAGGACACCACACACCAAAGGCCACTTGGGACCTGAGGGAAACGTTGTCCTCATCTTGAAACCTCAAATGGAACAATAAAAGCTTATCTACATGCACCAATGTACCAGAGATGCCACAAATCACCAGTGGAGGGGAAAATGTGTGGTTCTGTAGAAAAAGATGCATTGTCAGACCCTAGAGAACACCCCTTTGGGTTATCTGATTCTGACTCTATGAAAGCTACTTTGCAGTTCTGTAAATTGTAGATAAATGATAGCAATGCAAATAATTCTTGTCTGTAGACATGTAAATTCTGTCCTGTCCAAGAGAGGTTCAGTTGACTACTCCCTCCCCCTGTGGAAAGAACAGTTTTTGCACACTTGCACATTTATTCTTATATTTCTGATCTACAAATGTGTCTGTTCTTTTCAACCGGTTATAACATCTGCCTGATTCCCTCACTGATTAGGAAGTAGAATAAAATCTTTAACACGTATTCATTTTGATATCTGACAGTCATGATTTTACCCTTGTTGTGAAAATTATTTCTTAACACCAGTTCAACCACAGAAATGATCTACCCCAAAGTTAGAAACACAGATGGGAACAGCAAGAGATGTCAGAACTCATGAGAACTGATGGAGAAAATAGGTTGAAAATTCCTCTTGCTCACAGTAGAGCTGCAGATCTCCAAACACAAAGCAGGGGATGTGTTTCTTTGGGAACAAATCCATAAATCAGAAAATACCTGTAATTTCATCCTCTAGCTTGTCACTATCTAAATCTTAACTCAAATATAAGACATGCTAACTGGGTCTAAGATCTCAGCTCTGACAAATGCCAATGACAAATGCCAATGACAGGCACCCCTGCCGGAAGCCCTGACAAAGTTTTGTGGGGGGTTAGGTAAAGGTCCCCTCCTCCTTTGGATGAAACATAGCCCCATATTGGAGCTCACGGCTTGGCATGCAGGATGAAGATTTTATTTGAGCCCTTCCTTGTGCCTTCAGCTGGGCACTTTTGGGCAGTGCTCAACCTACAAAACTGTACATGGCGGCCCAGACAGGAAGAATACTCATAGCCCAAGACCCAGAACCATTAACAGGAATGTACAGCTAGAAGATGGCTGCTGCTCAGCAGGGCAAGAGAGGAACTGAGAGGCTTGTGTCCAAGCTGACCTGATCTAGACCATGGGGGTCCAAAAGCATTGCAGACTATCACTGACTCTGTGGCACCCTGTTCCAACCACACATGGGAACTGACTGACAACTGCCCCACGACTGAATGCTTTCCTCAGGGAGCCAAGAAGTAGCTGAGCAGCAATAAAAGGGAATAAAGTAGATACTACAGGCTGCAACATGGATAAAATTTGAAATCACTATGCTAAGTGAAAGAAGTCAGGCACAAAAGATCGCATATTGTGTGATTCAATTTCGATTAAACGTTCAGAATAGGCAAATCTATAGAAATAAAAAATACATTTGTGGTTGCCTAGGGCTGGGGGGTTGTGAGGAAAAGTGAAGGAGTTTCCCTAAGACATCCCAAGCGATGTGCCTGGATGCTGTGACTGATGACGATAAAGGGACCGGGCATTCAGGGAAGGGAGACTTCAGTGCAGGTTAACAGAAAAGCGAGCTTCATTGTTAGGCTTCACTGTCCCCACCCTTATTACTGGCTATCCTTAAATATGCCTAGAAACACTATTTCCAATTCCTATCGCAGCCTTTCGCCTCAACTTTTTCTCACTTTCCTTCCGTCTCCTAGATCCAATTCCTCACCCCCTTTATTCTTCGCCTGACAGGTGGCAGAACAAAATCTGTGCAGACTTGAGTCCCTGTCATTGCCCTATCATCCAGGTCAGGCTCCATTTCCCTCTACAGCTCCAGCTACAGAACGGCCTTTCCTCAGTGCCTCAGGTCTGGCTTCCTCCACATTCCACCAGGCCTGGTCAAACGTGATTCGCTCTGTCTGAAACATTCTCCCGGACCCCCTTCATCTTACCCCTCTCCCATCAGATCTCTTATCCATCCTTCAGCTCTCAAGTCAAGTGCTGCTCTGGGAAGCCTTTCTTGATCTTTAACCCACTGGCTCTCAGAGAAGTACTTCTCACGTGTGTGTCTGTGTATGTATGTGTGTGTGTGTGTATGTGTGTGTGTGCATGCTTGCACACGCAGGGCAGGTGTATTTGAATTCTCTAAGTTAAACTCACACATCATCAGACTGTTGACTAGATGATGGCCAGGGAACTGGAGGAGGACAGGCTCCTGCTGTGGAATCATTTTTGCCCATTCTGCCTTTCTCGGCTGCCTCCTAGCCTCCAGTCTGCAATAACAGACTGATAAGAGACACAAGTGGCCCTGGGGCCAAATACATGCCCACCTCTGGCGGTATGAGCTTCCCTACCTTTGGAATCACACCAGGGCAGACAGAAGTTTGGAAGCATGTAGAGTGGAAAAGACATAAGCTTTGGAGCCACACAGGCCTAGGTTTAAAGAGCCCTTTTTCTCTTTGTTGGTTGTCCGCTTCCTCATCCGTGATGATGGACGAAGGAAAGGAAACAATGGGTGTGTGTACCAGCACGGCGCCTGCAACACAGTGTGTAGCTTATAAAGGTCCGTTTCCTTTCTTCAGTTGCATCTTCTCCGTTCTTTATCAATAATTTCAATAAGACTTTGTTTCCTCTCCTGACAATCTCCAAGCTATCTAGACAGAACTTAAAACCACCACAGCCTGGCTTGAGGAGGAAGGTAGAAGAGGCAGGGTTTCATTTCCTGATCAGTCAGTCCACTGCAGCTTGGAGGTCCTGCTGCCCTGGCAGAAACCTGAGTGGTCCCCCAACTAGCAAGGATCAGGACAGCGACACACGGTGTACAGACTGACAGGGACGGACACTCTCCCTGTCGAGTTCTTGATAAATTTCAGCAAATGCCAGGAATTCTCTGGCCCCTTCACATACCTGCCACGTTAGATCAAAATCAGAGGCCACACCAGTGAGAATGGAAGAAGGGTGATGGAGAGCTGGATTCCCTGACACCGAGGGCAGAGGTTGGCCAACACTCCCATCCACTTACGTATTCCACAAATACTTAATTGAGTACTTATTATGTGTTGGGCACAAAGTTAGATGCTGAGAAGGGTTAAAACTGTAGCGAAAGCTAGACAGACTGCAGCTGCCCTCAGAGAACATAATTTATTGAGGGAGGTAGACACTCGTCCCCAGTCACCCTCAAGGAATGAGTGAACCCAAATGGAGATAAGAGCATGAAAATGCACAATCCTAGGAGAGCCGCTAACAAAGGAACAGGGTGAAGGGAAGTTTCCCGAGAAAGCTGCACTTGAGTTGACATCTGCAGGAGACGTAGGTGCTATCCAGGTGAAAGTTGTGCATTCGAGGGGGAGATGAGAAGAGAAAGAATCCTCTAAACAGAGGGAAGAGCATGTGCAAAGAAAGCCCAGTGATGAGAAAGTACGAAACCTTGGAGAACGGGATGAAGCCAACATGACAGAGCCCAAGCGCTGAGGAGAGGGATAAAACGCGGGGCTTGGGAAGAGGAGGACGCGTCCTGATGGCTTGGGAGAGGTGACTAGGGGTACACTTGAAAACTCTTAGCTGCAAATACACCCCTGCAGTAAGCAATTAGAACTAAAGTACCCAGACCAAAATCCTGCAGGCCTCTTGGAGAGCAGAGTAAAATGCGACTGAAGAGAAGTCGAGATTGACCATCGATACTTTTCTGTACTTCTCAAAATGGGCAACGCTGTGATACAGGCATATTAAAAAGTTAAAAATCGAGCAGAACCAACTCAAACACATCTTTGACTGATGAGACATGGTTTTGTAATCCTTTCAGGGGAGACTGTTAAGCTAAAGACGTTGAGCTAAACTGCAGCGTTATTTCTCTGTAAATGGATGTAACCGCCTTTTAAAGAATTCTCAAATGAAGGTTACAGCAGCTAGTGACAAACATTCATTTCTCACAATATCAGAGAATGGGACCAGCATTAACAAGCTGCCTTTTCCTGTTTTCTTACGAAATGGTCTTAAGTGGTCTCATTTATCATGAGTTTCTATAAGCATTAACAATTTGTAAAATGAGTTAATTATGTTCTTGGAGGTTTAATAAAATCCACCAACATTAAGTAATATCCTGATGGCCCTGAAATTTACTCAGAAAACTTATAAAAAAAAGAGTAAATGCGTTCAGCTGAGCTGAACATCCTGTATATTTATAGACAGCATATATCATCCTACAATGGCCATTCGAAATATGTAAGAATACTGCTGACAAACTCTCAATCAAGCAAAGTTGCAAAAGGATCCCTCCTTTAAAGTGTAAAAAACCTTCGCGTCAATGTATAAATTACTGGCAGATAGCCAAGCCAAGCATTTCTAATCCAGACGCTTTGGTGGTCCAGGCTTGAGAGAAAGAATAATCAAATCTAACCGTTAATGAGCAAAGCAGAAAATTCAAGAACATCCATCGATCTTTAACAGTCATTGGCATGAGGAAAACAGGGTGAAGATGTCACATGGGGATTACATACAGGTTTCAACTGCTTAATTTGAGGTTGGTATTTTCTCTTATTCTTTTTTAAATGTGTTTTCCTTTTTCCTCACTATAAACTCAATTTGCCAACAGGTAGTAAACTGGAATGCCTAGAGTCTTCTCTTATTCCGTTTCCCTGGTCATTTAACACCCTGGGGTGTTTATTAGGTGTGAAATGGGATGTGGCATAAGGGTGAAGCACGAGGATCTGGAATCCAATTGCCTGTGTGCGAATGCTAGCTCCGCTCCTTCCCAGTCAAGTGTCTTTGGAAAAGTCAGCCACCACCGGTAAGCACCAGCTTCCACGTCTTTGAAACAAAGGAATCGTAGTAATACACACCTCATGGGGTTGTTTGGATGATCAAATGAGATGTAGGAAAGGTACCTGCTTAGCCTCTAAAGGTTAGCAATCAGCGTTTCTCTGCTGGTAAGGGTGGCAGTATTGACAAGGTGGGAGAGAAGCCCATCCCCACTGTCCTCCCCACCCCCCCAAAATCAGAGCACTCATCTTCGATGGCAGGGTCTCCTAACCTCCATCACTCACATCCTATCCCAACAGACAACATGTTATAACCGGGTTCCACCTGCACAATTACTTGTCAATGTTTCTCTCTTTTTTAATAAATTTATTTACTTATTTATTTAGTTTTGGCTGCATTGGGTCTTCCTTGCTGCACGCTGGCTTTCTCTGGTTGCAGCGAGCGGGGGCTACTCTTCGTTGCGGTGCGTGTACTTCTCATTGCAGTGGCTTCTCTTGTTGCGGACCATAGGCTCTAGGCACATGGGCTTCAGTAGTTGTGGCTCGCGGGCTCTAGAGTGCAGGCTCAGTAGTTGTGGAGCATGGGCTTGGCTGCTCCTCAGTACGTGGGATCTGCCTGAACCAGGGCTCGAACCCTTGTCCCCTGCACTGGCAGGCGATTCTTAACCACTGTGCCACCAGGGAAGTCCCAATGTTTCTCTAGAAACTGCATCTTTCGAAATTTGTTTCTCAAATGGAACTTTATATTACTATCAGGAATGGAAGCTCGTCTCACTTGCCATAACTTGAGAGGAACCGTAAATATACAGCGAAAAAGGAAACCCAGATCATCTAGATTCTACCTTGACACTGTTACCCCAGCAAAGACTCAGAGCTTGAGGCTGATCACTACAATTGAGAGAGGCATTAACAATATGACAGAACCAAGCTGGTGGTAAACAGAATGTAAAAGGAAACATAACCCTCTCACCACTGAGTCTATAACACCAGATGCTGGGACAACACGTCATCTAAAATCCTGGTAACACTCATCTCTCACAGTGTCATCTAGAGTGACTTCTGTTGCAACTTGTGGGGGTCTTAAGGATAAACAGGCAGTGTTGCATGGCGGCTAGGAGTGATTCCAATACTCCCTTGGAAGGAAGAATCCCAATTAATTGTAGTCTATTCGTTTCTAAAATTGCAGAGTGAGACGTTAGAATTCATGAAATTTATAGACCTGTGAATTCCCCTGGCAAACAGCAATGTTATTAGATTATCAGTAAGTCTATGTAAACTTGGCTAGAGATGGTGTGCATATATATATATATATATGTACAATACACACACACACGCATATATATATATGTATGTATTGGGGGGGCTACTTAAATTCTATGCATCCTCAGTCAGACCCCCATCTCTCCTGAGGTTAGATCCCTAAGCTGATGGTTCCTACTTTCCATCTCTGTCTACAAATGCCTTTGACCCAAATATCCTGTGAGTCCACCAGTACACATGTCCTTTAAAACAGCCTAAGTGAAAAGCATTGCCTGTTGAGGATTAAAGTAGACATGTAATCACGTTTCATCCTGAGCTATGGCTTTCATCCAATACACATGCCACATTCACTTAGCAAGGGTGTCTGTACACCGTAAACAGCAAGGGAATAGAGGACGGTTTCCTGAATGGGCCTGCTCAGCAAATCTCAACTCATTCAGCCACAGACCCAGTTAATTCACGCTTCAGGGTTTGCAACACTCTAATAAGATGAATGAAAAAGCAAAGACATACATGTGGAGGGAGTCCCTTTGCTGTGCATACAATCAACTTCTGCTTTGTCGGAACGTATTACACAGATACTTCAGAAGCACCCGACAAACAAGCCTTGCATTCACAGAGCCTGCCCCGGGAAAGCACAGACTCTATACGTGCACGGAGAGGCTCTGAATCCACGTTAGTTCCTCCTCTCCTGTCTGTCACATTCGCTTTAGCAATGGTAGATGATGTCACCTCATCTGGAAACTCTATCAGCGACAGGAAATCCCAGTCTGGGATTCTAAATCTGCCTATAGATCATTCAGATGGACAATGGGAATTATCTGATTTGTGGACTGAGCAAAACCCAAAACTCTAAGCATCTTCTGTGCATCTAAGAAAATGTATTTCTAAGTCAAAGGCATTTATTTTTTAGATGGAAGCTGGCGTGAGTATTGCCTGCAAGGGGAGAGAGAGGTTCCCTGGAAGGGGGTGGCGGGCTGAGTGCTGAGCACGGGGACACGTGTACAAGCTGAAAGCACACCAAGTACTTTTCCCCACTACCAGTGCCTCACACGTCAGCTCAGAAGGCTGACAGGTCCCTGATCACTCAACAGGCAGGCAGCAAACTCTCAGGGCAAAGGGACTTACACGGCCTTATCTTGAGCTCCTCTATTAAGAAACTTGTCATCACTAAGCCAGGTTGTTAGTCACTGGAACAATTTGATGGAAAGAGCAACACCAGGGAGAAACAAGCTCACCCAGATGGGCTGGCCGAGGGGATCAAGTGGCAATAAACTCTGTTACCTCTCCTGGTCAGCGAACAAAAAGTTCTTGCTTAGCAAACATTCCGGTTCACCGTGAACTCCTCCACATACCATATATGGCGGTCATTATGCAGATGAATAAGCCCTGTAAAAATATGCTTAATGTGAAAACTCGACCGGAGTGACAGCTTTCTCCAGTGACTTGGGTTTGTCGATCTAAAAATTAATTACTCTTGTCTTAACAAGGCATGAGAGGCCAAGTTAATAGAGAGCTCCAGTTAACGAAGTGCCCAATTTACACAGATCATCAGCTTTCTGTTTTGCACTATGAAGAAAGGGATTAAGAGACAAGGGATGTCTCTAGCCCTGGCTCTGCCCCTGGACACATCACTCAGCCTTCGTAGACCTCAGCTTTCTTCTCTGAAGAGTGAGACTATTAGACTCATGAGCAGTTTCCGATCTGAACATGACAACACCCTGGTGAAGAGTCCAGGTACAGAGTCGTCAAGATTAACTTCTAATGAAAGGCCGGTATTTATTAGCTGCTCTACATGTACTGACTAGCGAAGGAGGCACTATTACCATCCCATTTTATAAATGGGGAAACCGTGGCTCAGAAAGGTTGACAACTTGCCTGAGGGTCACCCAGCCAGCCAGAGGCCAAGGTGGGACTTGGAACCCATGTGGTCTGGCTCCAGAGGCCTGCTCTTCATGACTCCACTGTACGCCTCTCAGTAACGGTTAATAGCAGCTATCAGTTACAGCCAATCGACTGACGGACTGTTGATTACAGGAGATCTGAGGCTTAAACTAAAAGGCTATTCTCGCCCCCATTTCAACATGGGTGTTTTTTTTTGTTTGTTTTGTTTTGAGAGACCAAGAGATGGGATTACATAACACAACCTGAGGCTTGTGTCACAAAAGTGAACACAACCCGCTGGCTAAACTAGAAGACAGATTGACAGGTATCTGCTGACCAGACAACACGGCTGGTTCCATGCAGGCTAAAGCCATGATTCCTTGGGGCTGTGAGAAAGCACGCTGCAACGTGCTCGCTTCCCTTCCGGAAGGACCAAAGCCCTGCCTCTCCACAGTGACAATCCTGGGCCTGGAACAGCTGGGAGGATCTTGACAGCTTATCTCCTCCGGCTCCTGGGGTGTCTCCTGTTGGCTGTCAGATCGAGATCACCAAACCAAGTCTCCCAATCACCTCCTTGGCAGGCATCCACACCACCGGAGCAGGGCCTTCTCCGCCTTGAACCGAGCAGCCTCTTGGCCCCATGCAGACAGCCCGACTCTCCTGGCAGAGCCCGGCCCCAGAGGCATGGGGCTCCCTAGGGCATTCATGTGGTTCCTGCTGCCACCACGAGTGTGTGGGCTGTGTTTGAGCAACCCCGTGAGGCGGCCTCCCTCCACGCACACAGCCTACACCTGACTTACGTAAGACGAACGGACAGCAGCCGGAAGTTACCAAGGGCCCACTAGGTGTCAGTGTCTGGGACAGAAGTGAAAGTCTCAGAGCTGCCCGTCAACCTCTACCACCAATTCCTGAGTAAATGCTCCTGTAGGGAACCACTCAAATGCTTCCTAGCGTAGACGAAAGGAGTAAATAATGATACAGATGACCCCAAAGGATGAATGTCTACTTCAATCAAAAGAGGCCCATAAGACAAGGCAGCCTCAAAAGGTCTCATACTGAGGATTCTACTCATGTGACATTCTCAAGAAGACAAAATTACAGTGATGGGAAACAGACCAGTGGTTTTGCCAGGGGCTATGGGTGGAAGGCAGGAGCTTTATGGGATAAAGGACCACTTCTGCATCCTGATTATGATGTTCATTACATGCAGCTATGCCTGTGTTAAAATTCGTAGAACTATACACAGAAGTGGGGGGGAGTCCATTTTACTCTATGATAATATAAAAAATAAAAATGTGTAGAAGGCCCATGAATAGGTTTTCTCCCAGAAGATGACTTTTCTTCATATTTTTTTTTTCTAAATTGAGTCCTATTTAGAATACTACTGATTATCTCATCATAACATTAAATGGATATAGTTGCAGGAGAGATGAAAGGAAATAACATATCAAAGTGCTTTTAAAATAAAAAGGACATGGAAGATGTGATAGGAAAGAGAGTGCTTGGATAAAGAAGTCAAATTAGGCTTTACAACCTCCCATTAGATGAGGGCCTGGGTGCCCCCAACTCCTGCAGCCCAGGACCGCTGCCCTTAGAAGTTCACTTCCTTCATGTGTGGAAAGGGGCACCTGAGGGAGAATTATTTCTTCGTGACCTTAAATGCTATTTCACAATTACTTAAGGGCATAGACCCGTAATTGGGAGTTAGCTGTTTTCCTTTAACACTTAAAATAGGGCAAGTTCATCCCCTAAAACTGAAAGTACTAAGGTCATGAATGAAACCTGATGAAATTCTAGTCTTGGGGGAAATTCCACTTTCTGACAGCCCTGCTGGTGCCTCTCACAAAGAAAAACACAATGACTCTGCTTCTGAAGAGCAGGGGACAGAAAGACTTAACCAGTACTCTTCAAAGCGTGGAAGAGTCTGTGTCATCACAAGCTTGACTAAGCCCCGTCCTGTAAACTGATAGGGGAGAGGTTTGGAAAGCTGCAGCGTATTTTTCAGCCGCGTCTCATGAGGCTGACTAGGAGTGGCTGTGGCACGATGATCAGGAGATGCGACACACAGGATGTTCACCAGACGTACAGCATTTTTAAAATACGCCCTTCACCTACCGCCGTATTAGCGATTCAGACAGAAATCTTGGGAAGTTAAACACATACGCCCTACATCACTTTCCTCCCAAACAAACTACAGCTTCCTGTGCATTTCTTTCCCATGAATTTAGTGCCAGCTCCCACAGGCTGTCACCTTCCAGTCTGCGATTCAATCGAAGTAACTTCCAGCAATGTCTTAATTACAGGTGGGCATCATGGTTGTATTAGAGGCTTAACTAAAAGTCTCCGGACTTGAACCCGCAGAGATTTCCAATAATAAAAGGTACTTAGGGAGCACCAGTCAACCCTAACATTTAAATGGGAAAAACTGCCGCAGCTCAAAATTCAGTCCTCGAGCAAAACTCTGAGGATAAGGCAGCAAAAGGTACCACCTCAGCAAAAAGAAAGAGCAAAAGAGGAAACAAAGAAAAAGGAAACACATGTACTCCATAAATTACCCACAAAAATCAGGTTAGGCAGACTACAATTTTTTTTAAAGGCAGAAAACCCTTAAAGACAAATTCATGGAAAACGTACAATCACTCCTTTAGCAGGGCAAAGTGTCACAATGACAAGGAGATATATTAATAAGTGGCCTAGGGGGCTTCCCTGGTGGCGCAGTGGTTGAGAGTCCGCCTGCTGATGCAGGGGACGCGGGTTCGTGCCCCGGTCCGGGAGGATCCCACATGCCGCGGAACAGCTGGGCCCGTGAGCCATGGCCACCGGGCCTGCGCGTGTCCAGAGCCTGTGCTCCGCAACGGGAGAGGCCGCAACAGTGAGAGGCCCGCGTACCGAAAAATAAGTGGCCAATCACTGCGTTTGCTCCAACCAAATTCTTCCATGGAGGATAGTCAGCAGGAAGAAAACTGAAAATGGAGGCAGAAGCTGGGACGAGCCATGGGTGGGACCTGGAATAGGGGACACCTGCGCCACCTCCCAGTTTTGGGGGGTGGGCAGGAATGGGAAAGGAACCAACATTATCAAGCCTCATGTGTGCTAGTGCTCTACTTGGAGTGTTTCTTTCATTATTTCATGTTCCCTCCAAGGCGTTCCACCCTACAGACAAATAGACACTCCTATGCATTGAATCAATTCCCCAAGGTCACCAGATATCATAGGGAATGTGGGATTTAGCTCTGGTCCCTTAACACCCTGAGGCCATGTATAAATCCAGGACTCTGGGAAGGGTCCCAAACGTTACAAATTTTAAAACCGAACAAAGGAATGAAAGTTTAAAACTGTCTTCAAAGGAATTCCTCAAGTAACATAACTCTGCACATATAAAAGCAGCAGCAGGCTCGGATTAAAGGACTCAGGAAAGAAAGTTATTTTCAGAAACAAGAAT
>NW_020172724.1:496330-535287 GCF_003031525.2 Neophocaena asiaeorientalis asiaeorientalis
CACCAGGCAGAGGCCTCAGAGCTGCTCCCTCCCAGGTCTGGCTTTCTAACAGGGATCCGCCCGATTAGAACTGATATCAGTAGTGATATGTGTGGACTGGTGTATGCCATTCATTCATCCATTGGACAGCAACTTACTGAGGACCTATTACGTGCCAAAGACTCCAGAGATGCTGGGGATGGAGCAAGGTGCCAGTCATGTGCGCTCTCAGGTCGATTCCCCACCTTTCCCCTGCCGTGTTTTTGGTGACATCGGTAACCTCCACAAACTATATGTTTCCCTGGTGGCAGCCTTGACAACTGGTTCACAGCTGGCTTCCAACAATGGGAGCACTAGGGGTGCCAGAGGGCCGAGGGAAGGAGAAGCTGGCAAGGGCTTGTTCTTCTGCCGCCTTCCTCTCCTTCTCCCCTTCCATCAGGTGGTGCCTCCAGCGGTGAAGTGGAATCACCATCTCCATCCTTGGTCCCTCCAGGCCCAGGTTCTCTTCTCTTCCTAACCTCTGGGTGGTCCTGTGGTGGCCTAGTTGACCTCTCTGCTCTTCCTAAACCCAGGTACCTGGTTCCCCACATTAAATTCCCTCTCTCGATCCACCGTTTTCCTGACTGGACTCTGACCCCTACAGGCATTGAAGATGACGAACCAGATCCCTGCCCTCTTAGAACTTACATTCCAGTGGGGAGAAACCCAAAGGGCAAGAAAACAATCAAATTAACAAATAAATAGTAGCTCCTGGCTGTGTTAAGGGTTATGAAGGAAATCAAGAGCAAAGTGGCAAGAGTCAGGGGCACAGGCTATGTCAGACGGCAAGGGGACATCTCCCCAAGATCTGAACTACATAGTGGGATCACCTATGAAAGACCAGGGGAAGAGCACTCAGGCAGAGGTAACAGCATGTCAAAGGTCGTGATGCAACCACCAGCTTGGTGTGTTTAAAGAGCCACAATCGCTTTGGCCAAGGGATTAGAGAATGTCCCTTATTGCCCATTGAGAGATTCTCAAATCCCCCTCCCCCAAATTGCTTCCCTGTCCAGATATATTACCCCTTCCAAAAGACATCTAACCATCGCCATAATCAACTTGCACAGAGGAGGACAGAGGGGACAACCACAGCTCCTGAAATGGGTTTTGGTCCACTCGATAACAGCTCCAGCGTGTTCTGAGGTCAAAGGAGAGGAGAGGTAAACACCTGTGTGCATGACAGCCTGTCACTCAAAGGTCCTGACGGCCGCCCCTCACCCCACCCCGTCAACCATTTTGGAAGGTTCCTGGTGGAAAGACAGGTGCACACCAGCATACCCGTGCATGCCGAGGTGGTCCACCAGACTGTCCAGGCTCTGGGAGTCAGACTCTCTCACCTGCCCCCTTGGACTAGCAGTGCTTTGCTCTGCTTCCCAGTTCTTTCTCTGCTACAGCAGCCGGCCTCTTTCTCATTTCCTCAAAGTGGCAAATGTACGCTACCAAACGAGGCTGCGGGAAAGGAGGAAAGAGAAACGCAGTCCCCATCGCGCCTTCTTTCCCGGATGCTACTAATCTGGCATTTAGGTTGTTTGCTCCTTTAATCAGAATGCCATTAAGAAATCTCTGCTGGGTTTCTGTACACGGTTTTTCTCTAATGAAGCATCAAATCTCTTTCACAAATAATAGCTGTGTCACATCCAAGCACGCTGGCCCCAGCGGGGCTGCAATCTCTGGCACATGCAGTGCCTCTCTCAGGTCCGTTCCTTCCAGAAGGGCCCACCACCCTGGTCCTCAAGTAAAAGTCTCAACACTGTCTGGCTCTAGCAATCTGGAGAGACAGAAGCAATCAGTGGTTTTCAAGGAGACAGTGTCACGTCCCCAGCATTTGACACAGTATCTTGGAACGAGATTCTTCGTGAATATACTTTTGAATGTCCATGTCCCTCCTGGCTGCAACTCTGGGTCCAGGTCTGCAGTGGTTGACCCAGCGGGGGGTGACTTGTAAATCCTGGACTGAACCCCTGCAGAGTGAGGGTGGACATGGTCAGAAATAAGTCTATAATGAGGTATCCCAGGGGTGATCAGGAACAGACAGAGCAGGGCCCTGTTGAGCTTGCCATTTGGCCACACCCAGGGGCCACAGCCTCCAAGTACATGTTGATATATTCCTCTTGGAAGGCAATGTGGCAATAACTATCTAGGTTTAAGATGCACATAACCTGGCACCCAACGATGCCCCTTGTAGGAGATTACTCCATAGATAAACTGGCACGTGTGTGCAAAAAAAAAAAAAAAAAGTAAGAAGGCACTTGCTATAACATTGTTTGTTACAGCAAAAGATTGGAAACAACCATAAGGTCTCTGAACAAGGGGCTGGCTGGTTGCATATATGCTGATACATCAATGCAATGGAAAACTATGTAGCTGTTAAAAAGGGTAGGTACAAAATCCTGCTATGAACAGATCATTAAGAAATACAGTAGTATGCAAATGAGCTATCATTGTCTTTTTAAAAATGGGAATTATACATATATGCACATGTATGTGTGCATATATACTTGTATATGCATGCATTCTTACCAGAAGGATACACTAGAAAATGATAATGAACACAGTTTTCACCTCTGGGAAGAAGAAATGCGGAAATGGAGCACTACAAACCAGGGGTGAAGACACATTTTTAAATAGGTTTTTGGGTTTTTTTTTTTTTTTCGTTTTTCTGCAAGTACATTTTATCTCTTAAAAATAATTTTTTAAAAGAGCAAATGCAGTGTTCCCTAAGGCTTTGGTGAATAAAACAGAGAAATCACTGACTGGAAGTTAGGGTAGACAGGATTAACAGTCCCCCAAAGATGTCCACATCTTAATCCCCAGAACCTGTGAATGTCACCTTACATGACCAAAAGGACTTTTCTGGTGTGATTAAGCTAAGGCTCTTAAGATGGGGGGAGATGATCCTGGATTATCCAGGTGGGCACTAAATGTAATCACAGGGTTCTTATAAAAGGGAAACAGGAGGCTCAGAGTCAGAGAAGGAGATGTGACAACAGGAGCAGAGGTCAGAGGGATGCGAGGAAGAAGCCATGAGTCAAGAAATGCTGGTGGCCTCTAGAAGCTGAAAAAGGCGAGGAAATGAATTCTCCGGAGCCTCCAGCCCTGCCAGCACCTTGATTCTAACCCAGTGAGACTGATTCTAGACTTCAAACTTCCAGCACAGTGAGATAATAAGTTCGTGTTGTTTTAAGACACTCAGTTTGTGGTAATTTGTTATAGCAGCAATTAGAAACTAATACAGAAGTATACCTTTAAAACAGTCTAATTGATGTGTCAGAAGGGGGACGATCAGACAGGCTTACTCCAAGTGGTGGCTCGTCAGCCCTGACTGAACTTTCTGCCGGAGACATGACAACTTCTCCGTAACTTTCAGTTACAATAAAGTCTGACGAATGACAAACATCTCCCTTAGTCAGCCTGATACAGCCGCCGTCCCCAGCCCCCCACTGGGGTGAACTCAGCATCCACCAGGCCTAACTGCTACTCTCTTAACAGGATGGCACCTCTACCCTAGCATGTATCAATACCATCTGTCAAGCAGGTGATTTGCAGATAGGAAGGAAACAGATGAGAGGTCCTACATGCCAACCTGCTTAATGGGGGTTATAAAACATAAGAGGAATGTCTAGGGGGCTCATATGGAGAGAAACAAAGCTCTTTCAGGGGTTCTGGAGAAGCCCACTGTGAACCTGAACTTCCCTCTGCCTTTGAACCATTCACCTGACTGCACGCAAGACACCTAAAGAGGATGCAGACCTGTCTCGTGGTTCCAGAAGTTAAGACCACCCCCCACTATGCGACTGAGGACCTAGTCTCTGCGGTGAAGGCTTTGCTGAGACACAGAGGAGACGCTGGGAGGCAGAGTTTATAATCACAGCCTTCTGGCTTCCAGAGGACCACAAAACCCAACACAGAGTCCCACTGTCTCTTGTCCCAAGAATAGAGCCAAAACAGGTGGCTCTACCATATCCAACATAATGCAACGTGGAGCCCAATCACTTGTCTCAATCCACATTTCATCTACAGGATGCTGTTGCCAAAATTCTTAGGTATCTTAAACAAGAGACTATTAAAGAGCTAAAGATATATTATAATAGCAAGAACCTCAATGGAAATGTTAGAGCTATTTTTTTTCCCTCTGCTTGGGGGAAGTCTTTGCTTCCTCTCCACGGTTGCCATGTACGGTACATGGTGCCGCTCTGGTGATTTATAACCCATTGAATCATCATCTCATCAAGTCCAAGGAGATTAGTACGTGAATCCACTTTGTAAACTGTAAGGCACTGCGCACGTGTCTGGTGGCAAGACTAGTAAAGCTCTAAATACACACGTAATTTATTTGGCTGTGCTCTAAGACAGATGGTACAAAAACAGACAGCCTTTACCTATGAGAGGAAGGGGAGAAAACAAATACAACCCACTTGCTTGTTCAGCCAGGTTATATCTGCTCTCCCATTCCTCAGCCTCTTTATTGCCAGGATCTGAACATCACAGGTGTGGAAAAAGGAAGATGCACTTCCTCTCTTTGTTAATTTCTCCTGTCTGGACTCCAAAAGGGAAACCCAAATGAAGAGAGCTGTGCATTCACTGGCCCCCAAATGAATGCACACAGTGGTCCCAGCAGCGACACCAAGTGACGCTGACTAACCCTCAGGGCAGCAACTGGCATCCATCCCAAAGGCCTTCAGCTCACCATTTCCTCCCAAGGCAGGCCCTTGAAGTTGTCAGAAAAAATACAAAACTAGCAACCTCTGCGTGTGCATCGAAACCAGCTTCATGAATTGTCTCAGAAAAATTCAACAATGACTGTAAACTAGTATGCTCTGCAAACCAGAGAAAGCTTGTCCACAAGGAAAACTAAGGGGCCTCAGACGCCTGTCTGAGTCAGGAGGAAGGAGTTAGAGGGGCCAAGCGAACCATCAGAAATAACCAAGAAGCAGGACACTTCCCTGGTGGCACAGGGGATAAGACTCTGAGCTCCCAATGCAGGGGGCCCGGGTTCAGTCTCTGGTCAGGGAACTAGATCCCACATGCACGCTGCAACTAAGAGTTCGCATGCCACAACTAAGAGTCCACATGCCGCAACTAAGGAGCCGGCGAGCCGCAACTAAGACCCAGTGCAACCAAATAAATAAATAAACATTTTTTAAAAAGAAGAAGAAGAACTGCTGCAAGCCTAAACAACAAAACAAAAAATAACCAAGAAGCGTATTAAAAATGGAAGTTTAGGCTCCACAAAACATCCTGTAATGAGGAAGAGGAGTGTAACTCTACTGAAAAAAAATCCCCAGCTGATTCTAACAGCCAGCTGAGTTCAGGCCCTAGTGAATCAGATGACCTCCAAAAGGTCCCCTCACTTAAGGCTCCCTGCCACTCTCTGCCTGATGGCCAGCAAGTCTAGAGAGGAAGGGGCCCTCAGCATCCAGGAGTGCCCTTTCCAGTGCCCACTGGAGTGATGGTCACCAAACCCACGGCCACTCGGGGCTCCCACTCTGTGGGGGACAGGGAGGACAGTCTGTAGGAGATCTTCCCCATGGGCAGCTGGGCAGAGATGATCCTCGACAGCCACCCTCCAGGCACTCAAGGAATCTGCACCGCAGAGCATCAGATGGGCCTCCCTGTTTAGGAGTAATAAGGCAGTCTTTGGAATAACCAATTTTGTTGTTGTTGTAGCTCTTTCCCCACATACAACTGCTCTCCAGCTGGCTCTACAGTCACGCAGGCTTATTGCACAGGGGATCTTGGGGGCTTTTTTTTTTAACATTCATTTGCAGAGCCTACAGACTGTGATAATTTAGATTGTGTGCTTTGGGGAATGTAATAGGGACCACACCCTCCAACCCCTACCCACCCCACTTTCTGCTACCACCCACATCCCTCATTTAAACATCACTGTAACGCCAGCTGCATGTGTTGATTAAACATTCCCCCCAATCTGAAATTCTCCCCACAGAGCAACGTTTTAAGGCTTCCAGCGAGGGTCTTAAGGAGCTGCTGCTTTACCAGACCAAATGAGCGGCAAAAAGACCTCCCTCACCAGGCTAGTGTCTGGATTTCCCATCTAGCCCATGCCTGGAGCTGCGTAACGCACTGGCCCTCCTCCAGGGAGCCGCAAAATGTTACTTCACATTCTGGGTCCAAACGGATGCTTTCTGAGAAGTCGGTGTAACCCATCAAGCTTTGAAAACGAGTTTAAGTTGTTTTTGTACTTTCCATTACCCGGGCTGTTCTGGAATGCAGCTCCTAACAGATGCAGTCCGCCTTCCCGTCAAGGATGCAGTCTGCCTTCCCGTCAAGCGACATCTGCGCCAGAGGGCCTGGGGTTGGGAACTCAGAGCTGTTGGTTCCCGGTCAGCCCGCCGCCCTCCCGCATTTCCACCACGCTTGTTGGAGCAAACTGCCAGGGAAAGCACAGACTTTCTCCTGAAAGCACAGCAGCAAACACCCCAGAGCTAGAAGCACCTCAAATTCCTTCTCCCTCATCCTCCTCCATCAAACAGGTCCACTATGCTGATTCTTCACGAAGCTGTGCAGAGGTGAAAGAGCCGCCGGGAAGGGGGGCAGAGGCCCCGCTCACTTCCACCGGCTCCTCTCCTAGGGCAAGTCTTCACCAGCTCACACTGAGCCCGTGTGGAATTAGAAGAAACAAACCTTTTGAGCTCAGGGCCTGGTGAGGGACTCAAACCGGATTTTCACACCCACTCATTTCCTCAGCCACGCACCCTTGTGCAGTGCACAACAGGAGCAACTGTACAGTACAGTCCTGCCTCATTAAGGGAAAGCCATCTCCCTGGGCTCTGAAGGAGGAGAGAAACCTGAGAAAGTGCAGCCTTGGCTCTCACTATATTTTCTGTGCTACTTCTGAAAACCAAAATTCAATTCAAATCCCAGTTCCATCACTGACCCGTTCTGTGAGTTGGATAAGATTACTTAACCTCTCTGTTCCTTAACTCCCTACCCCATAAAACAGGAAGATGGTAGCACTTATTTAGAAGGATTGTCGTGAGGATTAAATAAGCACATGTATTTGAATCACTGTCTCATTACGTTATTAGATCAATTCCAAGAGTCACATTTTCCAACACAGAATGATTGTGAAGTAGAGATTTATCTTACCATCAATGCATATTTTAATACATATTTAATAAAGCATTTTTTCCTATCCCTTTCGTCCAAAAAAAGCAGTTATTAAATCAGTGGTGCATCTTACTAAGCGTTATATTTTAGAATCAAGGAAATTTAGGAAAATTAGGAAGGAAATATTTTATTTATTCTATTATTTTCTTTTTTCGGCCACGCCGCAGCTTGGGGAATCTTAGTTCCCAGACCTGGGGTTGAACCCGGGCCCCAGCAGTGAAAGCGCCGGTCCTAACCACTGGACCACCAGGGAATTCCCAGAAGGGAATGTTTTAATGACCATTTCACGCATAGCAACAGATGCAATGTTCAAGACTCCCTTCTTCTTGGGGAATTCTGCAGCTTAGTCCAGCTCCCCTGGAGGAACAGGTGTCACCCAGCCAGCATCTCTCTCCTTCCTTCCCTAGCTCCTCCAAACCCCTTCCGGTGCTCTCAAACCCAAACCTCTGGGAGCCTTGCAAGAGGAGCATGCCATCCAGTGGTTCTCAGCCCTGACTGCTCCCTGGTATCCTCGGGAGCTGGACCACCCCAGAGGTTCTAATTAGTGGGAGTGGGGTCTGGGCATCAGGATTTTCAAAAGCTCCCCAGGGGACTGGAACAGGATGCAGCCAAGATTAAGAAATACGACTCTGGGCTTCCCTGGTGGCGCAGTGGTTGAGAGTCCGCCTGCCGATGCAGGGGACACAGGTTCGTGCCCCGGTCCAGGAAGATCCCACATGCTGCGGAGCGGCTGGGCCCGTGAGCCATGGCCGCTGAGCCTGCGCGTCTGGAGCCTGTGCTCGGCAACGGGAGAGGCCACAGCAGTGAACCGCCGTCTCATCACCATCTGACGTCTGACTCCCACCCCCCCTCACCCCGGCCCGGCCTGGCAGTTAACAATAGCTGGCAGCCTCCTCCCAAATTCCAGGAGAATGGCAGCCCTCACTAACTTAGGTCACAGAACACTACAAAAAAAGACAGCTTCTTCCTCAGACAGGGCGTCTTTCGTTTTGAGATGAGGTTAAGACCTTGAAGGCAAATTTAAGCTGGGAAATGAGGAAACGTACTTAAAAAAAAAAAAAAAAAGAAAGAAAAAGACCCCTTTGTCTTCCTAGCCAGCTAAGCTGAGATACCTGGATAACCTATTTTGAATTTCATGGAAATCTTTTGACTTACAAATGATCTAATACTTGAAACCAACCTTTGCTGAGAATGCAAGGCAACTTTTATGCTGTCTGGATGCCGTAAGAAATGGTGAACCGTAAGGATAATAGTCAGAAGCAGATTTCTTCTAACATTTTAGGTAAATCTGTTTCTAGGTAAACAAGATCCACTTTTGAGGGATTTTGTTTTCCCTCTTGCATCCACGCCAAGCTTTTCCCTTTATTGCAGACCTTGTTTCCCCTCCATCTCCTCCTTTCAGAGGTACACTCCAGCAAATTATAAACATTCCTCATTTCACCAACCACAAAGATACCACCCCGTGCTGAAGAATTACTGTGAGCTGGCTTCCACGGGACTTTGACTGACCCCCTGGGGGGTGCATGTAATTCCATGTGTATCCAGCATGTTTAATTCTCTGAGAAAACTGGCAAAAGCTACAAGAGGCATCCAAGATGCTTTTAAATCACAATAATGCGAACATCTCACAACGGCTTAGTGTTTTCAAGCCATCAGAAAGCAGAGTCCCAGAGAGCCGGGGGAGCTCAGGGGCAAATCAAAACCAATTAAAGCCAGGCAGGGTCGCCTCTCATCCCAGAGTCCAGGGCCTGGGAGCAGAGTTGCAGTGGGCCCAGTGGAAAAGAGCTACCAAATACTGAAGGCACAATGTGTGCCAGGAGTTGGGTTGGGTCCTTTATATAGCAGTTTCCCATTTAACTTCCTTGTCACCAGGACGCTGGTCATCGCAGACCAGGGATTCAGCCCTGGTCCCTCTGACTTCCAAGCCTCCTTCCACCAAATGGTGGAGCAACTTGCCCCCCACCCACAGATCCAGACCCGGGGAACAGGGTGTTTCAATGAATTCCAGAAGCTCTTGGTTGAGAATTCTGTTTTTGCACCTTTGTATTGCTCCCTGCCTACACTGTCCCTTAAGCACTTAACTAATGATGTCCTGTGACCAATCTTGTGTTCAAATCCCCATTCCGCCGCTTAGAAGCTGTGTAGCCTTGGGCAAGTTATCTAACCTCTCTGACGTCAATTTCTGGTCTCAGCTTCAAAAATGAAATAATAATACCCACTATGCTACGAACATTAAATGAGTTCATTTATGATGGCAGTTAGAATAGGGAACAAGAATTGGCTTTTCCTTCTCACCATTACTGATATGATGAGAGAGCTGTCTCTGTCTCTCACTGAGCTGTGAGACAGCTGTCTGCCTTTTCAAGGATGTGTGTCTTGTCAACTCCTTCAGGGCAAATCTTGTTTTTCTTTTATCCCCTCAGGGCCTAGCTCACTGTAGGTGCTTAATAATCACTGTCTCATATTAGATTCTGAAGTCTAATGAGGTCACTTTCCTAAACTGAAGGGACAACTTTTTTTTTAAACAAGTTTGCGATTTTATTTATTTATTTATTTTGGGGGGCGGGGGCTGCACCCCACGCAGGGCATGCGGGATCTTAGTTCCCGGACCAGGGATCAAACCTGTGTGCGCCCTACAGTGGAAGCACGGAGTCCTAACCACTGGACTGCCAGGGAATTCCCTGCAGGAATCTGTGACAAACTTCTACTACTAAACCCAGCTATCTACTTCCCCACCCGTAACCCCCATTCTAGACAGATCCACAAAGAGATGTCAGTGTAAATCTTATGTTGCCACTGGGCCTCCACAACTTTCCAGGGTGGACCAAAGAAGGCACATTCCCTCCAACACTAGGCTCTAAACCTGCCACCCAGTGTGGCCTCCAGACCAGGGGCAACGGCACCCCCTGGGAGCTGGCTAGAAATGCCAACTCTTGGCGCCCAGCCTATGGAGTCAGAGGAATAGAAGCTATTTCAACAAGGTGGCAAGGCAACTTTTTATAAGACTTATGAAGCTGTAGACCCCTAGTCCGACACCCTGGCTGCACCTCAGAATCATCTGAGAGAGATTTTAAAGATACTAAGGAGCGTGCCTCACTCACAGAGATTCTGATTTAACCGATACAGGGAGCTGGGGTTTTCAAAAGCTCCCTGAGTGTCCTAATGTGCTCTGACAGAGAGCTTCCTCACCAGCCCTCCTTGGTCCACACCACCCCACCAAAATGTCTTGGCCACATTCCTTTATATTTAAACGACTGGCTCCTAAAAATCTATGTGGTCCTGAGAAGGTGCAGTTATAATTTCAGGTCTTCAAAGACAAGCTGTGTAACCTTGGGCAATAGCATTTGAGCAAATACTTATGTAGTACCTACTATATTCCAGAAACTGTTCTACATATATGTTAACCCAAGAGTATTATCTATTAACAACCCTACGATATAAGTACTAATATTACCCACATTTTATATATGAAAAAACTAAGGAACAAAGAGGCTAAGTAACTTGTCCAATCTGGTGAATTCAGACGCTGAGCCCATGGACTTGGGGTCTGTGCTCTTAACCATGAAGCTATACTGTTTCTTTATCAGCAATAATACTGAGAATCATATTCACTCAATCTACTCATTTTCAGCTCTACTGACTTCAACACATGATTAGCTTTTCATATTAAATTAGTTAGGTTATCATCCTTTCTTATCTTCCATATCAGAGATAAGGCCAGCCGTTTGACAGATGTCTTCATGCCTTGACCCAAAGGAGCAACAAACACGGACATTTCAGGCCAATGCTAAGGAATCAATGGGACATGTTGATGGACCACAGGAACATAATGGGTCCTTCAAATCACACCTCAGCTGCCTGATTTTCCCCTCTCACGGAGCAGGGCTGTCTCATCATCCAGAAACATATGAAGGGAAAATGGCAGAAGAGAAAGTAGGAAAGAGAGAGAATGAGGCCACAATCTTTACCCTGCAGGCATCTTCCTCAACTAGGGGTGGTATTTGAGAATAACTGAACGTGATTAGCAAGTGATTGGAAAAATAATAGTATCTTGCCATCAGTTATGGCTTAGCAATAGCTAACCAGCATGTCTTAGAAACTCTAAGGTCTCTGGAAATGATCCCACTCAAGTCCCCCATTCACTATGAGTCATACCTCCACAAGAGAAGGACCCCGAGTACCAGGGTCTCCACACACTCTCTGCCCTGGTCCTTCAGATGTCCTCAGTCAGTGCCTAAGGCCAGGAGCAGGCAATGCTGACAGCCAGCTGGAGAAGGACTCTCTCCTCATTTGCTTGGTTCTGGAGAATGGGTCTTCCAGGCAAGGCCAAGGTGTGCTGTGATGGTAAAATGACTTAGGGAGGACATTTGGGGATGAAGGGTCAGAGAAATATTTGCCTTTGTCTTAAGTCACCCAGAGGTGATGGTGGCCAGTTGCCTGATCTTGGTCCTTCCTGGCCCCTGAAGAACTCAGCACTTGAATCCAGAGCAGCCCAAAGGGCGGGATCGACCTCAGCTACGTAAAGATGTTACTCCTGTCTTCCGGCTCTGAAATGTGTGGTAAGTTCCAGAAACACCGATTTATGTTTGTGCTCCCTGTAGGCTGCTCATATCTAGCAAGCGGTTTTAACAATCTTTTTGCAGATGGGAAAATATAGGTGGCTTGATGACAAAGGCCCTTCTCCTGGTTCACTGGGATTCATAAAAGAGATGGGTGGTGGAGAGGACTTTTGGGAACACTGCACAAGAGAGGGAGAGGCAGAAGAAGACTAAGAAGTAGGAGGTGAGCGAGAGATTCACATCCTCCGGGTGCAGTGAGACAGCAGTGAGGGGGTGACTTCATGGTACCCTGGGGAGGATGTACCACTGATCCAAGTTTCCTGTCTGCCCACAAACTCCCATGCTCCGTGGGCAACACAGATGCAGCAGAGCCCCAAAGCCAAAAGGACTCGGATGTCACAGTAAGAATTTCAGCAAGGACCAGGTGCACACACGTTAGTGTCCAGAAAGAAGCCTGGGACTGGGTGCTTTCTGAGACCCAACAGCTTTGCCCAACCCAGAGTAGGGGGAACTTCCCCAAGTAAACATGTAGATGAAACTTAGTCAGATTTCAGTTAATTAGAAGATTAAAACCTAGAAATGATTTTGTTTGCCCACCTACACTGGTGAAGTGAAGCACCCACTACAAGTGCTACGGTTATGGATAAATCAATCACCCAGTGTCTGCCTGGGTCTGCCTGATTCTCTCCCAGAAAAGCCCACCCATTTGTATTTCCATCCATCAGGTCCAGCTACAGCACCATGTCTTCCACGAAGCCCTCCCATATCCCCAGCTCTCAAGGTTCTTTCCTTCTGCCTATGCCACGCAAATCTTAAATAACATTCCACCTCGTGTAAATGGTGGTATTATTTCTGTGACTTTGGTTCACCTCACCAATGAGAGAGCAAACTCCTGGAAGGCAGAGCCGATGACATCATATTTTCTCCTCCTCTGCGTAGCGGAGGGCTGGGCCCAAAGCATACACTCACTAAAGCCCTAGGCTAACGGAAGGAACAGATTCCTGCTCAAAGCACGGAGCCCAAACTTGAACTCAAAAGGTGCTCTTTGGAGGGTGAGCTGGGGCAGGGCGGCCCTGACAGGTATGGTCCTTTCCCCAAAAGAAGCTGGGCTCTTGCAGACCCCAGAGACTGGCAGGATTGCTGCACCTCAAATGCGGCATTAGGGGAAATGTCATTACCTCCCTCCTCTAATTGCCCAGGGTTAAACAACAGGCAGACCTCATCTGCATATAGGCAGTCTGAGGGCAAGGCCAAGTACAATTCCCGCAATCAATGTTTAAAGCACCTTCTCAAAAGCAAGTCCAACCAACACTACCTAAAGGACCTACCTTCCCATCCTTTGCCCCTCTGCAGCTCCAACCTCCTGTTTGATGCAAAGACTCCAGAGTCACCTAATGCACTCATGCACCTAATTTGGTCTCCAAAGAAACCTCCAAGATAGAACATGTGCAGGCAGAGAACAAAGACTTCAAAGAAGACCTGGTAAAAGCAGACATTGGCTCACCTCTGCATCAGCTTTAGGAGGAATACCTCCAATGACTGCCCAAAACACGGAGGGGAAGCCCTCTAGGTGGAGGGTACAGGAGTTGGTCAGGCTACTGGGAAGCAAATATATCTAGTGCTGTCCAGGCAAGGCCTCCTCCTCTTTCTAATGGGTCTATCAGCACAAGAACGGTCAACACTGTTCAACTCTCCGGGATGTGCTCTGCGCCTGTGCCGGTAAAATGATGATGATTAACAACCATGATAGACTTTCTCGTGTATGATCTTACCAAATCCTTCCACGATCCCTGGGCTCAGAGAAAGTGGCAGAGAGAAGGCAGGGACCACATCTGCCTGCGTCATGCTGCAATGCCCAGGCCTGGCCCAGTGTCAGCACTTGACAGACAGTAAATACCAGCAGAAAAAATAAACATTCCCATTTTAGAGAGGAGGCCATTTTACTAAGCTTAAACAACCTGCCCAAGGTCACAGAGCAAATTAGGAAACTTGAGTTCCAATCACATACCTTCCATTTTACTCCAAGACCTACGTAGTTACATTCTTTTTTTTTTTTTTTTTTTTTTTTTTTGACACGGGCCTCTCACTGTTGTGGCCTCTCCCGTTGCGGAGCACAGGCTCCGGATGCGCAGGCTCAGCAGCCATGGCTCACAGGCCCAGCTGCTCCGCAGCATGTGGGATCTTCCCGGACTGGGGCACGAACCCATGTACCCTGCATCGGCAGGTGGACTCTCAACCACTGCGCCACCAGGGAAGCCCCATGTAGTTACATCCTTGAAGCAGTGATGAGGAAGGGGTGGAGGTGGAGGAGGCTAATGGTAATAAGAGCAGCAAATATACCCAGTGCTGGTGAGGGACAGGCCCTAGAGGCACTTTTCTCACACAACTCATGTAATCCCCACAACAACCCTATAAAATAGGTCCCAGTCCTCCCCATTTACAGATGAGGAAAATGGGGCCCAGAGAGTACAAATAACTTGGCCGAGGTCACTAGGCAAGGAGGAGGCCAGGGCCGTACTACTGAGAGGCAACAAACTAGTGGCTCCACAGACAGCTGCTGCATCAGGCAACCTGGGCTCAAATCCCAGCTGAGTCTTGATTTAGAACCCTGCGCTCATTCTCCTACTCCACTCTGTTCTCCTCTTGCCAAAAGCCACCTTGGTCCAAGACCCCAAGGAGGAAGGCCCCAGGGGTGACTGCTTCGTGGGGAGCCATCATCAAATGTGATGTTAGGGCTGTGGACGTGGCGTGTTAGAGCCAGAAGTTACCAGACAGTAATTCTTCCCAGACTTCACTGTACCCACCAACCAGCTGGAAAACTTGTTAAAATGTAAATGGTTGGGCCCTACTCACAGGATTCTGAGTTGGGGGCCTGGGGTGGAGCCTGAGAATCTCCACTGCTAACAAGTCACCAAGTGATACTGGTCCACAGACCACACTCTGAGCAGCATCACTTACATGATCAAATCTTTCATTTCACTAATGCAGAATCTGGGGTCAGAGAGGCTAATTTGCCCAAGGGTCACCCAGCATGTCAGTGACAGAGTTGGGACCAACTGTCCTGACACTCAGTTTATACTTTGTTCCCACTGAACCAGGCTTACTTCAAAACAACAATCATCATTATCATTTTATTACCTATAATTCTTTTTGAGTACCAAGTACTTTTCCTGTTTCATCTCCCCTTACCTTTACAAGCACCCTTTGAGGTTGGGGACAGTGGTCACAACTTACAGAGGAAGAAAAGGAAGTTCAAACAAATTAACAACAAAAATGGGCTCAAGATCACACGCTGAGGGGTAGAACTGGATGCTACCCAGTTCCGTCCAACCCACCACTGCTTCTCCTCAAGCTCTCAGAAGGGAAGCCCTCTCTACAAAGGGTTGAGTGCGAAATTCCACATAGCCACTTTGCTTGCAGGAAGGAGGGCCCCTGAAGACTAAGGTAAAATTAAAAGAATAAAACAGTGAACAAAATTGTTTTTAAATGTTTAAAAAGTTATGGCCAGGAGGAGAGCTGGAGGTAAGGGCCCTGAGTCCCAACCACTCAAAGACTGCTTCTCCTTCTCTTTCCAAAACCTTTCAAGGGTTGAAGGTCTGGGTCCACATGTCTGACACCACACATAGCCCTATAAATTCTGTCCCCAAGAGTCCTGGCTCTCTGCAAACAAAATTAATAGCCTGTAAACTCTAAATGGGTGATTACAATCTATAAAGCAGCCCATAAATTGACATCATGGGGATTCATATTTATTCTCTCCCACCTATCTCCACCATAAATTTGCCCGGTTTATGAGTCGACGGAGTTTCTTCTGCTCTGCGCCTGGGCATAAAGCTCATCTAAAGGCAGAAACATCTGGCTGAGTTGTCTCACGTGGAGCTCATTCCAATTCCAGTGGTTCCCTGGTCCACAGGACACACGGTGGGAGCCTACGAGGAAGCTCTAGAAATCCAAAGGCTCCACCACCTCTATAAGCTGTAGCCTGCGCAGTAGCCAGCAAGATGGGGGTTGGGAAGAGGAAAGGAGGGGGAAAACAGACATTAAATGTCAACAAGCAGACAAACAAAAACTACACAGATAACATATGGCAATTCATGAGCTGCCTCAAAGGCAAAGTTCAGCAAGCCGTGAGGTATGGGATGGGAGCAGGCATCCTGGTCTGGTAAGGGATGAAGCTCATGAAGGACGAACAGGAGGGAGTCAGGCCAGAGGTGGGGGATGGAAGAGGAGAGGGGAGACATTCCCAGTAGAGGGATCCACATGGGTAGAGGCCGGTTGGTTTTTGTTTTGAAATTACATTATGAGAAGCACATGGAGAATGAGAAAAGTTCAGGAGCAGACAACATGTGATAAGGAGACTGGATTTTCTTCTAAGTACAATGGGGACAAATGAAGAGTTTCTAAAAGGGAATTAACATGATTAGAAAACCATTTTTAGAAAGGTCCCCTGGCCACTGTTAGAAGAATGGATTGGATGGGGAGGGGTAACGAGGAGGGAATGTCAGCAGACTTTTAGGCCATGATTGTAGCTGTCAACACAAGAAGTGATGGTGGCCTGAACTAGGGGAGGAGCAAATGGACCACAGAGACACCTAGGAGGTTGGACTGATTGGGTGTCACCCTCGGCTTGGGATCTGTTGGTGCTCAGCACAACACAGGGCAGGGCAGGGCAGAGGAGGTGCACAAGAGCTAAATGGCCATCATTCACTGACATTCAATGATTTGCAACACACTTTGAATCCAATCTCATTAGGCAGAGTCATAGCTGGAAACCAGTCGGCAGCCAGTTTTGGTACTGAGTCACGTGACCACCTCTCCAGGCCACCATGGCACACGTATGGCAAATCCAAGCAATCCCCAAGCCAGATGAAACTCTCAGCTTGCAAAAGGAAGGGGCAGAACCCCTTTCCTTCTATTAAACCCAGGCTCTGTTACTGCCTCAGGCTCAAAGTTCATCAAATTCCAAGTCGGCAGAAGGGGCGTGGCCTGCAATAGGTGCACTGTCCAATCAGCTGGGCAGGCCTCCGGTTGTATAAGCCAGTCACTTCCAGACTTCAGAAGTTTCTCCCTCTTCTAAGCTTCAAGGACATTTACATCAGCCTTATACATATCTATCCTGCTCAGATTCTACTTTATTATAACCATAATTTATACTGTCTTTTATTGTTGTCTAATTTTTGCACGTTCATTAATCACATTTCCCCAAAAGACTTTAAACCACTCGAACACAGGCACGGTACACCCAGTAGGGTGATGTCCCATGGGAGTGCCAACTAAATATCGGGGAATGGAATTAAAACAGAAGACACCAACGGGATATTCTGATGCCACATAAACCAGGAAGAGTGAGTAGGAAAATGGGCTCAGCACGCTGTGCTGTCTACCGTTGTCCTCACGTACTGGCCAAGACAGTTGTCACTCCCTAGGTGCCCAGAGACGGTGGCTTCCTTGAGCAACTAACCTAAAAGGAGGTCCCCCAACCAGATTCAGTCATGCCTTTTCACACACTATCTGGCCCGAGTCCCATGCCAAGCACCACCCAGATGAAATCACTGCTCATATATACTTAGAGCACAATCACGGGGCAGTCCCTTTTCGCGTCTCACCCCCCATGGAAGGAAAGACCTTGTTCTCTCTCTCAAACGTTAGCTGGGCTTACAGAAATGCATTCCCATTTCTTAATGCCTGCTGTGACTCCAGGTAATTCCTCTTAGTACACTATTAAACCCCAGCAGCTGTTCCAAATACCAGCAAAGAAGATGATTCCGGCTGCTGCCTCGCCAGAGCTCAGCAAATGAAGCCGACCAGCTGGCCGTTTCCTAACCCTGAGATGTGGCCAAAATGGCATCCCAAGGGGTCACTTTATGTGCAGGTCTCTCCACCACCATACATACTTCTTCCTGAGTTGACTCTGATGCCTGAGGCCGAAAGGCTCAAAACTCTGGGTCATTTTCCCCTGAGGTACCCAGCTGTGTTTACCCTTGGAAGCCCCATGATAAGGAACCTGGAATTTACCCTGAGCCCCTACCCACAAAGCAGCCTCAAGTGTTGTGGAATTGCCCAAGGCCAGTCAGCTGGAAGGCAGCAAAGTCCAGATTTGAACTCCAACCCTGTGTGCTCCAAAGCGACACGCTCCCCTATCCTATTCCGTCCCCTGCTGTTCCAGGAGCCACTCTGTGTCCCTCACCCAAAGAAGCCTGGCCATCTCAACAGTCTTTTCCCCATCTGCGCCAATCACGTGCCAACCCAGTGCATAAACAGCATTTTTGTGACCAAAACTGTGTTTCCTCAATGGCTCCAAGATCAGCATCTTTGCACCTGCTACTTTCCTTCGGAAGCATTTTTTCCATGATGCAATGACAGAATTTGCAGCCAGCAAAAGGGATTGTAGACACACATGCACACACAAACACATTTATCTCATAGCCTCTTAGCCTGAATAACCCCCTCCAGATGTTTCTGTAATCCAGGTGCTTCAGAGGCTGGTCAGCACTTCCCTGACAGCAGAACCAGTCTGTCTAAGGAATTTCCATTTGAAACAGGTTCTATAAAAGCTAAGCCAAGCAGATATCTAATCAACAGTAAAGCTTCACCCATCCAGAATGTGGCTAAAAGTTCGCCACCTTGCCCAAGTGGGTAAGAATGACACCAATGCTTTTAATTTCCCCAGCACTCCAACCTTTGTGTGAGTACGGGGGATGGGAGCTGGATGGGAGACCTCACCCACTCTTACCGCCTGGCCTCAGTTTTCCCAACTGATGCATGCCATCTCCAAAAAGGTGTGTGTTTTCCCCTTATCCGCCTCCCCTCCGAGTGACTCAGCAAGCATGTGCTAGGGTAGGAGGGTGCTACACAGGGTGGGGGCTGACTCTGTTCTCATTCCAGGCTGAAGGAACAGCCTCACTCCTGGGGTACTGGACAAGAAGCTTAGGCAGTGGGTCTGGAGACCGAGGTCCTAGACCTGTGCTTGATGACTGGGATGGCCTGGGGCAAGTCCCTGCCCCTCTCTGGCCCAGTTTCTTCATCTATGATTCTCAGGCTGAATGCTCTGTGATCCCCTGACTCAGCCAAGGGCTCAATTGGCCACGCACAACCTTCCCTCCTCTTTCTTCCCTCCTGGAGTAAGAACGCAGGCCATGAGTTTTATGGGTTTAGAGCTGAATCGAAGTCATGTATGAGGTTGAATTCGAGCTGGGTCTTTTGGGTGGGATTCAAAAGGGCAGTGAAGGCATGGGTGGGGGGTGGTACCACTGGCACAAAGACATGGAGGCAGGGATTTGCTTAGCATCTCTGAAGGCACCACCAGGGCTGATACTTTAGACAGGATGCGCTGGTACCACCAAACAACTCTCTAAAATACTGAAACCTCTTGTGCCAGTTGGCAAACAGTCAATGGCCAAGCCCCAAGAGTGTCCCCTCAGGGCTTCCCTGGTGGCGCAGTGGTTGAGAGTCCGCCTGCTGATGCAGGGGACACGGGTTCGTGCCCCGGTCCGGGAGGATCCCACATGTCGCGGAATGGCTAGGCCCGTGAGCCATGGCCGCTGAGTCTGCGCGTCCGGAGCCTGTGCTCCGCAACGGGAGATGCCACCACAGTGAAAAAAAAAAAAAAGTGTCCCCTCAGCTGCCCCTGCTGCTGCACTTCCCCATCCCCGCAACAACCCTATGATCAAACAACTGAAAGGTTAATACCTGAGGTCTTGATCCAAAAGGTTGCCCGTACCATGGCACCCCCAGGCCAACAAACACGGCCCCTTGGTTGAGCGTCACTAAATGTCAGGTGCCGTGTTAGGCATATTTGCATGTATTACTTCCTGTAACCTTCACACTGACCTCTTTAAATTAAGAAACTGAGTCTTGGAACAGTTAAGCGGCTTGTCCAAGGTCATTTTACCTAGGAGTGGAAATGGCAAGACTTGAACATTGACGACAGGCCCAAGCCCACACTCATTTCATAAAAATCCCAGCTGCTTCTGAGCAGCGTTGGACCATAGACAGAGAAGCTTTGGAGGCAGCGGGAGGAATTTGGCCCTGCTATAAGGAAGACGGAATTGTTAGACAGTGGAACAAATTACTGTGGGAGCCCATGATGTCACCTTCTCCAGAGTTTTATATACAAGAGGGATTAGAATAGGCCTGGAGGCAGAGAGATGGATGAGATGACCTAATAAGGCCCTTCCCAACCCCTGAACTCTTCAGTCCCACACAAACATGAATGCCTATCGATTTTTAAAGCCTCAATTTAACTCCTGGTTCATGCAGGAGATGTAACTATGTCTGAAAGCAAAATAAATTTTTTCTTTTTTCTCTTTCCCCCAACTCCAGCTCTTCATTTTAGATTTTCTTCTGGCAGGTCTGACAAACAGACCCTTCCAGGCAGAGCTGCTGGCAGTTCAAAAGTTTAGCTCTGCCATCTGAAGGCCAAAGGGCCAGGGTGGGCTTCCACTAGAAGGAGCTGCAAGTACGGCTGCCGCCAGTGTCTACTCCCCAGGGTGGGCTTCCGCTAGAAGGAGCTGTCAAGTATGACTGCCACCAGTGTCTACTCCCCAGAGTGAGCTGATCAAGGCTCAAGGCTGATCCCTTTCTAAAAAGATCCTTCAATCCTGTTTGGAGTCTCCGACAGAGGAGAAGCTGGTGTAAGAAAGCAAAAAGAACGGCACAATGTACTGTGGCCCACTTTGCTAAGCCTGTCCCATTTATATGAGATGTGATCCTCCAGCTTTCTCTCCTAGAAAATACGGTGACTGGTCCCAGCGCCCCTAGCAAGGCCCAGCAGCAGAACCAGCATCAGCGCCGGTTAAAGGAGCCGCACAGTGAGCGGGGAGAGCAGTCTGCTCATGCTGGGGGCTGGTTTCCATGGCAATGGATGCTTCTTCTTCCCTGTCTCTTTGGCTCCGGGGAAAGACGTTGGCAACTAGCGGAAGGAGAAGTAGCAACAGGCTCCCTTTCCTCTCGGCCCAGGCAGCTGCCACCCCACATGCTAGCAGTGACAGCTCTCACCGACCTTGGGCAAGTCACGCCCTAGCTCTGCACCTTGGCCTGTTCATCTGTAAAGGGAGAGGGCTGGACTAGAGGTGATCCAGCCAAACATTTCCAGCTTCAATGTCACAGAATCCAATGGCTTACCTTACCGGGCCAGTCACTGGGAGTGGCCTTCCCTCGTCTTGTAGCCCTCAGTGTAAGAGACATAAACTAGCACAGCATTCCACGGGACGGGAATCTGTTTGCCTCATTCAGAGGCCTGAGCCTTATTCAATCCCCAAGCCATGCCACCTCCCTGACTATGGCCTGCTCTGGAGGAGACCATCGCAGTGGGCCCATCTCACACATTCCTGGGGTGCATGGGTCTCCTGGGGCTCGCTCAAGCCATGGTATGGCAACTTAGCGGGAATGGCATCCCACCCAGCCACTCGCATCCCACCTCGACGACATAATTAGGTTCAGCCCTCAAATTCAGATGTGCACAGCTCCCTTGGGGCCGGCCCCTGTTGTGACTGAGCGAGTGAAGAAACTCACTAGAGAAGAACACAGAAAGAGGCAATTGTGTTCAGCGTGGAGAGAGCTGGGGTGAGCCGACCACAGGGAGTGCGAGGGAAGCCCCCAGGCAAAGGGTAAACCACAAGTGGAAGCAGGGAGCCGTGAGCTCCAATAGCCCCTCAGGTTTGGGGAAGTATCTGTAATTCTGGCCGATTGGCCTAAAGTGGAATGAGGGGTAGAGCATGTGATGAGGGTAAAGAGGAAAAAGAGAAATATGGATGAAGGCTGTCAGGAGGTCTAATGACACGGTGCTATTTCCAGGGCTGGACTGAGGGGAGAAAAGGGAGCTCTCAGGTCGGGGGTACAAGCCATGTGCCAAGTACTGGCTTTCTGAGGGGTGGCAGGGGCTGGAGGGAGAGGGTAACGGCCCTTCCTGAGGGCCAGGTGGTCACTTAGCCTTCCCCTCGAGCCTGCTAGTGGGGGTGTGGGGGGCGGACTTGCTCCCTTTTTATGGATGAAGGATGAGCAACTCAGACTCACAGAGTGATGGGACCTAGTCAGCGAGCTGCTCCCGTCCAGGAGCATACAGTCTTGCAGGGCAATAAAATAATCATAAAAAATTTAGCACACGACTCTAAACTGACACGTGGCCACCCTCAAGGGTCAACATTGACAGGGACATCTGAGGATGGGATTCTCACTACCCGGGAGCCTTAAGGAACGTCCAGTGCCCTCCACCCTCCTGGGCCCAGTTCGCCCCTAACCGTCTGGGAGATGTTTAAACAGAGCATTTCCAGGACTCAAGTCAAGAGCCCTTCCTTAAACCCTAGCATAAAGCGAGTCTATACAAAAGAAATCTGATTAGCTCCCAACTCTGAGCCATCTTATTTTATTAGTCCCTACAAGTCAGTCCATGGGATCAGTGGTCTACATAGGAAATTAATCAGTACCCAAGTAATTAGGGTTCCTGACACATTTGAGAGGGACCAAGAGGGGACAGGGCCTCCACAGCCAGCCTTTGTTTTCTAACACGTGTTCATTTTGAGTTTAGTTTTTATTAACAGCAGCATCTTAAACTCTGCTATTGGACTAAGCCTTTAGGGCCAAATAGTTCACCCAGGAACATCGAGGAGAATGTGCTGAAGACGACGCTCGAGGGTCCTTCCCCCCCTAGGGGACTCAGGGCAAGCAGGAAACCTACTCGGTGTCCCTGTAACTACAAACTCTTTGAGGGCAGGAGCCATGTTTGATCTGCTTTACAAACTTTATATCACCGTGGTGTAGCACAGTACCTGGTGCATAGTAAGCAGTAAGTGGAACGAAGGAGCATGCACGTGAACCAATGACTGATCAGTAACAGAAGGTTTTCAGTTATCTTCTAAACTAAAGACATAAAGAAAGGACCACAACGAGATGGGTAGGAGGAACACGAGATGGGTAGGAGGAACAGACTCGTAATCAAATCCCATACCCCCTGGGTGGCCAACTCACAAACTGGAGAGGTTCTCCCACAGGAGTGGGAGTTCTGAGCCCCACATTGGGTTCCCCAGTCCGGGGGGGGGTCCTGCATCGGGAAGACAAGCCCCCAGAGCATTTGGCTTTGAAGGTCAGCGGGGCTTAACTGAGGAGCCCCACAGAACTAGGGGAAATAAAGACATCACTCTTAAAGGGCGCACGCAACCTTCATGTGCACTGGGCCCCAGGGCAAAAGCAGTTCTTTGTTAGGAGCCTGGGCCATCTGCTGGCCTGAGAGAGTCTCCCTGGAGAGGCAGTGGCAGCTGCAGCTCACCCTGGGGAGTAGACACTGGCGGCAGCCATACTTGAGAGCTCCTTCTAGCACAGAAGCCCACGCTGGCAGTGCCATTAGCTCATTAGCCGAAACCTGGGACCTGCCCCAGCCAACAGCCTGGAGGTGCGTGAGGACACTTACTGCGTGAGGACACAGCCCCACCCATCAGCAGACAGGCTGACTAAAGACTAAAGCGCTCACACCTGCCTCTGGACACGCCCCCTAGACAGCCCAGCCCACCAGGGAACAGGCACGGCCCCACCCACCAGTAAGCCTGCGCAAACCTCTAGACCAGCCTCACCCATCAGGGGGCTGACTCCAGAAGCAAGAAAACTACAACCCCACAAAGCAGGCGAGACCCCACCCTGGGACCAGCTGGGCCCTGGCCCTACCCACTAGCAGGTCAATGAAACCTTCCGGATACCCCGAACCCCATAGCCAACTATATCAGGAACCCACCCCACCCCCCTGAATGATCTTAAAGTAGCTCTAGGATCCCTGGACCCTGCAGCCAGACTCCAGGACCCAGCTCTGCCTGCCAGTAGGCCGGCACTAGTCCCAGGACCTGGCTTCACCTGCCAGGGGAAGGGCAGCAGCCCCAGGGTCTTCGTGACCCTGACTCTGCCCAGCCAGCCAGCACTAGCCCCGGGACCCCTAGGATCCAGCAGCCAGCAACATCCTCACAAGGCAGGGCCCGGCAACCAACCAGACTAGGCAAAAAAGAAAAGGCCACAACTAGAAGAAGGTAATTATGAAAGGAAAAGGCTCACCGGTAAAGGCAAACACAAAGGTAGGAAACATTCCACACAGTGCTAGTAGGAAGGTTAAAAACAACTTTAAGAGTCCGCTACACACAGAATTTTACACCCTAATATAGTGGTGATTTATATTGGTTTTACAGTATTTGGGGTTGAAAGGGAATTTGAATGTAACCTAATCTGGTGGGGTTTTTTTAATTGTAACCCATTGGTGGATCATGAAATTGATCTACCTAATGAGTTTTGACAAACATTTTATAAATAAAATGGGAATGGAATAGATCAGAATGCATCACATGTAGTACGGCTAAGTGTACTGGGTGTACCCTGTCTTAACAAGTCCAAAACCACTAATGATTCCAATATTCATCTATTGGTTTCACTACTTTAGAGACCACATCTGGGACAAGTGATTTTCTAGCCTTTCTGGGCTCCTCTTGTTATAGGAAATGAATTTCAGCCAGAAGTCACCTGTTCCACTTACAGAGACTCTGGCTGTGGGAATTCCAGCACAGTTCAGAACACATCACATCACACAGACACACCCATGCCCATATATACACAAACCAAAGTACAGTTTCATGAAGCAGTACTTACTCTTACTATGAGTAATATATCGAGAGGCACTATAATATTTTATTTTACTTTTTCATTTTTTACTGATGTCGGTGATGACCCATTAACTGGATTTCACAAGCTACTAATGCATCATGGACTAGATAGTGCCTAATATGCTGAAAATGGCAGAATGGGGTTGGGGGAAGAATTTCACGTCGATCCCATTTCTTTTCATTACGTCCATCTGCACGCCTATATATATATATATTTTTTTTTTTTTTTTTTTGACGCCACCAGGGAAGCCCTGCAGGCCTATATTTGACTATATGTAGAGGAAGGTAACAGCCTGGTGAGCTGAAGCCTGGCTGCTCTGGGGGCTCACGAAGGAGTAGTCAGTCTCTGGCCTGTCTCTTACTGCCCCTGCGGGCACGCTCATCCAGAGAAGACTGTGTGAGTCTTGTACAGAGCACGCCAATAGCTATTGCAAACACATAATTGTTCTTGGTTCTCTTGCTGATAACAACAGAGTGGCCATCGTGTGTTTCCTCTTAAGATTGGAGAGCAAAAGCATTTCAAAGATTCAAGGTTAGAAGCAAAGTCTGAATGGCGATTTTTTTCCCCTGACCCAACTTGGAAGAATTTGTCTTTGGAGAACCGACCTAATCAAATAAAGTAGAATCAATTTACTGCAGACATAATCCAACATGCATAATTGTCCTGGCTAGTTTATACCACAGCTGTTTACAAGGACATGGTTCATTAAATAATGAAGTCTTCATCAGACTCTCCTTCACTGGACTGCAGTGTTTTTATCCCACACCACCAAAAACGTGCTGCCTGCATCAGTAAGCAGTATCAGTGATCACCAACGGGGTGATCAGGGAATTTATTTTTATGACACTCTATTAACTAGACATCATCAACCGCATCAACTAAAAGCCATTGTACTTCCCCCAGTAGAGAATCCCGCCACTAGATAATCACACTAGACTGTGGGTTCCCTGTGGGCAGGGACCACCATCCTTTCATCTTTCTATTCCCAGTCCTAAGCAAAATGCCTGGCATTTGGTGGGTGCAAGATAAGTGTCCTGTTGAAACAAGAAGAGAACATCTCCAGTATGGGATTCCTAATGGCTTCACAAGATCTGTGCTCAGAAGTCTGGCAGCACCCTGGTTGCACTGAACATTTGGTCTCTAATTGTGTCCCATTCCTTTCCAGTTTGCTAATTTTCCACTTGACTAGACCAGATTGTCCAAGTGCACATGAAATCAGACCGGACTCTCAGAATCCCCTCTGGCCAACAGAAGGTTCAGCAATGACAGTTTTGCTGTCTTCAAGCTCAGAGGCACACTTAACCCCTCTGGGTGCTGGAAAACCTATGCCAAACCCAAGACTCTGGAATAATTCCACTGTTAAAAGAGGCCACCAGAAGCTGGGCTGCTGAGAAGTGGCAGCTACCTTGTAAATTTCCTCAGGTGTGAGAAGTCAGCAATTTGGTTTACACAGAGCACGGGAAGGAAGACTCACTCTAAAAGTGGGAAGATTTATGACTTAAATAGTTTAGACCAACTCAAACGTACTCAAACACAGACGGCCAGTCCCTCCCCCAGAGTTTCTTGATTCAGGAATTTGCACCTCTAATAAGTTCCCAGGTTGACACTGCTCCTCTAGGCATCCCACTTCGAGAGGCACTGGTTTGGACTGCTGATTATAAGCAATGCTCTGGAGCCAGTTGGCGAGGTTGGAGCCCTGAATCCACCACTTACTAGCCTGCGGCTTTAGTCAAGTCATTTACAGTCTCCCAGCCCCATGATGTCAAGTGTCAAAAGAAGGCACCAAGAGCATCTTTTTCTCAAGGTTGTTGTGAAGGTCAACGAAGAACATTCCCCTGCTTAACAGGTGCTTGGCAGGTAGAAAGGGTCAATTAAATTTACCCAAATATGGAAGAAAGGTACGAATACAGTCTGATGGAAAAACTGTTCGACAGGGAAGCCAGATACCTATTCTAATTCTAGCCCTGCCACCAATGACTTACTGTGTGATCCTGGACACACAGCTTGCCCTCTCTGGGCTTCCTGCCCTCATTAGTAAAATGAGGGCATTGGACATTTTATAATGGACCAAGGATGCCTTTGAGCTAGAAGCTTCCAAAGCACTTTGCTCCTCCACTCAGCACCACACATCAGTTCAGCCTCCCCAGACACTCCCTACCACCTCAGGCTTCCCACTGCCAGGTCGTCAGCTGGACAACTCAAGACTGCCTTGGAATCACAACCTGATTCCTCTGCCCTAGAGGGTCTTCCCGCTTAGATATATCCCATCTGACTAAGCTAACACAAGCTAAGGGCCCCACTTTCTCAGCAGTTCAACCCGGCATCCTTCTTCCTGAAGCCCTATTACACTCCTCCGAGATGTTGTTTTCTCCTCTCATCTGCAGCCAGTTCCACTCACTGATACTCTTTTATGGTGGCATCCTAGACTGGAAGGTAAGCAGGATGCACGGAAGTGTTCAGAGGGGACAAGCGTGGTTTCATCGGGAGTGTGGTGTCCAGATGGGTATTGCAGGGTGAGGCATATGCTCTCAGAGGGAAATACAGCTCTGAAATTGACTCTCACAGCCCAGTATGGGGAGGGGACCCCTGGAGGAGCTTTGAAGTCCAAGTTCCCCACTGAAGATACAAAACTCATTTCTCTTCCCTACCTACATTTTCATTAGCCCCACTGCAGGCTGCTGCACTAGCTTTCTGCTAACAGCTGATGACAGAGAAAGGGCGCTTGTTGGCACAAGGCCGCTATTTTGCTTTTATCAGATGCTGACAAAATTTCCCCATCAGGGAAGATAAATTCGAGGTGATATTAATAAACCTCCGAGTGCAGAGATCAGATCTGGCTGGCACTCTTAATGATCCCATCAGCAGCAAGCCATTCCCAGGCTGGGGAGCCCAGAAGTTTATGATTCCTCACAAGGCAACCTGAAGGCTGGAGTCTCCTTGCCCTGCTCTTTGCGGAATCTGAAGCCCAACTGGGGCTCCCACGGGAAAGTGGGGCTCCCCCAGGCCCCCAGTTGAGGTAGGAGCTGAGAGAGGAGGGGCACTGGCCAAAAAAAGCCCTGAGTAAAAGTCACCCGGCAGTGTTTTGCACCCAGAAAGTGCTAAATGTTTTGTACCCATCTTCTCATTTAATTGTCATAAGCTCAGTGAGGGAGGTGCTATTTTTAGGCGAGGACACTCCCACTTAGAGAGGTTATCCTTAGCAATATCAGCGTCATCATACTGGCTGACACTTACGAGGTGCTTTCTCAGGGACTGGGCTTAAGATTTTGTCTGAATTTTCACAAGCCTATCAGCTCAGCCCTATTACTGTCCCCATTTTTGAGCTGGAACTTGAGGGGTAGAGAGGTTAAATGCGTGGCTTGAGGTCACATGGCAAAGATAGCTTAGTGGGTATTGGAATCTACGACTGGATTCCAAAACCCACACTGCCATGTGCTGCCCTCATCACCGGGGCGCTGCAGGGGGTACCACCAGGGGGAATGTTCTGGCCTTGGTCATACCACCCATCACTCCAGGCTGCAGAACATGTTTCCCTGTGCTTCCGCCTCTCTGTAGGAAAGCTGCATGCAGTCACGGGCCACGTCTGCCTGGAGGATGCAGCCCCAGCTTCTGCTGTAGGGCCTGGCACCTAGTAGGCACCCTTTAAATGCTGAATATGCAAGTAAACAAATGGTCAGTGCCTACTCACATCCTAAAAGACTGCAAATGTGCTTTACTCCACTGTCCTTTGGGAGGGGTGAAATTAGGCTCAGGGAAAAGTGAATTTCAAGTTCACTAAGATCGGAGCAAGGTAGTGAGGACGTTAAAGAAAAAAGAACCCAGCAAATCCTGCAGGAGGAGAGCTGGGCCCCGAAGTGGCTATCTGTACAGCAAACACTTCCTTTCACAGTGCGGAAGCATCACAGTCCTTAAATCCTTTACCAATGTTAATGTAGTTCATCGTCACAGCAACCCATTTTATAGATAGGAAAAGTGAGGCACAGCAAGGCTGAAGTACTTGCTCAAGGATCCATGGGTTATGAGTGGTAGAGCTGGGATTCGAACCCAAGCCATCTAGCATGCAGAGCCCATGCTCTGGATCTCTCCACTTCCTGTCTACTGGGTGTTGGCTGTGTGCAGGGATGGGGAGGTTTTTGGGGCCAGAGAGAGCTCCCGGAGAGTCCACCCCACCAGGTCTCTGGCTCAGGCTGAGAGGAGAAAGCTCTGCAAAGGCAGCAGCTGGAGGTTAAATTCTGAGTAATTAACATGTTTATCCATCACAGCAGAATTGTTCCCCAGAGAATTCAAGTGTCATTTCACTGTGCCTTTAATTGAGGAATGCTTTTACTGTGTCTTGCCAGCAAACACTAAGGGGGGAAGGGGCTGGCAGCTCCTTGACACAAAAAGGAGGGAACAGGGCTTCTGTCTGGACCAGATGGAGAGTTACTGCTCAGACTGTTTTCAAGGAAACCGCGCTAGGGATGTAGGGGCAATTCTGGTCTGCTTTGGGGGCCCCAAGACTTGGAGCAAACAGCCTGAAGCATCTGACTTAAAAGTCACAGTCCGAGGGAGAGGAGGGACTGCACGGTCATTAGAGACAGCAACTCTGGACCTGGGCCAGGTTCAGTCCTTTGGCTGTACCCCTTACCAGCTGTGTCACCTTGGCAAGTTACTTCTTTAGCATATATAAAATAGGGATAATAATAAGAGTCTTCAGCAGAATTCCTCCTAAAAGGAGCCCTGAAGTCCAACACCTGGTACAAGTAATTTATCTGGAAGATGATCCAGGGAAACAAGGTAAGGTGTAGGGAGGTGAAACAGACAAGGGAGGAAACCAGTGAAGGGTGCATTTGATGAGTCGATTATTCCCACCGTGGGCAACCGGGGCTCAGTCCCTCCACCATCTCTCCAAGGCGGGTGTCCCACTGAGGGTGAGAGTTGGGTTATCTGTTCCACCAACCCACCCATCAGTGCCAAAGGGTCAGTGCTGGCACTTCAGGCCTGGCTCTCACGGAGACAGAGCACCCTCGGGCAGGAGATGTAGGGAGGCACCTGTGCAGACGAAGTCCACCTTCAGAATCCACCCTCAAGAGACCTCTGGGACTGGCCATGGGAATATGGGTGGGACACTGGGAACGTCTGCTTCAAGGCAGGTACTTAGAAGAATGCCTGGTTACGAGGGAACACTCCACCCTATTTGCTGTCACAGTGATGATGATGATGGTTACTATTACTACTACTGGCGTCAGGAGGACAGAAAGGAAAACGAACTATCGAAGGATAACGTGGCAATAGCTGATGGGATGCCCCTCCTCTCCCACAAGTCCGGCCCCACCTCCCACCTATCACCTGCTGAGGGGAGACCTGCCTCCCCTCCGTGCCCTGGGGGAGGCTCAGAGAAAGACCAACAGCCAAAGGTCAGTGGTGGGATGACATTCTGTAGGTGGAGAAGTTGAGAAATACCAGGATTTCTAGGCGGCAAGCCTCAAGCCCCCATGTGAGAGTTTGGGGACCTGGAAGACAGAGGTTGGTTCCTGAATAAATCCACGCAAAGTCCAGTGACATTGATGAGAGGATATTCATTGGTTCACTGAACAGTCTTGACATACCATCTGTCTTTCTAGCACTGTGCTAGGCACTGGGGGTCCAGAGGTGAATTAGATACTGACCATAGCCAGGAAAGTGTGAAAAAGACAGAGAAGGGAGAGGGACATGAATGAAGGGAACTAAATGACTCCTTGGGGAAGGGCATCCGAGCGGGCTCTTGTCTAGCCATCATCTTTCAGGACTACTCAGGGCTCTCTTCCGCATGGCCAGCCACACCTTCCAACATGGATCCCCCACTCCCCCCCACTTTATTCATGTATTGATAAAAAAAAAAAAAAAGCCTGTATAAAGTGGTTTTCCGTATCTGGCAGTGCTCCAAAAGCTTCACAAGTTAACTCACACCAGCCTTATGAGGTTTTATAGAGGAGTAAAAGGAGCTCAGAGAGGTTAGGTAACTTGCCCACAGTCACAAAGCTGGGAAAGGGTAGAACAGTCTGCAGTCACAATCCACCCCCCTTCCCCCCTCCCCTCGTCCCCCCCCCAGCAGAGCCCTCCCTGCCTCTCTGCCCTGCCCAGCCTGCAGTGAAGCCCACAGAGAGCGCTCCCTCACCCAGAGTCTGACAGCCCTGCCCACACAGCTCTTGGGGCCCTTCACAGGCTGCCTCATTGTGTTTTATATTCCACGTGCCTGTGGTTTTGTCTCCCACTAGTTTGGGTTTTTTGTTTTTTTTTTTTAATTAATAATTTATTTATTTTTGGCTGCATTGGATCTTTGTTGTGGCGTGCAGGCTTCTCGTTATGGTGGCTTCTCTTGCTGTACAGCACGGGCTGTAGGTGCATGGGCTTCAGTAGTTGTGGCACGTGGGCTCAGTAGCTGTGGCTCGCACGCTCTAGAGCGCAGGCTCAGGAGTTGTAGCGAACGGGCTTGGCTGCTCCGCGGCATGTGGGATCTTCCCGGACCAGGGCTCGAACCCGTGTCCCCTGCATTGGCAGACAGATTCTTAACCACTGCACCACCAGGGAAGCCCAGTTGTTTTTTTTTTTAAGGAAAGCACTTTTTTAAAAATAATTTTTTTTTTGGCTGCGTTGGGTCTTCGTTGTTGCGCACCGGCTTTCTCTAGTTGTGGCGAGCAGGGACTACTCTTTGTTGCGGTGCACGGGCTTATTGCTGTGGCTTATCTTGCTGTGGAGCACAGGCTCTAGGCGTGCAAGCTTCAGCAGTTGCAGAACGTGGGCTCAGCAGTCGTGTCACGCGGGCACTAGAGTGCAGGCTCAGTAGCTGTGGCACCCGGGCTTTGTTGCTCCGCAGCATGGGGGATCTTCCCGGACCAGGGATCAAACCCGTGTCCCTTGCACTGGCAGGCAGATTCTTAACCACTGCGCCACCAGGGAAGTCCCTCCCACTAGTTTTTAATCTCCCTCAGAAATGAGACCATACTGTCAATTTCTGTGGATTCCCAGAACATCATGAATACTTCAGAATAATAACAGCCCCATTTATCCACGTGAATGCAAGCTCCAAAGAGACCTTTGCTGGTCTGTTTGTCCTCTGCTCTATCCCCAGGGTCTGGTGGAATGCTTGGTACAAAACAGACACTCTAAAAATATTGCTGATGATTGAATGAGCAAATAAATTTACTTGCACTCATCACGTGCCAGGCATTGAATCAGGAGCTCCGTATGCACTAGCCTATGTTATCAATGAGGATGACAGAGGGGATGAATGACGTCATAAATAAATGAATGAAGGGTGAGTAACGAATGAATGAGTGGGTAAGTGAACGAAGGTATTTCAACGATGGCCTCCTATCCATTACCCTCAACACCCATGTGTCTCACCTCGCTGCCTCCCATCCCCCAACCATGTCCTGGTCCAGGGCCCCAACACTGCCATCCACCTCTCGGCGTACAGGTGGAGCCACCCTCCGGAGCCAAATGTCCATCTGCACAGGTGAGAATAGTTGAGGAAGCTTTCTATACCCCACTTCAAAAGCAGTGGGAGCCTTCGTTCCTTTAACAGGGTTAGAAGTTAAGGCTGGATGTGGAGTGAGGAGAGCTGCTCCCTGAGTGAAGACCTTTTCTGGTCCGCCCCATATCGTCCCCTGGTTGCCGGGCCACAGCATGGCTTCAGAGCACAGGGAAAAGAGGCAGCAACACACTCACTTGTTTACTCATTCACCCACAAACCAGCCTCAAGCAATTGAGCACCTACTGCATCCAGAGTAGTTCTGTGCTCTGCAGGGGACATGTATATAGATAGGTAGCAGTCCTTGACCTTGAGGAATTTATGATCTAGAAGGAAACATAACAGGTACATTAACTCAGATGTCGGCCATCTGGTTTATCCAGTGCCTGGTGCCACGTGTACAGCCTCTGGTTCTGCTCTGAATGACTTACAACCTGGATGTGGCACTTGTTTGAGACCTTCCCTCCTGCCCTGCCCTCCACCCCATGCTCCCAGACACAGGCATTAGGGAACAACACAGACATTCAAAGACTTCACAGGTAAGGTGAAGGGATTTAAATCCAGTACCTCATGACAAGTGGGTCTAATAGGAGATGTTGAGTTTACCCAGTTCCTTCTAGGCCATGGTTCAACCAAGGATTCCTTCCCTGACCCTTCCCCACACAGCCCCTAAGGTAGAAACATGGTCCTGAGAAGCCTAAGTCCCTCAATCTCCCTCCAAAAGCCCCTTGACCCTCACCTTCCCGCTAGATTGAGCTTCACCTCTATGGACATCATTAGGGATATTTACAAATATTGCAATTCTTTCCTCTTTCTTGGCAATTGGTAGGATATCTTCCAGTCTCCTTTGAAGTTATGTGTGGCCAGTGGTTTGCTCTGACCAATGAATCACAAGCAAAGTGATGTGTGCCATTTCTGGATAGAAGCTTTCCATCTAGAGGTGTACCATTATCTTAGGCTGGGATGATATGGAAAATAAATGCCAAGCTGGAGCTTCATTCAGTTTGGTTCACTGAGTGACTTTAATGAAGAGCCTCCCCCTCTCCTCTGTGATTGATATTATACATGTAAGAAGCAGGAAATAAACCTTTCTTGTGTTATGCCACTGTCAGGGCTGTTTGTTACTGTAGCGTAGCATGGCCTAACCTGACTGACACAGCCTCTTTGATGCAGGACAATTCAGCCCTGCCCTGATCTACAGGCAAACTGTCGTACTCAACTAATTCTGGTGCTCACCAAACAAAAAAAGATCCTCCAGATAACAGAATCCACACTCTGCGAAAGGCAGTTGATGGCATCTTTTGTTAGCTGAACATTCTCCTTGAGGTCTCACCCCTTGTTCTCAAGAGATTCGTCAACACATTTTTTCTAAACAAAATGGCAGAGACCCCCAAGGGGAATTCCAGAGAAGGAGCTTCTAACTGGCCCAAAAGAAATATAGTCTGGTAAGTGCCCTGGGAAAGTAGATGTCAACACAGTGGAGACACAAGAAATAGTGGGATTAATTTGGATATGAGATGCCTTCAAAAGGGAGGTGGTATCCCCCAAACTTAATGAAGGTTTTTCTGTAAGAAAGGAAGGGAACAGTTCCCTAAGAACTGAATTTGTCTGTGGCTTTGAGCTCTAAAGCTGATGCCTGGACCCCAGGCAAACTTGAAGGAACAGAAGGAAGGAGGAGTTCTGGTGAATTTCTGGTGGCACTCTGTGTCACTGGGCCAAACCCTTCTCGACATACAAATGTCAGAGCCTTGGCAGGCCTACCCACTCCTGCCTTCCTCCCAGCCACTCGCCAGGCCAGCATCCACAAAGGTAAGCACTTTCGGATTTGGACCCTGCCTCACTTCTCTCTCCTTCTTACCTGTCAACCCCACTACATCTGAGAATAGCAGACAGATCATTTGACCAATATATGATATGACGTGACTCCAGCCTGAGAGTTACAGGAAAATACCTGAACACAGCTCTAAAACATATGGGAAGCCTGTGTTTAATGTAAAAAAAACCCGACCCCACAGGACCTTTATGACAAACCAAGGCAGGCACCCATGGCCTACCCTGAACAAATTTGGACCTCTCACTGCCCAAACGCACTTCACTGTCCAAGGTCAGAGCTCTCAGGCTGCCTGGGTCCTTCACTGCAGCACCCTGCTCACGCTGCCACATTCTGTCCTCAAGCAGCTCACCTCGTGATTTCACATCCTCCATAAAAACGGACCTGACGGGAGAGCGGCCAGTTAGACTGAGCTCACAGTCTCTCACAAGCACAGCAAAATCGCAACTATTTGCAGAACAACCATCAAGGAAAAAGACTGGAACTTACCAGAAAAGATCTTCCACAACTAAAGACCTAAAGAAAGAACCACAAGATGGGTAGGAGGGGCAAACTCACAACGTAATCAAATCCCATACTCCCCCGTGAGTGACCCACAAACTGGAGTAATTCTAGTGCAGACATTTTCCCACAGGAGTGAGAGTTCTGAGCCCCACATCGGGCCCCCCAGCCCGGGGTTCCGGCACTGGGAAGATGAGCCCCCAGAGCATCTGGCTTTGAAGGTCCGCAGGAGCCCCGCAGGACTGGAGGAAATAGAAACTTCACTCTTAAAGGGTACGCACAAAAACCTCATGGGGGGCTTCCCTGGTGGCGCAGTGGTTGAGAGTCCGCCTGCCGATGCAGGGGACACGGGTTCGTGCCCCGGTCCGGGAAGATCCCACGTGCCGCGGAGCGGCTGGGCCCGTGAGCCATGGCCGCTGAGCCTGCGCGTCCGGAGTCTGTGCTCCGCAATGGGAGAGGCTACAACAGTGAGAGGCCTGCATACGTACCGCGAAAAAAAAAAACAACTCATGGGCACTGCGACCCAGGGCAAAAGCCTGGGCCAGACCTACCTGCTGGCTTTGGAGAGTCGTGGGGGGCGGGGGGGGGCGGGGCTGTGCAGGTCACTCTGGGGACACAGACACTGGCAACGACCATATTTGGGAGCTCCCTCTACCCCAGAAGCTGGTGATGCCATTAGCTCATTAGCTCCAAGACCTGGCCCTGCCCAACAACCTGTAGGCACCAGTGCTGGGACACCTCAGGCCACACAACTAATTGGGTGAGGACACGGCCTCACCTATCAGCAGACAGGCTGCCTAAAGACAAAAGAGCCCACACCTGCCTCTGGACACGCCCCTAGACATGGCCCAGCCTACCAGAGGGCCAAGACCCAGCTCCACCCACCAGGGGACAGGAGCGGGCCTCTCTTACCAGGAACCTTGCACAAGCAACTAGACCAACCTCACCCATCAGGGGGCTGACTCCAGAAGCAAGAAAACTACAATCCCGCCACACAGACCAGACCCCACCCTGGGACCAGCTGGGCTCTGGCCCTACCCACTAGCAGGTCAATGTAACCTTCGGGACACCCCGAACCCCATAGCCAACTGTGACATGAACCCTCCCGCCCCACACCTGGCAGTGATCTGACACCAGCTCTGGGATCCCTGGGCCCTGCAGCCAGACTCCAGGAACCGGCTCTGCCTGCCAGTCGTCCGGCACTAACCCCAGGACCCGGTTTCACCTGCCAGTGGGTGGGCAGCAGCCCCAGAGTCTTCGGGACCCTAAGTCTGCCCACCAGTGAGCGAGCACTAGCCCCGGGGCCCCCTAGGATCCAGCAACCAGCCACCTTGTGACCAGGCACCACCGCAGCAGCCAGCAGCCTCCGCACAAGGCAGGACCTGACAACCAACCAAACTAGGGGCCAACCAAGCCAACAAGACCAACCACGTAGCTTGCCATAAGAGAAGGACCCATGCAGCCCTCTTAGGAGGAACCCCTAGAGCACACAGCTTGGGTGATGAGAGGGGAGTGCACTGCTACGATGCACGGGACGCCTCCTACGGAGGACCACTTCTCCAAGGTCGAGAAACGTAACTAACCTACCACACAGATGAAAATACAAATAGCAACTTAGACAAAATGAGGTGGCACAGGAACACGTTCCAGATGAAGGAACAAGATGAAACCCCAGAGAAAGAACTAAGTGAAGTGGAGACAGGCAATCTACCCGAGAAAGAGTTCCCAGCAATGACTGTAAAGATGATCAAAGAACTCGAGAGGAGGATGGATGCACAGAGCGAGAAGTTAGAGGTTTTCAGCAGAGTTAGAAAATATAAAGAACAACCAACCAGAGATGAAGAATACAATAACTGAAATGAAAAGTACACTAGAAGGAATCAACAGCAGACTAAATGATACAGAAGAATGGATCAGTGAGCTGGAAGACAGAGTAGTGGAAATCACTGCTGCTAAGCAGAAGAAAGAATGACAAGAAATGAGGACAGTTCAAGAGACCTCGCAATACCATCAAGTGCACTAACATTTCCATTATAGGGGTCCCAGAGGGAGAAAAGAGAAACGGCCTGAGAAAATATTTGAAGAGAAAAATGGATCTGACTGTGTCCATTCTCTTAGGGATTTTTCTAAAGAAATTTCATATTTATGCTGTTAATGACTTACTACTTTGCTCTCCCTAGGAAGGCATTTAGATCTAATCAAATCACTTCCAGGGATGATATATCTTTAAGGTAAAGGGATGCATTAGTCACAGTGGAAATGTTTGCTTTGCGATGGATCACAATGGAAAGACCACCATTCTGATATTATGACGCACAAAAGACCCCTCCTTGCGTACCTTACACTAATCATTCTATCACATATGCCAGGTAAGCCTCTTACACACAGCTCCAAGAATACCACATGAGTATCCATTCCTAAATAAGTGACTTTTGCCCTTGTCAGAGGAGAAAGGATCAGATTAGGTAATTCTGCTACATGGTAAAATTCCCCTGAATAGAAAACCTCTTCTCCCACAGGTAGAAAAGCAGCTCAAAGAAGCCCAAGTTCTGAGGATATTGTCACCCACATGCCATAGCTAGTTACTCATTAATTAATTCTCAGCCAGCTTTGTCCCGAGTCATCCAGCAGAAAGAATAAGAAGAGACTTACAAGCTGTGTGCATTTAAATTAATATTTTTAAACATCATGAGTGCAAATTAATACTTTCAAAGAACACGTGCACACCAGATCAGGCAGTGTTGTTTTTTTCTGCCCCTGTCCATATGCCTGTATTTTTAATTCCTTCTTGGGAGGAAGACAACAGTCCTAAGTTTGTTTTTTCCTTCTGTGGCTCAGAATAACCATCTTCTTTCTGCTTCAGTACATCACTACTGCAGCTTGAAAGGGTTCCTAGAAAGTTCTGGTTCCATTCAGTCTTTAGGAGGAGAAGGAGCCTACCAATACTGAGAACTAGTAGCTTCATGTGCAAGGGAAGTCGGCTTGCAGATGATATGAAGCCCATTAATCAGGATAGGTAAGGTTACGCTGCAGTAACAAAGAAACTCTAAACTTCCAAAAACTTAACTTTTCATCATTTATTTCTCATTCATGCAAAGTCACTTTGGGTCTGGTGGCTCTCCAAGGTAGCTTCTTTAAAAGAGATGACTAGGAATCCAGGCTGGTTTCATCATGTGATTCTACCATCTCAACACACAGCTTCTGCGATCGCCATGAGAGGGTAAGAGTGAGCACAGGGAAGCAGGTGGGGGCTTTTCACTGACTCAGGCTGGAAGAGACACATGTCATTTCTGTCCATAGTCCACCCAACTGCGAGAGGCCTTGGGAGAATCCACGGTTATCTGGTGGTCATTAAATGTCTCTCCACAATGGTTATCACTTTACAGCCTTGGGACACTTTAGTACGTTGTTACCTACTTAGCAACTCTTGAATCCCAGCCCTTCAAGTTTGTGCTCCAAGTTCATCATGAAATCATCACCAGAGGTAACAAGGGGATACAGAACACTGCGCAGCTCACCGGGGATGTGGCACAGGCGTGTTTTTTTTTTTTTTTTTTTTTGCGGTAGGCGGGGCTCTCACTGTTGTGGCCTCTCCTGTTGCGGAGCACAGGCTCCGGACGCGCAGGCTCAGCGGCCATGGCTCACGGACCCAGCCGCTCCGTGGCATGTGGGATCTTCCCAGACCGGGGCACGAACCCGTGTCCCCTGCATCGGCAGGCGGACTCTCAACCACTGCGCCACCAGGGAAGCCCCCAGGCGTGTTTATTTGAATCCAAAGGTTTCTTGTCTTTGTCCTCTGAGTATCCCAGAAGTGCCATACGGAACTACCACTTGTGCTTTGGAAAGAGAAGATGGGCCAGAAGAGAGTCACCTTGAGTTTTCGAGGAGAGCCCTGCTCCTCAAAAGCAGAATCAAAGTTGTCAGGGTGAGAGAGGGAGTGAGCACTGGGAGGATATCTCACTGCAAATCTCCCTCTGCCTGGGAGCCAACAGATAAATGAGATCATTGTTCCCAAACACGGGAAGGAGGACTGAGATGTTAAAAATATACACAGACCCTAGAAATTCTAATTTACTCAATGTAGAGCAGTTCCCAGGAATCTGCATAGTAGTAAACACCCCTAGATAGTCCTAATAAACAACCATATTTGGCAGCCATTGCACTGGACGAAAATACAAGTTCTCCACCAGCAGTACGACAGCCAGGACCAAGTAATTGGCTGAACCAAACTAAGATCAGCAGACCACTTGGCTCCCATCAACCTCTGATGGAGGGCAAAGGGTCTGAGGCTGGTGTTCATACTGAGAACGGACTGGCACTGCATAGAAGTGACGGGTCCTCTCACTTGGAAACCAAAGCTCCCAGGAGTTTGATTTTCCCTTTGGTGACAACTGGAACTCCCTGGCAGGATGCCGATGAGCTTGGAAGAATGGGTCTGAGGTGGGAAGAGACTCGAACGAACAAAGCCTTTGTCAGTGGTAAGCCCTGGCCTTTCCATTACCCTACCAACTTGGGAACCCGTTTGGATACGGGCCCAGGATGGGTCCAAAAGAACAGCACTTTGCCCTGGATGTGTGGGTTTGCTTCTTATACCCTCCCTAACTGCGCTCAGGGCCATCACTTTTTAGTAACGTAATTTTGCAGCAAGAGCTTTATTGTGTACCTACTAAGCTGTGAGAGGAGTAATGTGAATGTGTAGATAGCTCTGGAAAGCTAAGAGTGGTAACTTAGTGACTGAGGAAAAGTTGTGTAATGTAGCAAATATATATATATATATATATATTTTTTTTTT
>NW_020172724.1:535306-553703 GCF_003031525.2 Neophocaena asiaeorientalis asiaeorientalis
TATTTTTTTTTTTTTTTTTTTTCCCCTACTTCCCTCTTCTGCCACACATATCACTGTAAACCTTAGAGGTCAGGTGTCATGTCAGGCCTGTGGGATTTCACTCATGCTGTAGAGTGAGGGGCACGGGGATTCAGGGGTAGGAGTGTTCCAGAGTTGAGACTGGGCTCAAAGCGGCAGAACCACCCACTGGCCTACAGCTGTCATGGGTAAGAACTGGAGGCAATTTCTGGAGAGAACATTCTATGAGCTTCTGACTGGTCCTGATGTAGATATTCAGATGCTTGCCATGATCCAGTTTCAGCAAGACAAGAGGATAGGAAGCAATATCTTCTCTGGGGATTCGGGGGCAGGGCGGGCACTGAAGCAAAAGGAATGTTTCTTCCTCCTAACACCTGGACTCACCATGCACCACCGCAGGCTACCAGAGTGGATGGGACCAGAGAGCATGGCACCCAGGACACTGCCCACTCTTCTCCAGACTGATCCATGCTCCCTGCAGCAGTGGGATGGCAGCTTCAGAGTCAGGTAGATATGGCATCCTTCCTAGATCTGGACTGCCCAGCTGAGAAAATTCTCAAACTCTTCCAGTTTCCTCATCTATTAAATAGGACAACTAGACCCACCCCACTGGGCCCTGGTGACAATTAAATGATGCAATGCAATAAAAGAACCCAGTACCAAGTCTGGCACATTGTAAGTACCCAGGTCTTAGTTTCTGCAGCGAGAATGGCACCCATCCTGCCCATCTCACCAAGCCACTGGGAGATGATAAAAGGGCAAAAGCCCTGTAAATACTAAAATCCTTGCGTGGCTATGTAGGTGATTTTTGTCATGTTCTTAGCTTTCCTGAAGGTACACAGCAAGAGTTCAATCAATGCTCCATCCTGCCTGGAAATGGGTTTCGTTAGCAGCTGAAAAGCCAGGCCAAAGTGGAAGCATTTCAAAGTGTCCAAGTTGTCTGGGCTGGAGCTGCAAATTTAGGGTTATCAAAGAAGGAGCCAGGGAGAGGCAGATTTCTGAACAAATCACTATAGCCCTGGTGATCGTGTGTGTGTGTGTGTGTGTGTGTGTGTGTGTGTGTGTTAGAGAGAGAGAGAGAGAGAGACAGAGACAGAGACAGAGACAGAGACAAAGAGACAAGGAGAGAGAGATATTAACTTTGAACAGGCCAGAAGCCTTTCCTTCATTATCACGCTGACTTAAACTGCCAAGACCTTAGCTGGGTCAGACCACTGAGGAGGAAAGACAATAGGAAAACAGAAGGTGACTCAGGAGGCAAACACCTCACTGGTGCAGCGCGGTAAATGGATTCACTCTTTTGCTAAATGTCAAGTTAATATTTCTGTTGGCACCAGCTGCGTCCCCCCCCTCCTTCCCACAGTGAGCCTGGTCTCCCGGAAGCCCGCCCTTTGGCAGCCGCCCAGCCTCAGCACTGGGACTTGAGGAGGGCACGATGGCTGGCACACTAAATGCACACCCCCCCCAGCTCAGCCGCAGAGGGGAAGCAGCCTTTGTGTGGAGTAATATCCCCTGTTGGCCTCTAGATCTGGCTGTGGGGAGCTCTGGGCTTCAGGCCGTAGCTCCGGCAGCTGACCATGCCAGGGAGTGGCACTAAGAGAAGTTTCCCCTGTTCTGCTGCCAGGCAGGGAATAGGCAGACAAGGAGAGAGGATGACCTTCAAGGCTAATTACCAGTTGGGACTTTGTGTTCCCTGCACTGCCCCACAGTCTCCAGGCCATCCTCCACAGGATCAGCACCATCTCCCCAAATGGATGACCTGCCCAGGTCACCCCCTAACTCAGAATCCTTCCCTGGCTACCTCTGGCTTTTAATATAAAGCCCAAACCCTTAGCAAGCCATCGAGGACTCAGGTTGACGCCATTCCTCAGAACTCACACGATCCCTTCACTTGGCCCCTTGTTCAGCCCTTATCATCAGGACGATGGTTGTCTATTTCAGGGTCTTCTCCCCCATTCTTTAGTGCAAGCTCTGTGTCTCTCACCTCTGTATGCCCAGGGCCACCTTGCACTTGCATGGGGCCTGGAACAGGGAATGTGCTCAGTAGCGACTGGAAGGTCATTCATTAATTCCTCAGACCATTCTACACATTGTTACCCGGTCTACCGTCCACCTTCTTCACTCCAAAAACCATGCAGGCACTCCTCACTCTCTAGAGGGTCCTGCCCATCCTCTTCATTTTCACCATCCTAATCAGTCTTTGCAGCTTAGCTCACGTCCCCTGCAAGTCTCACCTTCTCTGTGAAGCCTCTTCACTGTTCCGTTTTTTTCTAAGCATCTATTGTACCTGATTAACTGCATCTCCCATGTGGAGCTTCATAATGGAAGGTTTCGTAATAGTTACTTAACACCTCTGAACCCAATCTGTAACCATGGTTAATAATAGGTTTGCCATGAGTTTTAAATTAAGACACAGTATAAATAAAGCACACAGCATAGTGCCTGGCACATAATAAGTGCTCAAAATAGGTTTCTTGGATGGTGATGCTGGTGATGATAACGGTGATATCTCTTTTTTTTTTTTTTCCAGTATCTCAAACCCCAAATGTTCAATCCCCTCTTTGACAGAAGGACCACTGCTTTCTTTGTCTTGACAAACTTCAAAGCATACAGCCCAACGCTTAACCCTTGGTGGAAGCTTTATTGATAATATTAATACCACTGATAATATTTTGTTACGATATTAATCATGTTTGCAGGTTTGACAGCATAGTCATGGAGAGAGCATCAGATTAGGGGGTCAGACACTGACTTTTAGTCCTGCCTTCCCACTCTGGGACTCAGCTTCCTCTGTTGTATAAAAATGAGTTTTCTAGAAGGATCTGAGGTTCCATCTAGTAATGATATTGCAATTCTGTGGTTATTAACGAGACCAGTTGACACCAAAGTGAGCTGGCCCTCCATCCATAAGGGTCATCCCTTCCCAGTATGCCTGACACAAATGCAAACACATCAGTGGGGAAACAGCAGAAACTGGGATTTATGTCAGCCAACCAACAGGACACCAGTCCTCACGGCAACATGCGAATGTTTTCAGTTTTAAAAGTTACTCCAGGAAGTATCAGGGTTGACATTCCCTCTCCCAGCAGTGGGTTAGCAACAGATGTTGCAGCAAAATGATCCCGACTGGTGGCACTTATTCACCCTTCCGCACGGCGCACCCATCCTAGCTTCTGGGCCCACACCTATGACTCCTAAGGCAACTTCACCTGCCATCCCTGGCTTCTAGAGTATCGCTGCCCTCCTCCTGTCTGGACAAGCCCGGATCATTAGCAGAACAAGGGACTGAGCAACTGTCCTATCATCAAATACAACCACATCTCCTCTATTTCTGCCCAGAAAAGGCTATCCCTGCCCTTCTATTCTGAGGACCCCAGAGGAGTACACACAAGATGACCCCAAGGGTCAGAGTATGGACTCTACCCCACTGTTTACGACCCAGCTGGGTTATCTCAAGTAAATTATTTAGTCTCTCTGTGTCTCGTTTTCTTCATCTATAAAACCGCAATAGATATCCACGTCGCCTAGGACTGTCGTGGTTGTGGGGATTATGTAAAATAAAACACGCAGAGTACTCAAGGCATAGCGTCGTTTACAACAAGCACTCGATAAATGTGTATTATCACCAACCATGATACTGAAGAATGGGTACATGCTTATTTCTTTCTTTGATTTTAGAACCAACCACACTGAAGGACCAAAATCTCAGGCAGGCGGGCCACAGTGTAAGGCAAAGGATCAAGCCCATCAAGTCCCAGTAAAGCCAGAAAAAGCAGAAGGCGGCCCATTACCCACTCGGCTGATTATCCTTGGAAACTGTTTAAAGCACTGTACACTCTGATGTCAGCATGTGTGTACTCAGAAAATGCTAGTGTGACTTCCTACAAGGCTTAGAAAAACGTCCCGTGGAAAAGAAACTGAACCAAGAACATGGGTACAGCTTAACTAAAATGCTTGCCCACACCAACACCCAGGCCCCTGTCCATGGTCCTGAAAGAGACAAATGGACAAAAGCTGGTAGGAAGTCATGACTTCTAAGAGATTGCCAAGGCGGAAAGGGAGAGAGACTCTCTGGAATTATGTTCAAATAATGCAATTATTGAGAATAAATGTGTTTTGGCTCAGTAACTGGGCTTCCCCACCTATTGTACTCCTGATTCCAAACTTATCATCAAAAGGAACCTCAAAATGCATACCAGGGCTAACAAAAATTACTAGGGGAATCATTGGCTCCCCTCTGTTGGCCTGGATAATAAGAAATTGAGCAACATGAATCTCCTATCCTGAAATGAGTTAACTCTTCTATTCTCTAATTTACCTACTGCAAAGAGATGGCAGAGAATATTTATTAAGAGTGAGGCTAACTCCTCCCCTAAGAGGAGGCACTTTGGGGCAATTTCTTTCACCTCTGCATGTCTCATTTCATTCATCTATAAAAGTGATCATAAAATAGTATTCAGGTCGTAAGGTTATTTAAAAATTAAATAAGGGGCTTCCCTGGTGGCGCAGTGGTTGAGAGTCCGCCTGCCGATGCAGGGGATGCGGGTTCGTGCCCCGGTCCGGGAAGATCCCACATGCCGCGGAGCGGCCGGGCCCGTGAGCCATGGTCGCTGAGCCTGCGCGTCCGGAGCCTGTGCTCCACGACGGGAGAGGCCACAACAGTGAGAGGCCCGCGTACCGCAAAACAAAAACAAATTAAATAAGTAATGCACCTAACTTGCTTACAAAGTACACGTATCATTGTAAGAACACAGCAAGCATAAATATTATTATTATTATCATAATGGTCTTCATTGTTATTATTGTCCCAAGGCACCCTTAACAAAGATGAAAGCTTCTTTTTCCCTCCTGCATCCTGGTTTGCATAGATGTCCTTCCTGCTCCTGCTATTATCAGCTTCCTCCATCCCCCTCCTGAGCAAATGATGGAGACATCTAGGAGATGGGAAAGTTTGTTTACTCACCCGCCCACTGAGTTCAACACAAAAAGAAGTCAGAAATTTCTTAAAATGAAAGACAGTAGAACCACAAAGGCCACAATTCCCCTAAAAGCCATGGAGAGCTTAAGTGCCCTCAGTTCCCATCACAACAGAGCCACTCTCCACCACCCCTTGCTCAGCCATGCTTGAGACCACACCCCACTCGCTTCTCCATCACTGTGTCAGCCTCCAGAGGAGCTCAGCAGGCTCACAAGGCTGACACAAGCAGACCTCCAAAGCCCGGGCTCCAATAGCTTGGCTCCTGTGAAGAATGCTCAGTGTTCCCAGCCCACGACCCAGGAAGTTCAGCAGTCAGTATGGAAGACAAGCAATGAGAATGATCCCATCTGATCCTGAACCCACAATACTTTCCTAAACACTGCCATGCACCTTACTTCCTTCAATCTTCTCAACATTCCTCCAAGACAATCAGTGTCATCCCCGTTATACAGAAAAGGTAGCTGAGGTCCAGAGACTGATGTGACTTTCTACAAGTCACACAGCTACCAGTGAACAGAAAATTCAAGACAGCCCAGGCTGGCTCTTCAGGCAACAAGGTTTAGTGAGAAAAGCATGGGAAAGTAGCTGGGGAGAACTCTGAATCCCAGTTCCACCTCTTACTAGCTGCATGATGTAGGAAAGGTGACTTCACTTATGAGGACTCAGTTTTTCTCATCTGTAAAATGGAAACAGTACCTTCAGAACGCTGAAGGGTGAACACTAACGTGGCACAGAGACGGAGCTAAATAAGACGACACTGGTGTCATTACTGTCACTATCAGTCTAGCTCAGTTCTCTTCCCAGTGTTCATAGCCACATGGAATCTAGACTAAAGGAGGCAGTAACATAGACTGGCTTCAAACAAGTGCTGGTGTCCTACTGTCCCCTCCCCTTCCACCCTCCCTGATGTACCTACCAGGCACCTGCTTGAACAGCAAAGAGCTCAGTGATCACATGTGACTTACCTGGAAAACTTTTAAACCCCATACTGGCCTGGCTCACCCCACCTGGCATTCTCCCAGGCTCCTAACACTGACCGGCAGCAGATGTGAGCATGAGGAATATAACAGCTTATAATTTAGATAATCCTGATCATCCTTATGTTCAGTTTATAAAGTGTGCTTTATGTTATATGGCATCATGGCAACAGTGGGCCAACGAAACATATCCACTTCCATAACCAATCTTCTCCGTCTTGACTGGAACCAATAAGGATGAAATGATGCTGAAGACAGAGGCAGTGAAAGGCATTTTATAATTATTGATATTTAAACACCACCGATATTCTAATGTTTATTTAATAAATATGGCAATGATCAAGAAGATAGATAATCTGTCCCCTCCCCCCCAGATCGCCCTACGGAAGGCTGCAAAGCCTTAAAGAAATAAATTTTAGATTATCTGCTCTTTTGGCTTTTCCAAGCTGCCATGTCCTTTCATTTAGTGGGTAATCAAAAGAAGTGTGTAATTAATTGATATCGTGAACATAGATGGGATTTACTCAAGACTACAAATATTCAACCCCAGGTATACTTTTCCGGGCCCTGGAAATACAAAGAGGGACAAGACACAGTCCCAGTCACCAAGGAAGTCACCACCCAGTGTGGGAAAAGGATTACAGAGGCAAATTCAGAAGCAGTGTAATCGGCCAAGAGCTTGGAGCTGTGGAAGCACAGAGAAAGGGGCACTTTGCTTGAATTCTGGGCACTTAGCTCACAGCTGAAACCTAAAGGGGGCACAGGAGTTGGCCAGGGGAGGGGAGAAATGAGAAGTTGCCCTGAATCAAAGAAACACGTGGGCAAAAACCCCTTTGTCAGGGAGCCTGGGGACTTCAGTGCAGCCACTGCAAAGACATGAGGTGGTGAGCAACAAGTGGTAATCCATAAACACAGCAACACCCAGTCACCCACCCAATGTTGTTCTCTGCTTGCTCAGGAGCTGAAGCAGCCCCCAGCTGCTGCCACCTTCCTCCAGCAGGGCTGGTTCCACGTGAGCTGTTCTGCCCCAGGGTCGTGGATGATTTGGTATCTCCTTCAGGCTCAGCCCTGAAACCCCACCTCCCCACCTGCAGCTGTAACTCTAGCTGCCCCTCCACCTGCCTCCCGGGGTGGCAGAATGGACAGCCCCGCCATCTGCTTCCCTCCCCAGAGCACCAGATATGGAACACTGGGGATTTGTGGGGTCACCAGGCAGAGCTAGGAGACTTTGGGAGCAACAGGGAGCTAGGAACGTATCTGTGGGTTGGCAGCGAGGAAGCTGGAAAAGACAGGTTAGAGACTGAAAGGAGAGAGACAGAAACCACAGAAGCACGTGGCTCTCAGAAGAGAGCCATTTAAGCCTTGTCTTAGCTTCCAAATTTCAGACAAACTCAGAGAGATACTGGATTCAACTAGCGATGAGGCTCTGCCTTAACCTAGTTAAAGACAACTTCTCTAGTTAAGAAGATGAAGTTAACAAAAAAAGCGATTCTTCACTCTTTGACTAAGTGGGGGCCCTCACCAAGAGAATACAGATTCATCAGCTACGAGTAAAATAAACAGATTATTTTCATTCTGTTTCCTGCCTGGAGCTCCAGGATGGCTTCACATGGTCAAGGTGGGTCTTGATTCTACCAGCCAATTCCAGAAGGTAAAACAGTAAGGGCACAGGTGTAATAAGGAGGATGTGAGTCTTAATACCTTAGACTGCCCTGGACAGAGGGTCTGCCGGTGCCCCTCTTAATGGACTAAATGGATAAGACACCACTTGTACCAAGAATAGCCTGGAAAATGGTCCACAGATCTTCCAAACCACATCACTTCAAACCAGTCCTATGCTTACAGCTCAAAAATAAACTTTGTGCATAAATTCCAACTACCACACTGCAATGAAATTGCACCATTTTTAGCTGTCAGCTCATTTTGGGTTCAAAATGATATGATAACGAGAGCCTCACAACATTTGCTTGCAGGACCCAGTCTTCTTTTTTTTTTTTTTTAAACATCTTTAATGGAGTATAATTGCTTTACAATGGTGTGTTAGTTTCTGCTTTATAACAAAGTGAATCAGTTACACATATACATATGTTCCCATATCTCTTCCCTCTTGCGTCTCCCTCCCTCCCACCCTCCCTATCCCACCCCTCTAGGTGGTCACAAAGCACAGAGCTGATCTCCCTGTGCTACGCGGCTGCTTCCCACTAGTTATCTATTTTACGTTTGGTAGTGTATATATGTCCATGCCACTCTCTCACTTTGTCCCAGCTTACCCTTCCCCCACCCCATATCCTCAAGTCCATTCTCTAGTAGGTCTGTGCCTTACCCCTAGGTTCTTCATGACTTTTTTTTCTCCCTTAGATTCCATATATATGTGTTAGCATACGGTATATGTTTTTCTCTTTCTGACTTACTTCACTCTGTATGACAGACTCTAGCCTTCTTGAGAGGAATCTCCCCAGGCAACAGCTCCAGTACATCCTGCATTAGAGGATATTTCTGAGGAGAAGCACTTGTGTTACCTGAGAATACTATAGAGTCACTCTGCAGCTGCTGAAGTGTTGCCTAATTGAGAATCTGCTTTAAAGAGGATGTGAGTGTGCTGTATAACTGGCACATTTTTCATGCTTCTGAGACTAAGCTATGAGGCTCCTGGAGAGGTAGAACCCACTTCTCAGCTCACAACTGCCGGAAGCATATAAAAGGGTTTCAACACATGTATCTGTTGAATGAATGAATACATGAATAAAAGACGCATGATATTAGATGAATTACTGAAACAAGGAGATAAAGTGAGCCCATGAGCCTTGTTCACCTTCTTCAGATACTGATCACTTGTTATTTACTCGATGATGCCCCATGGAAGATTTGCAAGTCACCCATCTGACCCCACTGCACCTCCTCTCATTTGCCTGGTTTTATTTTTCTCCGGGCTGCTTATTACGCCACCTGACCTACACACATTTTACTTGGAGATGTGCGTATTTTCACACCCTGTGTAAGGTCCAAAGAGCAGGGACTTTCATCTCATTCGTTCACTGCTATAGCCCCATTACCTAGTTCTGGCCCATGGCAACAGTTCACGAAACATTTTGGGAGAGCTTCAATCCTAAGCCTTTTAAAAACTGGCTCCATCTCTAACTAGAAATGACTGAAGATATCTCTGCTCCATATAGCCTGGATCTTTGTATGTGTAAATTAATCTAGCGATTAAGATGTACTTGAGGAGCATTATTCTAAGAAATGTAACCGTTTCATCTTGCATGGTTTCTCAAACCTTCGCATTACGGCCCCAACATAACATTTGAGCTTTATTATATCATTTTCATCTCTATCACCATCACTCTTGTCCGTCCCTCATTAACGATCCCACCCCCCATGGCTCCCACCCCAATCTTGGTTCAAGGTGAGAAACTGGCATGGGAATGAAAGGACAAAGATAACCAGGCGAGAAGCGGTTGGGGGCGGGGCGGAGGGGGTGGTGGGAAAGGAAAATAGTAGTGGATGCATCAGGAAGGGAGAGGCATCTTTCATAAAGGGCCAGTGTTTCCTGGGAGACTTTTGCAAGTACAAAGAGACTGAATATTGAAAGAGCATGTGTGGGGAGGGCACCAGTACCGATCGCTTAACTTGTTTGGTATCATGACAATGAGAAAAGAAGCCCCAGAAGAAAACCATCATTATCTGGCTTCCACAGGGGAGCCTGCCTTCCCCCATCAACCGAGAGACTGGAAGGAACGCCAACGACCAGAAGATAAAGAATAAAGGGGCTGTAAATAAAGATATGCTCTCTTTCTTATAGTTCTTATCCTGTCAAATCACCAAGCAGTGAAAAATTAACTCAGTACTTTAAAAAAAAAAAAAAGGGGGAAGAAGAAAGTGGGGAGGGAGAGTGAGAGAGGGAGAAAGGAAGAATCTGGTGATACTGGAAGAGAAATCAGTCTTGCCTGACAGTATTTAGATTGAATGTCTGTGAGCATGAACCATAATTTTTAGCGAAAGTAGAAGCTATTAAAGAGTCAGTGCACAAGATTAAAATTTAGAATGCTATTTTAATAATACTGAATTCTACTCAATTTCAAATGGCTGTCATTTTTAACCTCCACCAATTTGAGAACATTTGATAGATGGTGCTGGGAGCTGAGTGATGGGAAGCCTGAACTTGACAGGTACAGCTCAGGTGAGACACCCAGAGAGATGAGCTCCCACCTTTAAGGAACTAAGCCGACCAGGTTGATGGGCCAACTCTGAGACTGCTTAGCCACCTGTTCACTAGCACAAATAGGATCTGCCTTACCTAAAGGAACAGGCAGAATAAGAGGATGAATGAGCCATCATAAAAGGAAAGTATGGGCTTCCCTGGTGGCGCAGTGGTTGAGAGTCCGCCTGCCGATGCAGGGGACACGGGTTCGTGCCCCAGTCCGGGAAGATCCCACATGCTGCAGAGCAGCTGGGCCCGTGAGCCATGGCCGCTGAGCCTGTGCTCCGCGATGGGAGAGGCCACAACAGTGAGAGACCTGCGTACCGCAAAAAAAAAAAAAAAAACTACTATGAAGGGAAAGAATGCATCACATACCTGCCACGTGTGGGGCTGTGCTTGCCACTGGTTCACGGGCCATTTCTTCTGGAAGCTTCCTCCACCCCACTTCCCATTTCTAACTTAGAGAGTCAGTCAACAAGTGGTTGGACTAGTGCTAGGGCACAGGCATGCCCAGGGTATCCTAGAAGCCAGAGGCAACTCATCTGTCACCTTCATGAGACGCACCACCCTGAGCAACTGGGATTTTGTTCTGTCTACCAGCACTATGCCTGGTACACAGTGTGTGGGTCCTCAATAAGTATTTGTAGGCCTCTCATTCAACATATTCCTTGCTCTTAGGTGTTTTAACTTTACGAGTGGGAAACACACTTTTGTGGCACCGCCCTACTGAGATTTGGGGGTTGTATGCTACAGGAGCCCATTCACATTGATCACCACATCCAAAAGAGCCCATGTAACTACCTGTCTGCTGTAGAGGTACATCACCGTGGAAGGGAAAAGGTGAGTGAGCCGGAGGGTCTTTGGAAAACAAGCAAACAAGATTCTAGTCTTTTTCAGTCACAGACTCTGCTACTGTCTTTCAGAGATTTCCCCTAACGGGACATTCTGAAAAGACCAGCCAATTTCCAAAATCTTCTGAGTTAGGAAGCCCAGATTCCTGCCTTTTATGTCTGCATCTCCTGCCCTAACCCATGAAGAAAATGTTCTTGTGCCTCCTGACAACCGCGCTCAGCATCGGGTCTGGATTCCTGGCTCAAGACCACGTTCCAACCAGACCCCGTAGAATAAACAGGCCTCCCCGGGGCTTCCTCTTGTTGCCTGGGATGGCTCCACCCTGGGCTCCCTCAGCTCCCTAGTGAGAATCCTCAGCTTCGGCCAGGGTCCCATCCAGGCCCTCAGCCTCCTACCTCCCTGCTGTCCCCACTGCCTGGCCTGCCTCCCCTTCTCATTCCTGGGTCTTCAAAGCCTGTCCCCATCCACCTCCTCCAGAGAGTGCCAGCACCGACTCCAGCCCATTCTGTCCCCTGACCTCACCAGCTCTGAGCCCATCTGACACTCAGCCATACCGTCACAGGAAGAGTGTCACCTCGCTCATCGGGGCAAGTTTGGCCTCTTCAAAGGAGGGGTGCACCTCTGAACCTTGATGCCTTCACTTGTGAAACGGGGTCACAGCTCTGACCCATCGGGTGAGATCATGTCTCTAAAGTACCTGTCTTGATGTCTGGCACATAACAGCTGCTCAAGAAATGGGAGGTTCCTCCCCACTCCCCTTCTGCACAAGGAGGTCCGAGCGTAGAGGGTGGGGCCAGCTCTTCCCCTCCCCAAGGAAGCCCATATGTGCCCCCCAGAGATGTGTCTAGTGCATACATTCTCAATGGGGCATATCTCCTCCAAGGGGGCAAAAACAGGTATTGGGGAGGCGGGGGAGAGGGGGTATGGGTAAAAAAAAAAAAAAACACCTCACTCCTCTTGGTTATAAGCTCAGATATACATACAGTATGTAAACAGATAAATTGCGTATCTATGATGTTAAAATTTCATTGGGGGCTTCCCTGGTGGCCCAGTGGTTAGGTATCTGCCTGCCAATGCAGGGGAACTAGGTTCAAGCCCTGGTCCGGGAAGATCCCACATGTCACGAAGCAACTAAGCCCGTGCGCCACAACTACTGAGCCTGCGTTCTAGAGCCCACTTGCCACAACTACTGAGCCCATGCGCCTAGAGCCCGTGCTCCACAACAGGAGAAGCCACCGCAACGAGAAGCCTGTGCACTGCAATGAAGAGTAGTCCCTGCTCTCCGCAGCTAGAGAAAGCCCGCGCACAGCAACGATGACCCAACGCAGCCAAAAATAAATAAATTAGTAAATAAAATTTCATTGGGGGAGAGTGGGGATGATGATTAGAGGAAAAAAATGTACAACAAGGCTCCCTAGGCAGGCAGCAATGAAAAACTGGTTGAGAAACACTGGTCGGATGCTACCTCCAAGCAAAAAACAGGCAGCCTCTCTCACGCCCAGCTCAGGCAAGCCTCTTACCACCCGTCTCTTAGTCTCTCACATTTCCTCTCCCGTGTCTCTTCCAAATCAATAATATGATATTTTCAAAACTTCTGTCAAATCCACATTCATTCCTCCTCCGCTCCCTTCCCAGCTTCTTCACTCCTTCACTGATCTAATCTGCTGCCTCTCCTGGGACGTGAGCCGTGCAGCTGGCTGCCGAGAAAGCAGGCAGTGGAGAGCTGAGAGACTCCGGTCCTGGTTTTCCAGACACGACAGACAGGGTGGGGCTCATCCCCACCTCCAGCAGCAGCAGGGCTGGAAGGAGCTGAGTGCCCCTGCCTCCCCCACTCCTGCCCCTCGCCTCTACCCAGCTGAGGCCACCAGTCCAGGCTCGCCTGCAACTTCCCTGGGAGCTAAAGGAGCCGCCCCCCGCTCCCCAGGAAAGAGAGGTGCGGGCGAGGCTTACCCGTGGGTGTGGGCTTCATTGGTTTGTTGGAATATGTCAGACCCTGTAGCTGGGCTCACCCAAAGTGGATTCCTGCCTGTCCTAGAGGCTTAAACTTAAAGCCTGCCTAATCACCTCTTCTACAGCTATGGATGGCCACGTCATACACTGTGCATGGGAAGAAGGCTGATAACAAGGAGGAGGAAACGACTTAACCTCATGCTGCCCTTCCCCCTCTTCTTCCTAAAATACACACAAAGTCTGATGCCGCCCATTCATCTTGTGACCATGAGGGAAAAGCCAGAGAATCTTGACATCCTAGAGAGGTCAGCCTCGACATGATAGAGCAGCTGAACTGGCAGCAGCGGCTACCTACGTGCAGACTTCTTTCTGTGCAGATAAACGCTTCTCTCTTTTGGTCCCCCAAAGCATCCTAAGTAACACAGGGGTCAAAGGTGAGATGCGTAATACTCTCCCCCCACCTGCTTTCTCTGCAGTCTCTTTACAAGTACATCTCTACTACAAACAAGAGTGCCGTATGTCTCTCACTGTCTGGGCATGCAACAGGGCTCAGAGGTGCTCTGCTACATTGGCCACACTCCCAAGGTCATGGCAATCTCTGCAGAGGGATAAGCATATGGGTTCTGCAGTCAAGTGGACCCAGGTTCTAGTCCTGAATCTCCACCAAATGCTGTGTGACCTTAGATAAGATACCTGTCCACTGTTTTTACTATAAGAAAGAGAATGAGAATGGCACTTATACCCTAATAGTACTGTCCTGAAGATTAACGAGATATAATATGCAAAGCTCATCTCGGAGCTTGGTACCTATTCAGTATGTACTTCATGGTTAACGTAACCATTTACTACCTTCCTTCCTGTGAGTCAGTCTGTCTATCTCACTGTCTGACTCTTTGTCCAAGAGTTTTCTCTCTCTCTAGTTCTCCCCTCCTCCATCTCTCTGCAGGTGTCTCTGTTTCTGACTTTTCCCCTCCCTCGTCCCCCACTCCCATTTGTTTTCACAGGACGTGGCAGTTTGCCTGGTTTTCCCAATTTCTGAAGATCTCATTCTTTGCAAGCAGAGCGTCAGGTCCCCACACAGGCCAGACCCAGTCTCTTGTTACAGCTACTGGGTTCGGCTGAGGCTGTGGGCTTGGGGGCAGGGGATGAGTGGAACCCATGGACCTTGGGCCCCAAACCTCCAGGAGGCCATCGTGCCCTCCCTCGAGAGTGGAGCTTCCAGATGTGCCTCGTGTCCCAGGACACCCAGCCAGGGCAGCCGCGAAGGGCAGGAAAGGGCTCAGAGGTAGTGCCCAGCCTCTGGCTCAGCCTCTGAACCTAGATCAGACCAAACTGCTAGTGCTTTCCAGGACCTCATGGCCCCATTCCACACAGGGACAAGCTGACACTGCCCCCAGGAATGCCCTGGGGACAGGAAATGTATCCACTTTAAAAATCAAACAGCAAACAACTCCAAGGAAACGGGTGGGGAGATGTTGGTTTGCTAATTTTCCAGAAGATATGCTGATGGAATCCTGTCCTCTTCCAGATCAAGGGAAAGCCCTTCCCGGGCTCTCAGGCATAGTTCTTTGGATGGAAGTCCCCCAGAGCCCTTGTGTTCCTAAGTGCTGTGATGGGGTGGGAGAGGAGGTGTGGCTTCCTGCCGGACAGGTTGCTGAAGAGTCAGGGCTTTTAGTGGAGAGGGCATGGGCTGGTGAGAGAGGAGCACTGCTGCCCCCTTCACCAGGAATCACACTCCCTTCGAGGCTAGATTTATCAGCTCAGCCTGAGAGCTCTGGAAGGAACCACAGCATCCACAGACTTCACTCCCATCTCCCTTTCTGGCCTGCTGGGGGATTCCTAAGCAGAACTCAGAACCATATGGTAGGGAGAATTCCTTCTCTCAAGAAGCTTACTGCCCCAAAAGGAAAGCAAAATACCTAGGTACATAAAGTAGCCGAGCCCACAGAGACCGCTCTCCCTGCCTGCTTCCCTAGGCCTCCGCAGCACCCCAACTTCCCCCTTTGGTGAGGGAAGCGACTCACCCACAATAACGAACAGCGGCTAACCTCCCTATGCACTTACTCCGTGCTGGGAGCTTGCTCCAAATGCCTTCCGTGCACAAACTCACTGATTATCAGCTCGAGCCACCTCCAGGCTTGAACACGCACACCACGAAGGGTCGGTCACCAAGCGAACGTTTCCTGCTTGGCCTCGCAAAATGCAAAAGGTGCTATTATTACAGAAGCCAAGGCTGCTTGCAAACTACAGAGGTGACACGAGGTAAGTTCATTTCCTTCCTGTCAAGAGAGACTCAACAAGGGTATAAGCAGAAGCTAACGTTGTGTGCCTGTGATTGGGCCCATCGCAGGGGTGGTACATAATTGAACAAGTTCTCCATGCCCAGAGGAGCAGAGCAAAGCCCCAACACTGGAAAGTGTCACTCATCTGGCCAGCATACCTCACTTTTTAATAACATTATGGAAATATTGCTGAAGGACAGGGAAAAGGACAGCGCCTTGAGGATGGGGCCTCCCCGTGCCGTGGAGAGCTTTAACCTTGAGAAAAGGACCTTCTGCCCTCATCCAGGTCATCACTTTTCTCAGGGACCACTTCCCTAGGTTGGATGGGGTCTAAGGACCAGGGTTCAGTGTGGCTGTATCTTCTTGGCCAAGGTCATAAAGCTGGCACGTTGTACTGAAGCCCCAGCAGCCTGGCTCTGAAGTGCATCGTCCTGTAGAACCATACGTTCTACTGCCTAATGAGTCAATACAGCCGAGCCCTGAAGAAGGGGAGAGGGGACGGGAGAAGTGGAAGGTAGGAGGGGAGGTGCCTCCCTGGCAACTGGCATTCATTCATTCACATTCTTTGTTTTTTTTCCTCCACTTTTTAAAAAATCAAATTAAAGATTCTTAAATGCTATAGTGCTTTACAATTTTCAAAAGTTTTGCACACATGATTTCATATAATCCCATAATAACCCTTCCTCCCGCTATCCCTGTCTTGCCCCTGCCCCCTCCCACCCCCAGGATCCGCTCGTTTGTTCTCTGTTATCTGTGAGTCTGCTTCTTTTTTGTTTTATTCATTCACATTCTTATTGAGCATCTTCTTTGCACCAGACTCTGTTCTAGGCACCGAGAAGACGGTGATGTATAAACAGACAAAAGATTATAGTCTAGTGAGAGGACACAGAAAATATATAAACACTTAAATAAGATAATATCACATGAATGGCAAATACGAGAAAGAAAATAAAGCAGGGAAGTCAGATACAGTGATTAGGCAGGAAGAGGTGTGGAAGTTGATTCAAGAGGGGAAAAGTTAACTGTAATAGAAGCAGGTCTATCCAAGGCTGAGCAGCCCACTGGCAGAGGTTTTCGAACGCCTACAAAATACAAGGAGTAACAAGTCCTTCAGGCCCAGAGAAGCCAGGAAGTTAGTGACCCACGAAGACAAGGGGATAGGGGTCTGCTCCACCCACCCATGAAGACAAGGGGATGGGGTCCAGGCTGACGGAAGCTCTGCCATCTTGCCCTGGACCACATGGGCATCCCCTGACTCAGCCTGGAAGTGACGCTTTGCCCAGCTCCTAGGTTCCCACGTCCTTCCTAACCGTGGGAGCTGGGAAAGGTACAGGAGCCACTGGAACATGTGGTGAGCTCTCCTGCCTCAGCCACAGACCCAAAGGGGGCACAAATGGACACACAGCAGAGATGCGTGAGGGCTCCAGCCCTAAGAGGCAGAACCCAAGCCAGACAGAGTGCAAAGTCTAGGAGCTGGGATTTAACAGATTTTTCCGAATGAATGGCCCTTCATTCCAATTCAAGGAGGTGAGGGGATCAGGTGAAGGAAGCCAGGTGAAAAGGAGGATTAATCCATCTATCAAAGGCCTTTGGAACTGAACACAGAAAAGATGAATTCATTTGTGAGCCGTAATGATTCACTACCAGGAGAAATATCTTGAAGCTTGTGTGGCCCCAGGATCAATCTTTATTTAACTGTATTTATTTTGGGCTGCTCATCCCGCTTGCCTCTCTTGGAAGCTCAAGGAGTACTCTCTCCCTTCCCCTTCTCTGTGTGCGTATGTGATAAATTCCAAAAACTTGCTTATCTCATGTTTTTCAACAGAATGATCTTTGTGTGGGTCTTTCCCTCTCCCTTCGCCCTCTCTAGGTATTATTGATCCTCACCCCTCATCATTCACTTCCCAGGATTCTCTTGTTTCCCTAGAGCACTTATCACTACCTTAAAATGTATTATTTATCAGTTTATTTGCTTTTTTGATAATCTGGCTCTTCCACTGGAAATATAAGACTGGTAAAAGCAGGGACCTTGCCTGTCTCCACGGGCTAGATCACACCCCCAGACCAATGAACAGCCATGGAACAAATGAGCAAAAAGGTACTAACAAACATACCTAACTCCTAACCTCTTTTAGTCCTTATTACAACCTCAATTTATTATTATTGCTTATTCCCATTTTACAAATGAAAAAACTGAGGCACAGAGAATAATTAAGTAACTTTCTCAGGGTTACAGCTCAAGGCTGTAAATAAAACAGCCAGGATTTGAATCCGGGCAGTCTGGCTCCAGAACCCATGCTCTTTTTTGTTTTTTTTTTTCTCCCCCATGCTCTTTTGACTTCGGTTTTAAAGAAATGATTCTTGACTGAATGTATGAATATTAAATGAATGACTGCCATGGGTTTCCTGATTTCCTTCCCAGTGTTATTTGTTTCCAACTTTTCCTGGACCCCCTACAGGTCTGGCATGGTGCTAAATTCTCTACATGTATGATTCGGTTGAACCCTCACACCTACCCTGCTCTGCCTGACACTTAGAACTGTGCCTCATTCTCCAGCTCAGGTCTCCTGGCTCCACTTCACCAGGTGATGCTGCCCTGATCTGCAATCATGGACTCAGTTCCTTCAGAAAGAAAACCCAAACCAAAGATTCAGGGGGAGGTGCTTCGCCTGAGAAGCGCGTGGCTGACGGCGGGCGCCCCCCCCCCACCACTCCATTCAGAAACTGAATCCAAAAAGATGAAGTTATGGGTTTCGTGCCCGTGTCCGCCCTTCAGTCCAACGGACAAAGGCAAAATAAATACCAAATGCTAGATGCTAGGATGGCAGGGAGGGAAGGAAGAAATAAAGTGCTTTTCCTGCTAAATTGGCTCTGAGAGTAGAGAAGAACCAAAGTGAGTTACTAAGGAAGCACCATCATCATACAGGTCTTCAACTCCCACTGGAGCACGCCCTCCCCTCCCTCTCGCCATCCCCACGGCTGACTCTGCGAGTGGCTGAGTGTGGTCCTGCGGGACACAACCATCACCAATCATCATTCTCATCCATCACGGCTTTATGCCCATGCCTTGAACAACACCTGGCACATGGTGGGTGCTCAGTCAATGCTGACTGGATCAACGAATGAGGGAGACACAGCCCCA
>NW_020172724.1:553742-565733 GCF_003031525.2 Neophocaena asiaeorientalis asiaeorientalis
GTCTTCATCCCTCACCCACACCGCTGCACCTGGCTCCATCCCCCCGGACCCAAATCCTGGGCGCATTCATGTACTGACCACCGTTGGGTATGTACTCCCATTCCCCACAGGGATGCTTACAGGACCCTGAGCCAAAGAAGGTAGAGTAGGGGTATCCTGAGAAAATGTGCTTTCATTGAGTGATGGAACTTGCTGTTCTCCACAACCATCCCTGAAACATGAGAATACTGCAGCAACAGTTCTTCCCAAATTGTGGGTCTTTACAGACTTAGGCCAACACCAAGTGATGCTTCACTGAGCAATTTAAAGCCCAGTCATGCAAAGCCAAGTGTGTTTTCATGTCTAGGAAACAAAAACATTCCGACTGCTCAGCACATCCAAGTCAATACTCCCTTAATAACCCACCTTGGTTCTTTCCCTGGACTCTGAGAGCCAGTTGAGTAGGAAAGCCGAGCTAGTAATCTCAGACTCTCCCTTGCATTCTGGCCCTCCTCCTGTCTTGCATCTGAACCTCTGGTCATCTGTCTTGCTCTTGTTCCTCAAGTTGAAGGGCAACCATGGTTTTGAAATCATTAACTGGAGTTCATCTGGAGAATTCAGATTAGGAACTTGTGCAATCTCTCTCTCATTGTGCTGCAGTGCTTGGGCTCTTCCCCAATCAGCTAAAAGACTGGCTAAGGACTTCCTCAGTTCATCTTGCAGGAAGGTGTCTCTTCTGGTTACCTGGACTGTTAAATAGGTAAATAGGTTCATTGGGGTTTCTGGGTCCTATACTGTGGCACAGAACTCCGACCCAGCCAAGCACGCACATATGAATGGGCCACCATCTCTGACGGAACTGCTGGACCCAAGACCAGAGTTGGTACATCCTTCCTAGGGAAACAGCATTAGACTTCCGCCTTATTCTCCTGGCCCAGGAACGTTGTCTTCAAGCCCAAGTGACAGCACTGTCCTACACAGACATGATTAAAGTGGCCACTGCCAGTCTGCACTGCTGATCAAGGAACATGGCCACACACCAGCCCTGTAAGCAGCCTAGCACATGGCTCTGAAGAAGACGAATGGAGAAGGGGTTTCCACAGAGTAAGGCTGCTGGTGTTTCAACCTCAACTTCATAATCTGTGGCCTTAGGACCTTGAGCAAGTCACTTAATCGCACAGAGCCTCAGTTTCCCCACCTGAAAAATGAAGAGTACAGATCTCCCAGTGGTGTCAAAAGGATTACACGAGATCATGCATGTAAAGCAGCCTGGAGCAAAGCCAACGCAGAACATCATTGTGAGCGGAGACTTACTGAGCACTAATGACATGCTGGGTCTGTAGTACTTGACCCTTCCACAGCATGTGCACATAAGACGTGGATATTACCTTCTCTATTTTACAGCAGAGGAGACTGAAGATCAGAGAAGTCAAGCAACCTGCACAAGGGCAAACAGCTAGGGAGGGGTGGAATTTGAATCTGAACTGAGGGCTCCCTTGCCATATGAGGAGGACCCACTGGGAGGGTGCCTCCTACCAGAGCTGACACCAGCCTCCTGTCTCTGGGCCCCATCAAGGGCTGGTTGACAGGCAGCTCTACAGAGATGCTGGGGATCATGGACTTGGAGCCAGCCGGCCTGACTCTGAATCCTCCATGTGTTGTGTGACTTAGGACCAGTCTCTCTACTGCTCAGGTATGCTTTGTTTCCTCTGCCATAAAACAGGACAACGGCAATTTCCTTGTAAGACTGTCGTGAGGCTTAAATAAAACAATGGTGCCTTGCCATCTTTTCACCCAAGGTAGGATTCTTACACTGTGCCACGCTCTGTGACATGAAAAGAAGACAAATAACACTCAGCACAGTGTTAAAAGCCTTTAGAAAATAATAATTTATGAGATGAATAATAACAGCTAATAGGGCTTCCCTTGTGGCGCAGTGGTTGAGAGTCCGCCTGCCGATGCAGGAGACGCGGGTTCGTGCCCCGGTCTGGGAGGATCCCACATGCCGCGGAGAGGCTGGGCCCGTGAGCCATGGCCGCTGAGCCTGCGCGTCCGGAGCCTGTGCTCCGCGACGGGAGAGGCCACAACGGTGAGAGGCCCGCGTACCGCAAAAAAATAAACAAATAAATAAAAATAACAGCTAATAAATATAGGCCATATTATATTTCAGGAATTGTCCTAAGAGCCTAACTAAAGCACTTAATTCTCATGACAACGCTATAAAGTTGGTACTTTTCATCATCTTCTTTTACAGATGAAGAAACGGAGGCACGCGATGGTTAGGTAACTTGCTCAAAGGCACAAAACTAGATGCTGAAAACTTCCAAGCTTGCTATTTACCTGGCTGCATCTGAGCTTTATTCAAAGGATGAGGCAGTCCGGGACAGCAACATCAAGACCCCAGCATCCTGGTCTCCCTGGGAACTGCTGGGATAAACAGAGGCAAGCTCGTCCAGGTCACTTTACTACAGGACTTGCGTGGTCTTTAAGGTAAATGTGCATGAAAATCACCAAGAGGGAGACAGAATATGCAGCCTTCCCCGTCATTTGAGGGGCACCAGTATGCTCTGAAATAGGGTGTGAGAAATACTACATCTGGATCATTTACTCTAGATAGAACAGTCCCCCGTCAGCTGCTGGAAACACTAAGCATAAGGCAAAGAGAGAGAGAAGGGAAAATGAACAGCCCAATGTCCTTCAACCTCTGTCTTTTGTGCTCTGATCCAGATCTGTAGAAGTGTGTCTGCCTGCAGACCTGGACACCCACAAGCTCCTCACCAAATGGAAGACCCACGGAGGCCCCCAACAAGGGGTGGTACCAGGAAAAGGAGGTCAGCCTGGCACAGTCCTGGGAAGCAGAGGCCCTGCTCACAGCCTGCTGGGAATCAGTGGCCTTTTTTAACACAAGTGTGACACTCACCTGTACTGTTGGGACTCGTCTGGTGGGAAAGAAGGAGGTTTTTATATCCCTGCTCTTACCCCCAGCAGGCTCCTGAGATGTATTTTTGTAATTCACTTAGCTGAAAAGTATGAGAAAGAGAATACTGAATATTCCAGTAGGGATCTGACAGAACAGGGGCACGTTCATTAGCTGCTGAATTTCCCAATGATTCCTAGAAATTGCCACAATTAGACCAAATTAAGTGCTTCCATTCCAAGAATAGGCAGCCACTGTTCTTTAGGGTATATCTCTGCACTGCTGGCCTTGCAAAGGAAGGTCCTGGAATTCCAGACAAAAGCAGCATCTCCTTCCTTCTTGCTCTCACTGAGCAAACCTAAAATCCAGTGCCAAATTTCTTGGAGCTGAATCTAAACCGGGAAGGCTTTTCGTAAGATTACTAAGATTGAATTGGCCTTTCAGGAGGAGTTCCTTTGCTCTGCAACTCTCTTAATGCAATCGTTGGAATTCTACCCCATCCCCCATTGGCTGGGCAAAAGGGTAACATCCCCCCTCATCTCTATAGTGGCTATGGAGACTCAGGGTGCTGTTCCCAACCCCTGGGTGAGTCAGCAGGGAAACCAAGTTCAGTAAATAAACTCAGTTCCTTTCCTCCCCATCATCAGCTTTCCCCTGTAAGAAACTGATCAGCAGTTCTTTGGCATACAGAGTTAATCTGAAAATCATTAACAAAGTTTAGACAAGAGGTCATAGTTTTGGTTTCTCTTTTTCAGGTTCAGAACAAGAGCAGTAATGGTATTTTATGGAGCATGGCAGTTAACTGGCTCTAAGATAGAGGCCAGTCATTCCAACTCTCTGGACCTACAATCAACATTTTTAAAGACTTTAATCTTCCGGTGAGTCTTACACAGAATTATTTATATACCCATTTCACAGGCAAGAAGACTGAGGCACTGGCACGTGACACGTTAGAGACAAAGAGTCCTTGGAAGACAACGTTCATTCACCCTTGTGCAAGAATGACTATAACACTATAACACTATGACTGCAGTTGTTTTGTTCCTGGTGGCAGACTGAGAGGCCAAGCGAGTACAACGGATGACCACAGCAGGGGCTTCCAGGTGTCCACGCCTGAGTTTGCAAAGCAAGAGGAACTGGAGCAGCCTGGATGAAGTTCAAGGTAGGCTGGAAAATCTCCTGAGGGTCTTCGCAGCAGAATCCCTGCGTGAAGCACACAGCCGCTTTGAAGACAGGCTACGTGGAGGCCAGGGCTCAAAAATTCTACCTTGCCTACGAGTTACGAGTTCTAGGAGCCTAAGGAGCCAAGTTCTATGAGCACATGCTCTACACTCTAGAAAACAGCCTCTGGAGAATCTAGACCCTACCCCACAATGACCTTGGATGAGTCCCTTCTACTGCATTCCTGTCACGACATACCCTCCTTGAAGGGGGCCAAGCAGTGTGCAGGCCACTGTCTCCTCATCAGCTGCCTCCCTAATTCCAGGGGCACAACATCACTGCAATGACAGGAGGACAGAACACGCACCCGGCTGACTGCGAGCACTTACTGGGCGATGCTCTGGATCATTCGTTGGAGACATGGGCTGCCTCAAAGGCTCGGGGAGGGTTTGTGGGGGAGTGAGTGGGGCTCTACCCTTTCTCTCCCTTCGCCACACTCCACTTTTGTCTGCACTATACATTGGGTCCTAGCCATGGTCTCATTTGAACAAGGATTTTGAAGGACACCGACACCAAGAGAGTTTGAAAACTACTAGGATAATGCTTCACAGAGGTGGGGGGGACTTTATTCAAAGGCTGCAAAAATCTAGAGATATTATTATGCTTATTACTGTGATATTTTTAGAGTATTGTAAATCTTTTAAGAGCTTTATCAGTGACAAGAAATTCTCATCTCAATGTCATCAGTCAATTCTGAGGGGACTAAAGGTCAAACGGCACCAAAAAGATGACCCTTAACAGGGGTTGAATGCCATAATTAGCTCACGACTACAAAGACACATGGGGAATATTATCTTCTTGTCCTGAGACTTCTGGTCTCTGGACAATTCTACAGATATTCTCCACCAGACTATTTGGTAAGCTGACCACAGCCGATTTGCAACACAATGAACCTCATACTCACCAGAGGCTCCAGGCACTGTCAGATAAGCTTGTCTCAGGCAGGATATCAGCCCTTCCCTGCGCTGGGCTCTGGCCGTAGGATCTCAGCTCTCAGGGGCAGCCCTGGATCCTCCTGCACTTTCTCGTCAGCCCAGACAGCCAGTGTCACCCTCTGCTTTTCCTTCCTCCCAAGGACAGAAGGATTCAGAACCCTTGTCCAAGTATGTGTATTAAACTCTGCAAACGCATTAGTCATTCTCAAAATGAGGTCTGGCGGGTTCCCAAGAGATCCACAGACTTTTTGCAATATTCATGCAATGATGTTTATCTCTTTGGTCTCGTGGGATCTGGTACTTTACTAACAGCAAGGCAACAGCAGGAAGCATCACCAAAAGCATGTCTGTTCATTTCTGGTGTATATGCTTTTTAAGATGAATTAGTAGATTGGGTAGATTTGTCTCAAGTAGATTTGCCCACCAAGTAGTCAACAGACAAAAATGTTATAGTTCTGGTTGGACAGAAATATTTAATATCCAGTAGTTTTTCTGAACCCCTTTCTCTCTCTAATATAAGCAAGGTTCTACACTGCCTTTCTGGCCACATGCATACCAGTCAGCAATGGGTTGAAACGCATGTAATATGCTGTCCAAGTTCATTGTTCGTATGAGGTAACAAAATATGCATTTATACTTCTCTGTAAGAGAAAATAAACCCCATTTTCATGGAATGTTTATGTCAGATCAGGGAACAATAGTCTCTCATTTCTCCTGGTATATGGGTGCTTGAAGATTGCAGGGGAAACAGATGCAGAGAGTTAAAAAAGAGGAATATTCAATATTTGTTGGTCTGTGGTCCTTTGTAGCTAAACGCTAACACCCATATGCCAGTTCCCTCTCCCTTTCTCCTTTATGCTAAATGTTGTCCAGCACAACTCCCTGTATCAATGGAAATGTTCTTTTTCTCGGCTGTGCAAGACGGTAGCCACTAGCCACCTGTGGCTATTGAGCCCTTGAAATCTGGCAAATGTGACTGGGTAGCTGAACTTGTAATTTCATTTAAATTTAAATAGCCACAGTCAGCGAGTGGCTACCATATTAAACAGTGAACTGATCTAGAATTCAGGACCTTAGAGGGAGAGAGAGAGTATGTACAAGAAACACTACTCTAAACCTACCATAAATCCCTTCTGTGGGGTGTTTTACAACCTTGAAGGAGATGCAAAGACCACTCATCCATGTACAGACAAATATTACCACAAACATCCTTATATCCCATTGTTTTCCAACGAACCCGTTTATCTTTCCAGAAAAAACCTATCTGTGGGAATTCCCTGGAGGTCCAGTGGTCAGGCCTCTGCGCTTTCACTGCTGAGGGTCTGGGTTCAATTCCTGGTCGGGGAACTAAGATCCACAAGCCGCGAGGCACAGCCAAAAAAAAAAGAAACCTATCTGTTCTTCCCAAAGAAGCCAATTCTCCCCTCTCCCTTTCCCCTATTAAGTTAGATTTATAAGCCTTTAACTTGCACCATTTAACATGTTAGCTACTTTTTTGGTTGGCTCCTGGGTGCATAGAGATAAACATTTTCTCCTGTTTTTCCTTTGTTTTTTTTTTTTTTAAGAGAAAGAAACACTACTCTTTCTGCAGTGAGCGCTGTTCTGTGATCAGGGTCTAAGGAATATGATAAGGTGGGCACCTGAAGTTCTAGGCTTCCTGCTGCTCTAAGGTCTTATCAAAAGAAATTTCCTGGTGCTCCCTCTGGGCAGTACAGTTTGACATTCATTAGTTAGAGGAGCACATGCATATAGAGAAGCAGCAAAAGGCACAGACACATGAGAGGCAAAACACAGATGCAACCTTGTAAAGTGGTAGATAATTCAGAAGGTGACAGCTCTCCCCGACTTAGCTGGAAAACCAGATGCCAAATGGGAGACATCAGTCTCTTCACATCCCTGGAAAACAATCCCCTGAAGGCAAAATTAGAACTCGGTGACTATTTCCTGATCCAGCCCTTTGTATTTTTCATGAAGCTTAAAAGGAGATTAATGGGCCAATCAGGGTATTACAGATGAGAGCCACATGCATTTCAAACGTGGCCGTGACAGATGGCTGGGAAGCCTCCAGGCTCAGTGGGGACGGGAAGGGGACAAGGTCAGGACAGGGAAACTCCTCTCCATGGGTCCTGTCCTATAGTCCCATCAGGACACCCTGGGAAGGCATTCAACCCTCTCCTGAGATCCACTGGACAAAAGAAGGAGCCCCATCATTGAGTAGTTGTGAGGTCCAAGAGGACAATATTAGCAGCAAACACCCCAGAAATGATCAAGTTCTATTCCAATGATTCACATAATTATTAAGCAGTTCAATCAACATAATTATTATTAATAATGGCTAACATTTATCAGGTTTCTACTATAGGCCAGACAATACACATGTAATGACTGTAAGGCTCACAGCAGCCCTACAAGACATACAAGACACATCTAAACATCCTCACCGCTAGTGCTTACTAGCCGCTGTTCCAAGTGTTTTCCACATACTAACTCATTTAATCCTCACAACAACCCTATAATGTGGACATTTTTCTTATCCATATTTTACAGAGGAGACAACTGAGGCCAAAGAGAGAAAATGACAGACATCACCCTCCCAAGTAGATTGGAAGCCAAATGGCAAGAGGACACATCAGAAAACACCCCCTTGAAAGGAAGAATGAACCTGGTGACTATTCACGATCCAGGCCTAGCAAATGGCAGTGCCGGGACACACACCCAGGCACAGCCTGGAGACAAGCTCAGACTCAGGCAGTCCGGCTACAGTCGGTATTCCCCACGCCACACCCACACTGCCTCTTAAAAAGTGACAGCATCACGGCTTGAGACTGGGCCTGCTCTCCTCCAACTACTCAGCCTTTCTAGAGCCACCCTACCTCAGTTTAATCCATGACCCGCCACCTCTGGCTAGTGGCCTTGCACATTGCTTCCTCTCGTCAGGGCAAGACACCTTGGGAAGCCCCCTTTTTGGCCATTCTATGACTGAATAAATTTAGCTACCCCACTAGGAAGGAGAGAGTGGTGGGCTTGAAGGTCGGCGAGAGTTTTAGGAAATGCTGTGTCAGCTTTTTTTACCCTCTTTTAAGAAAGACGTTCTGCAAAAGGCCTCAGAAATTTGCTACTATGAAGTTCTCGACCATTTGGTGTGGTATTTATGCCATCCTGCCCAGAGAACCCTGGTCTGTCCACAAAATTCATTGTAGTCTAATAGGGAGTGGGCGTCCTCAGATAAATCAAGGCAAGCTGGTCCAGAAGACGAACTAGGGAGAGACAATGGAGAGACGAAAGGTAGTTCATGACCGGATTGCCCAAGGTCAAGCCCAGAGCTGAGCATCCAAGGTTATGTGCAATAGGTATACGCCACCTTCACTGCTCAAAAGAAAGAGAACATACAAACTTGAGTGCCGTAGTGAACATTCTTTAAAGCTTTCCCAGCATCCACTGTCCACTTCTTCCTTCCATCAGTCCCCAAAATCTCATCTGAGGATTCCTGTAGTTCCAAAGAAACTGACTCCATCAGCGGGCTCTGTCCCTTGGCCACAGTGATCCGCTCAGGGCTGGGCCTGTGACCTAAGCCAGTCCAATCAGAGTGACTCTCAGGTCTTTGGCTGGGAATGCTGGGACAAAACCACCTTTCCTTCCAGGTGGGCATAACAACGAAGGAAGCACACAGCCCCAGGAGATTTGTCAGCCATTGTAGGGCTCTAAAAGGAGCCAGCGTTTGATGAAAATGCCATTTCATAAGATAGAACAGGGAGATGGGAAGCAACCAGACCCTTGGTGAGAGCGTTCAACCAGCAGATGAAGGCTCACCCCACACCAGCCCGAATTCTGTGATTTTCAATGAGATGAGTCATTAAATCTCCTTTATTGTTTAATCCACCTTGTACTGGGGTTTCTATTCTTTTCAAATGAAAGCATCTGAACTTACGCAAATGTATATCACTTTGGCCATGCGGTAAAATGAGAAGGCAGAGTCCAAGGTGATATTACATCTCCTAAAACTGGCAGCTCTATCTCATACAAAACTCATGTGTTACTCAGTTAAAGGACAAATTCCCTCTGTACTGTACCCCCATGGGAAACTCCTACTCATTCATCAAGGCCTAGCTCAAATGTCCCTTCCTGCCTCCGAGACTACACTCAGGCAAAATTAATCACTTCCTTCTGTTTTATTTCTTATGCCCAAAGAAGCATATTACTCATTCTTTTATGTAATGATAAACACACAGCAGTTCCATACTGCTCAAAGGCAGAGAACCATTGCTTATGGATCCCTCCTTTAAGCATCAAGCCCAGCACAAGCACATAAGCATGCTGCCCGCTCCAGGCCTTTGACAGGTCACAGAACACTCTGACCCTGTCTCTTCTCCTGCAAAATAGGGCTAGGTGTGCATCTATCTCATAGGGTTGTTGGAAAGACCTGGCTTAATGTTTACAGAGCACTCACACAACTGCCTGGGACACAGTAAGTACTTAATAACAAGCAGGTGTAGGTATTCCATAAAAATTTGTTCAATGAATAAAATTAAATAGTTCAAAGGGTAAAAGTGGATGGATGATTTCTTAAATCTCCAATAGTTATCAGCTCTCAATTGACGGCCAATAATTAATATTAATCATATTGCGTGGAAGTGATTTGTTAACTATAGTTGGGGAAGAAGTGTGGGCACAGAGCTTGCCTTGTCTTATACACATCAGATCCAAGTGGTAAATTAGGTTCTGCTTGCCTAATTTCCAGTATCTAGGAGCAAGATGGCAGGAAGACCATGCAAACAACTGGAGATACGCTGCAGGTAAGCAAACAGGAAGACACTGCCTAACAGGATTGGCTGGCAAACATGGATCACCCCAAGGCTGGCTCCTCTAATCTACCTAACCAAACCATATCATAGTGAATAGCTATTGTCTTTACCTGCCTAGCACCCACTGCCCCTCTGGTAACAAAACAATCCCTCGCTCTCAATCCTCGTGGTTCAGCAAGGGTCCCAGCTCCAGGAGTGGGTGTTCACCAGGTTTATCCAATAAGAGGAGACCCATCTTCCTGGCCATGGTTATTGGTTCAAAAACAAGCCTGTGAACCAACCTGTTCCAGTGAGAGTCAGTTCTGGGATTTTTGCTGGAACTTCTGTATGTAAAAGAGAAGTTGTCTTTCCACTAAGAGTTAAGGGTAAGAAGTGAATATGAAATGCATTTGATTCTGTTGCAGGATCCCACATGGAGAAAGTATAAAACCAACACAGAGGCAGAAATGTGAGATGGAAGGAGAAATGGAGTGAACCAGTGAGAACAAGGGACTAAGAGACATCCTTCAAGTGCCTGGAGTCAGCTAAAAGAGAAGCCAAACCTAACCTCTGGGCTTTTCAGTTACCAAAGTCATCAAATTCCTCCCTACCCTTTCCTTTGGTTTGTTGTTGTTTTTTTTTGTTTTTGTTTTTTTTTTCTTTCCTTTGGTTTTTATTTGTGCTCAAGCAGCTTGAACCAGATTTCTCTCATTTGCATACAAAAAATCCCAGACAGTATGCACATTCCTGCTGGTATGACTTTCCATCCCTTTGCCCCCAGGCTTTGCACCCTGACACTCTTGGGCTTTGGAAGGGTCCAGAAGAGGGTCTGATTGACTCTGCTTAGGTAGGGTTCACTGAAAAGGAGAGATGACAAATTTAGCCTTGATTTAAAAATCTAGTCTTGCAAATTCCATTCAGTACTTCTCCTCCTCTATTCCCCAGGTTTCTCTATAGCTGAATAAAGAATCATTTTTTAAGTAAACAGCTACACTGTTTATCCAAGAATTTTCTTCTTTACTGGAATATGCGATATTTTTTTTAAAAAGAATTAGATTTCCCCATGGGATGCAGTCATTTAAATTAAGGGAAAAGCTTAAACTTTTAGAAATACTAGAAATACTTCAGAAAAACTGAAGTATTTCTTAAACTTCAGTTTCTTGGGCACAAATGAATGTTTCATAGATTCCAGAAAGTTATGAAGAAGGCCCTCAGGTTTACTGCTGGGGTCAGATTCTCTCCATTACTTAAAACAACATGAGAAGGATTAGTCACCAATATAATCTAGAGAAATGCAGAAAGAACCACTTAGGAATTCAAATGTCAGCTTAAGAAAGAAAGGGGAGCCGAAAGATAAAAAGCAAGATGAGGCGAAGCGGGCTGGCGTCTCTGAAACAGCAAGTCACAAAATCAGCTTAGAGTCAGAGGGAGCTTGAGGATGATCTGATTCAGGATATAAAGAAATGTTTTAGCTCCTGATTCCCTTTCCCAAATATTTCAGCGTAAGCACAATATAAGAAAAATATGTAAGTAGAAGAGCTCTTTCAAAGAGTTGGGGGGGAGTCTAGGGAGGAGCAGTGAGGATCAGCTGAGAGCCAGCCCCGAGGACTCCCTGCAGCCCAGCCCACAGCCATGGAACCGGCGCTCCTCCATACTGGTCTCCATCGTCCCAGAGCTACACAACTCTAGCTGAGATATAACCACACTCATCAGAATTCCTTCCAGGAAGCTTTCACGATGAGACCAGTCTTCTTCCACTAGGATCTTCCGTAAGTATACATGGTAAAGAGTAGCACTAGGGCTTCCCTGGTGGCGCAGTGGTTGAGGGTCCGCCTGCCGATGCAGGGGACACGGGTTCGTGCCCCGGTCTGGGAAGATCCCACATGCCGCAGAGCGGCTGGGTCCGTGAGCCATGGCCGCTGGGCCTGCGTGTCCGGAGCCTGTGCTCCGCGATGGGAGAGGCCACAGAAGGAAAAAAAAAGAGCAGCACTTACAGAGTAGATCTGGTTAAATCCAGTTAACAGTCTCCTTCCGCACTTTCCCACGCCCACCACCAGAGCAGGATGTTATCTATGAACTGTTATCTCCCCCACCGTCGTCCCATCTAGGGCACTGCACCGGGATACTGCCTAGGACCTAGCCAATGATTGCCGCCCCC
>NW_020172724.1:565861-568869 GCF_003031525.2 Neophocaena asiaeorientalis asiaeorientalis
GACTCACCTCTTCTTTTTCCTCTCAAAGGCCCCAGGGACCTGGCCCTCCAGCATCTTTTGTCAGGCTGCCCGCTCCCTCCAGGAGCCGGCCTAGAAGGAGGATACTCCCTACTACCCCTACATTCAACCTAGCCTTCTCCAAAACAAGTCCACAGACACCTTTTCAGGATTATTGCTGCTACACCCACAGGGAGGGAGTGATAAAGTAGCAAACACTAGGATGATTTTCTAAAGAAAGAGGAAATGTTCTACATCATTACAAAATATTTGCAAGACCTTCATACAACTGTCCAAGAAGGTATGCCTGCTTCTTCTTCTCTTCTCATCCCACCATCCTCATCCTTCTCTTCATCTAAGAGTTGCCTCATGTAAGTCTTGCTTTAGAAGCCATCCTCAGTCAAGCCTTCCCTCTTTTATAATATGGGCAGAGCATCCTCAATTCCTCGTTAATACTGAACGTAAGCCCCATTTTCAGTGCCCGCACCATTTCCTTAAGCTCTTGTTCCTGAAGATAACAAGGGCCAAGTGAGACGCTTCTTCTAGGAAGACTCGTTCATATCCCAGAGGAGGTGATGCTGTTCTGTGTGCTTTTCCCATTATGCTCAGGATCAACCATTCAAGCCCCGTTCCAAGCCAGAGAGGTGGAGATGTGCTCACTGCACAGCAGGTGCTTACAACCTGCAATTCTGCGGAGAGACCCTTCTTCGCATCTCCTAGGCTCAAAGACTCTTGCTCAAGTCTGCTGGGCTTCACAGCACTCACAGGTACCGTTGGTCCTGTACCTGCAGTGTGGGAACATGGGCTGGCAGGGAGGTGCAGCCAGCTGTCTCCAGCAGGAGGAAGGGCAGGTAAATGAGGGTGCAGTGTCTGAGCCAGGGTGGCAGTGACAAAGCTGTCGCTGCTGTGCGAGTATTTACACGGGTGCTGCTTATTTGAATGTGGCATCTGTCGAGGCTCAGTGAGGATGACAGATGTCTCTCTGCTCCAGGAACAAACAACACAGCCCTGTGGGGGTGACAAAAACAGCCTCAGCCAAACCAGACTGGAGAGGTGCGATTCTGGGAGAATCGTCGGAAGACAGTGTGTAGGGAATCCAGAAGCCACCACACACCTGCTCCCCTAAAAAAAACGTGTTCTCACGAAACCTTAGGAGGAGGCGTCAACTGCAGGAACAAGTGTGTGTGAGCCTGGACGGCCTCATTCATTACCAGATGTACCACTCATTCAAGAAAGACCTGAGGTGTATCCAGGAAAAGGCCCCTCAAATACTGAACACCCAGGTGAGCTCCCAGAGGGATCTCAGCTCCAGCAGTGACATCATTAAGCTGATGAATTAAGCCTCACCCTAAGTCAGCTCTAATTCTGTGCTTTCCAGCTGCATAAGACAACTTAAAAAGTGTTCGTTTCTGCATGTCCAGCACCTAGAACAGTGCCTGACACGTAGTAGTTGCTCAATGGCTGTCTATTGAATAAATAAATAAATGCCAAGGAGGGAAAAGCAGTGGGAAGCAGAGCCGTAAAAAAGAAACAACTAAGAGCAAAACGATAATAAGAATAATTAGTAATACCCACTACAAAGAAAGAGAAAATAATCTAAGTACACGAGAGTAGAAACTCACTGTGTATGCTGAATTATGCCAGTGGTTTTTAAAAAAATATTTCATGGGACTGACTAAGCACAGAGAGACTGTCCCAGGCTTAAGAGTTCACAGTCTTATCTTAGAGAAAAGGAAAAAACATATATAAAGTGGTAGGTAGACTGCAATGCAACAGATGTTCTAGAATAAGGTCTGGAGCCATGATTCTGGGGCAAGCAGAGAAGACTTCCCAGAGGAGGTAACAGCAAGTGGGCCTTGGAGGAAGGATGGGGGCCTGGGGGAGAAGCAGGATAGCCACTGCAGACTGAGAGAACAGCTTCCAAGAACTGTCCCCTCTGTGGGCCCAGGGGATGGAGAGCTTCTGGGCCTCCCAGTCCTCCCCAGTATGGGGGGGGCCCAGCTCTTGGTGGAGCACGAGGCTTTGTCCAGGCTAAGGAAGCCTTCCTGGTTTGGGTCTCTAATGACCTCAGGGAAGTATGCAGTCAAGGCTAGCAGGATCTCACTCCACCTTGGCCTCTGCGGTACCAGGGAGGGCACCCCCTCCTTCCCCTCGCCCCTGCCCCTCCCCCGGCTCAGGCCACTCTAAGATGGATACTTCCCTGAGCACTTGGGGAGATGGGCGCCCTCTGCACTTCGGGGGTCTTTAGCCTTCCTTTTCCCATTTTTCTCGCTTCTTCTCACCTTCCTATCCACTTCCCAGATGTGTTTCTCAGGCCTCCAAAGGGAAACTCAGGAGAAGCTGGGTCAAGCTGCTTTGAGTTTCCTTCAGGTCCAGCACTTTCCAAGGCCCACAGCCCAGCTCAGACAGTCGTAGAGTGGGGCTCTGTGCAGACACATGGAGGGTGAGGGGGGGACTAAGGAGCCAGGACACCGGTCAGGCGGCTGGGCCTCCTCACTGCCAGGGTGAGGGAACTGGAATGATCTGGAGCCCTGCCAGCCCTGGGGGTCTTCTGAGTGAGTGACCCTGGGGCTCCACGAAGTCATGTGTCAGCGCGCCCTGGTGGACAGAGCTGGGCTTGGGGTCACCAAGATGTGGGCACAAACCACAGCTCAGTAACCTTCCAGCTACTTGACCTGGGCAGTCACTCAACCTCTCTGAGCGTTAACTTTCTCATCTGTAAGGTGGCTCTCATGCCTGTCTTGCAGGGATGTTAAAATGAAACGACATGGGGTCTAAATTGGCACAGAATAGGCAAGTGGGAAATGACAGCTATTTTAACTGCTGTTGGTATCACCATCATCACCATCATCATCAAGTCTGGACGTATCTCAGACCAGGCCCCAGGCTGCCTAATTCTGAATCCAGAGCCCTTTGCTCTGGCAGACAAGAAAAAAAAAGGTGGGCCTGGGGCTTCCCTGGTGGCGCAGTGGTTGAGAGTCCGCCTGCCGATGCAGGGGACACGGGTTCGT
>NW_020172724.1:568953-569625 GCF_003031525.2 Neophocaena asiaeorientalis asiaeorientalis
AGGTGGGCCTGAAGTGGGACAGGCTGGAGGAGTCCCAGTGTGTGCTCCCGAATCTAAGACCTATCCGCAGGGGAGGTCTCCATGCCACATGCCCGGGGTTCCATCTTTCCCCAGCAACAAGGTAACTGGCTGGCCCCTGGATATGCTTGCAGCAAAGAACAGGAAGGCAGAGCAGGAAAGCACAGGAACTAATGAGATTCTGAGAGCTTGAAGATGAGGGGCAATTGGAAGGGTGCTGCCATCTAATTGTTCCACCACCTCCCACTGCAGCTGCAGAGAAACTGCAAGGAGAAGGTGAGAGCACGAGGCGGCGGGCTGGAGGGGCCGGAGGTCCAGGTCATCAACCGGAACTCTGGCTCCAGCTGGGAGCGGCTCAAGGGACTTTCTATGGCCAGACAGGACAGGGTGACCACTGCTCAAAAGCAGCCCGTGTGGTCCATCTTGCGGGCCAAGAGCTGCCCCCGGCTAATTCTGGGCTCGAAGCAGCAGGGATGAGAGGGCCCACACGTACAGCCAGGCAGGGAGCAGCACGCCCCGGCACTCCCTCCACCGTGCAAATGGAAGCTGGTGACGTGGGCTCACGAAACGCAGTTTCTGACCCAGCCCAGGCAAAGCATGGCCCAATCCTCAGTCCCCCTGGAGCTGAGCCAGGACCAGGCTCCACCCCCCCCC
>NW_020172724.1:569697-751334 GCF_003031525.2 Neophocaena asiaeorientalis asiaeorientalis
TCGCACCTCTCCTGCGCTCTCTCCTCCCTAAAGATCTTTCACACCCATTATCTCATACAGGCTCCCAGCAGGCTGGCAAGGGCAGACCGGCAAGGTGGGTATGCTGACCTTGCTTCAGTGGGGAGAAAATGACGGCCTGTTGACGGGCCAAAGGCAATACTCAGACCCTCCCCATGCAATGCCCCTTCACTGCACCCGCCCCCACCCAATGACACTGCTTTAGCATCAGGACGTGCTTGGGAGGACCGCATCGTGGACCCTTTCCTCCACATGCACACACAAATGGGAAGCTGGAATGGTCTATGAGACAACGCGGAAAGAGCCAGAAAGATCTGCACCCAAATCCAGTTCTACCTTGGGTCTTAGTCTGGTCGGGCAGCTGTAACAAAAATGCCATAGGCTGGGTGGTTTAAACAGCACACATTTATTTCTCACAGTTCTGGAGGCTGGGAAGTGCAAGATCAAGGTGTCGGCAGATTCAGGATGCGGTGAGGGCCTGCCTCCTGGTTCATAGATGGTCATCTTCTCTTTGTGTCCTCATATGGTGGAAAGGGTAAGGGAGCTCTCTGGGGTCTCTTTTATAAGGGCACTAATCCCGTGACGGCTCTGTCCTTACGCCCTTATCATTTCCTAAAAGCCCCACCTGCAAATACCATCACGCTGGGAATTAGATTTCAACATATGAATTTGGGGTGTGGGAGGGACACAAACATTTAGTCTGTATCAACCCCTTCTTGCGCATGTGAATTTGGGCACTTTATGTGAGCCTCAGTTGTTCCATCTAAAAGTGGTACATCACTGAGAAGGATAAATGTGATGGCATGAGGAAAGGCCAGAAGACAGCAGACTCTGAATAAATGTGAGAACTTCTTTGCATGGATCGTGGCCAATGTCCTGCCTCAGACCTGGCCGCCAGCTCATAGGGCAGCGGCAGCCTTGTAGGACCCCGGAGCCACTGCCTGCCTGCCTGCCTGAGCTCCCCTTATCTCACTCTGCCATACGCCCTCTTCTTAGTTAGAGGGGACTCTCCCCTGGATGGTCAGCTTATAAAGAGATGCATCTGTCCAATGGGCCTTTGATGAATCTCTCTCTGGACTCTTTGCTGAAACAAAGAGGAAGCACACGGGGAAAAGAGTCCCTGCTTCTCTCTAGGCCAAGCCATTCCACAGATCAGGCTGAAGTGGGCACAGGGGACATACGTCCCCTTTCAGAGTGTTTGGGGTCCTCCCGTCAGTGGGAGGGAGGAAAGAGGCACAGCTGGCTTACTTTGACTATCTCCCAGTAGGGACAAAAGCACCAAGGTCACTAGGCCAAGAGGCAGACAATTCTAACCCTATGCTGTCAGGTGACTCAATACTGAGAGCCTTTCGACTTTCTAAAGACGTTTCTTTTCCCCCTGAAAAATACATGGTGAGCTTCCTCAACCCAGCTTATTCCATCTGAAGCCACAGCTTCACTGGTTCCTCTTCCAAGCAATAGTGGAATCAAATGATCAAACTGGAATTCCAGTTCAGGCCACACAGCTGACATCTTCTGGATTCCCACTCTTGGGGATTCCCGAGACATGGGAAAGTCTATGGCTTCAGATGGGCAGAACCCCACGGACCCCGGAGGCTGAGCCTGTCCCTAGCTCCATAAAGGACCAGCGTCAGGGAGAACCAAAGACGATCATCAACGACCACCACCCTTGCCTTATGCCAGCCCTTGGCACTGAGTGCGTGAGCTCTTCTCATAAAAAGCCACTGTATTCTTATAAACTTTTATTCAATTCAACTGGTCTTAATAAATACAATTACATTACTTCCTTGTTTAAAACACTTCTACGGCTTTCTGTGGTGCCCAGGATAAGACGCAAGGCCTGCGTGCTCTTACCCTTCTCTGCGGCCTCCCTTCAGCCAGGCCCTTCTCCTTGCTCACCACACTTGGGTCTCCCGGCCTTATTTTTCCTTCCTTGAAAAATGCACAGCTCAGGACTGGACACTTGTTCTCCCTCCTCTTTTGCCAGTTAATTCCCACCCCCCCTTGCTGGTCTCAGCTCAAAGGCTGCTGCCTCAACTCCCTTAACTACTCACCAGGACAAGCTACCTCCACCCTCTTCTCTCTTCCAGGTCTTTTAAAAAGAGACTGATCAATATGTATGACCGTACATTTCTGGGTTCACCGTCCTCTTCTTCCCTACCACGTAAGCTCTAGGAAATCAGGGACAATAATTTTCTCCACCGGCTCGCATAATGTCTGACGCCTAGCAGATTCTCAATGATCTCTGATGAACACATGTGTTCATTTATTCATTCCATTCTCCACAGTCTGACTTCATTCATTCAAAGAGCTTCAGTGAACCAGGAATTGAGAAACCACTGTCTACCGAGCACTGTCCTGGAGGCTTATGTGAGCTCATCTGTGTTTGCAGTTAGTAACGCTACCATTTTTAAATGGGTAAATCCTGACTCCAAGAAGCTAAGTAGCTTTCACAAGTCATGGAACCAGCAAGTGGCCAAACCAGAATTGGATGCTCTGGCTCATAACTTCTTGCTTTTTCCACCACATAACAGAAGCGACGATAACTTGAATACCCAGGACTGAATGGGGAGTAGGTCTTAACTGTGTTGGTCTCTAACCCTCCAGCAGCCAGGATCAGCCCCAGCGCGGCATGGTTCCCCCACCACAGCAGAGAGGGCTGCTTGGACAATGAAATGGAATTGGCATGTTTACCTCCCTCTCACCAGAGTTTTTACTTGACAGCAGTTGCTGAAATAACTTGGGCTATAAATAAATAGGAACTGGGCTAGAATCTGAACCTGCTTTCAAAGCTGACTCCTCTTCCAAGGGAGCTGCACAAAGTCCAATCTGCTCTGGGGGAAAAAGGGAACAAGGGAATAAAGGCTTTCATCTCTGTGGTATTTTAACTAAAGATTAATTGAGGTTGTATGCTGCAAGGAAGCTACTGTTGAGGAGTCACTGTCAAGAAAATTGAGGTGCAAGAGTCGTCTGGCATAGAAGAATCAACTAAGGTTATCAACCAAAAGCACAACTGAGGGCAATGACACTTGGAGCAAATGACAGAGGCATGAAATGTCACCCCCCAATGCCTGAACCTAGGAAATAGGTCCCCCTTGTCCTGGAGGTCCCTGGCTCCTCTCACTGCCATTCCAGGGCAGGGCCATGGCAATTCATGGACATCTTCCACTCCCAAACACTGAACAACCCAGATACCCTTTCCAGGGACCTTCTAGAGATGAGGCTTTCATTGACTTGTTCAAGACCCCTCAACAAGATAGCCATCAGCTGCAGGAGGAGTGAAGCCTGGATGGTCTGACTCTAAAGAGCCTCTCATTCAACACTGGAACTTTCATGCAGGACCTCCTCTAATTGGGGGCAGAGGAAAGATATTCAGGAGTTGGTGATAGTATGACTTCCCACAGACTCGCCACTTGGCAAAGAGTCATCATATACTAGAACCTACACTTGAGTCACATTTGGTTTCCTCTCTTCTCTCCCCCTCCCCTTGCTCTTTACTCTACCTCCATCCAGCCTTTGATATTGCCATCTTCGAGCTGGTGTGTGAGCTTGCAGCAGACTCCCCGGAAGAGTCCTGAGAACCTACTGCCTGTGCTCTGTGAAGATTCAGCCCACTTGACATGCCTCTCACAGGGATCCCGGGCACTCTGGTGGGTGAGAAACCAGCTTCCTCCTTACTCTTACCTTAACAAGCTCTATGACCTTAACTGTCCAGGGTCTCATGATTATTACCTGCAAGATAGGGAGATGAACCCCTGCCTAAGATTCCACACGAATGTAGCGTATCTAAAGAGAATAATAGGGCTTCCCTGGTGGCGCAGTGGTTGAGAGTCCGCCTGCCGATGCAGGGGACAGGGGTTCGTGCCCCGGTCCGGGAAGATCCCACATGCCGCGGAGCGGCTGGGCCCGTGAGCCATGGCCGCTGAGCCTGCGCGTCCGGAGCCTGTGCTCCGCAAAGGGAGAGGCCACGGCAGTGAGAGGCCCGCGTACAGCAAAAAAAAAAAAAAAATAAAGAGAATAATACATAAGAGCTTTGAGAAAAGTAGAAAACTCTGACAGGCTGTGCTGAGGTGCATAATGCAATATTGTCTTCCTCGGACCCTCTTAACCTGGTCTAGAGCTAGTTCCAAGGAAGCGCTTTGCAAATTGTTAGTCACTAACAATTGATGAAGTGTGCGTTCAAGTCTTTTGCCATTTTTCAATTGTCCTCTTGCTAGTGAATTTTAAGGGTTGTTTTTTTTTTTAATTGGGGTATAGTTGCTTTACAATGTTGTGCTAGCTCCTGCTGCCCCGTGAAGTGAACCAGCCATATGTATAAACATATCCTCTCCCTTTTGGATTTCCCTCCCATCCAGGTCACCACAGAGCACTGAGTAGAGTTCCCCATGCTACACAACAGGTCCTCACTAGTTATCTATTTCATACCCCGCGGCGTATATATGTCAATCCCAATCTCCCAATTCATCCCACCCCACCCTCTCTCCCGCCCTGGTGTCCACACATTTGTTCTCCCTGGCTGTCCACTGGTTAAGACTCCATGCTTCCACTGCAGGGGGTGCGGGTTTCAGCACGACCAAAAAAAAAAAAAAGAAAGAAAGAAAGAGAGAAATCTGAAGAGTTCTTTATGTATTCTGGCTATATACAAAGTCCTCTGTGAGATATGTGATTTTTAAGTATTTTCTCACAGTATGTAACTTGTCTTTTCATTCTCAAAATAGTCTTTCACAGAGCAAAAGTTTTTTTTTTTTTTTTTTTTTTTTTTTTGGGAGCGTCCGCTGCATCGGCAGGCGGACTCTCAACCACTGCGCCACCAGGGAAGCCCAGAGCAAAAGTTTTTAATTCTGATGAAGTCCAATTGATCCATTTTTCTTGTATGGATTGTCTTTTTGGTGTCATGTCTAAGAACTCTTTGCCTAACTACAGGCCACAAAGATATCCCCGTTTTCTTCTAAAAGTTTTAGAGTTTTACATTTATATATATGTGGTCTATTTTGAGTAAATTTTTGTACAACTGTGAAGTTTAGGTCGGGGTATATATATATTTTTTCTTTCAGGCGTCCAATTGTTTCAACTCCATTTGTAGAAAACATCCTTACTTCATCAAACTGCCTTTGCACCTCTGTCAAAAAACAATTGGCATATTTGTTGTAGGTCCATTTCTGGACTCTATATAGACATGCAGGAACAGACCTACACGTCTATTCCTTTGCCAATACCACATTGTCTTGATTACTGTAGTCTGTAATGAATCTTAAAATCAGGTAATGTGATTCCTCCAAATATATACCTTCTCAAAATTATTTTATCTATTCCAGCTACTTTGCTTTTTCATATAGATTTAGAAATGAGCTCATTTTTATCTACAAAAAGTCCTGCTTAGAATTTGATTAGAATTGTGTTAAAGCTATAGAGAAATAGAGGGAGAACTGACATCTTTACTGATGAGTCTTCCAGTCCATGAACATGGTATGTCTTGTCATTTATTTAGGTCTTCAGAATCTTCATTTTAACAAGATCCCCATGTAAACTCTGCACATCAGAGTTTGGGAAGCACTCTGCTGCTCTACAGTGGAAATCACAACAGAGTCCTCTGGGAAGATTTACAAAACATGGCTTCCTGGGTCCCAACTAGACCAACTGAGTAAGAATCTCTGAAGGTGGGCTTAGACACTGGCATTTTTTTAAAGTTCTCCAGCTGATTCCAAGCAGCAGACAGGTGTGAACCCCTACTTTAGACTCAGGCGAGGGCTTATGAGAATCTGGGCTCCCATGGCTCTGGCCGATGCACAATAAGTCAGTCTGATTGAGGCCACTGGTCCATTGCTTCTCAGCCCCATTGCACGCTAGAATCACCTGAGGACAGGAGTTATCTCACTGAGAATTTTCAAGGAACAATTCTGATTGATGGATTTACCAACTCCCTCTGTTGGTCCAACATGCTTCCTTGAGGATTGCCTTTCTCCACCAACCCAGTAAGTGCAGCAAGATTCCAGAAGCCCATCTTCTGGCTGCCTCCTATCTTCGCAAATCTCTCTGGAAGTTACTGAGGCAGCAGGAGATAGAGGAGAGAGAGAACATGTGTGGGCACAAGAGAAATGTCCAATTGCGTAAGTCTGATCAATAAGATCCATGACCCAAAATACTTGCTTCACGGCAAGGGAACATCTTTTGCTTTCATATCCACCTCCTTCCCCTGCTGAGTCAGAAAAACAGTTCCATATTTGACAGAAAAATCCTCCTCTAATCTCTAAGGGCAAAAGGAAGTTTTGCTGTGCCTTTTTCTGTGGCTCCTTGTAAAGGTTAAATGCGTGTCCCAGCTACAGCAAGGTGGGACATGACATACTGGTCCCCCAAATATGAACCAATTGGATGTTGTCTGAAGACAGCTCTGTTTCTGTTATCTTTTAATGGATTTGGGGGAGAGAGGAGCTGAGATAGATAAAATAGATGTAAAACTTAACGCTTTCATTTTGGATGTGCACCAACCCCAGCCAGCCAAAAATAGACTTAATGCATCAATTATATTTCTCTTTGAAGTTGCAGGTCCTTTGGGGGGTTTATGAACATTCATAGAAGACAGAAGGGCAGAATGATGAAAACAGCAGAAGCTGCATGCTAGGCTCCCAGGTTGGGGCCTCGGTGACAGCCAAGCGGGAATATCTGTTTTTTAGATACCCTTGTACCTATTTCCTACAAAAAGCACTTCCAAGAATGATGAGCACACATTCTTTCCTGCAGGGCTGCCAAGTTCATTCTCAACACTGCCGCCACCGCCTATCTGAAGATGACACATCTCTGATTCCTAGTTCTTTGTTTGAAGCTAACTGTTCAAAGGCCTTTAGAATCATAAAATCCCAACACATGAATACTTCAATTGCAGGACCATGGCACCCTGAGGTTGGAGCAACGCCAGGAAACCCTGAGGTTTCCTCTCTTGCTCTTCTGTGAGGAGGTGGAAATGACCTATCCGAGGTCAATGGGTGAGATATGCAGCACAGGGAGGGACACAGCACACACCAGAGCAGTAGTGGTGTACCATGGGAAAGGACCTGGCCTGCGGAATCAACTGACCTGGGTTCCAGTGCCAGCCTTGCCATTGATCAGCCCTGTGACCTTGACCTTGAACAAGTCACAGAATTCTCTACTTTGCCGGGCAGCTTGGAGAATTAGGAGAGGTAGAGAGAATGTGCACAAAGTGGCTGACACATGGTGGGTACTCAGTAAACAGCAGGAACTTCTACAACCCTGACCTCCCAACTCACAGTCTACCGCTTTTCTCACGATCCCACCATATGAAGACCCTAAACCATTCCAATGAGACCAGATGTGTTAAGGGCTAGATCCCCTGCCCTCCTCACAAGTACAGGCCAGTACCACTCGGGCTTCTTTAAAGACAACAAGAAAAGGAACTGGATTCGCACTGCTCACCCAACCCTGAACCAGACACCTCACTCCCTTTCCTTCAGTCTTTCTTCTGTTCTGGGGCTGTGGTTCCTGGTCGGGCTGAGCCCTGCTCGGTATTGTGACCCCTGGCCACAATTGCACATGGTCCCGACCCCTAAGCTGTCTGTTCCTTTCTCAGTTCTCCAGGTCAGCAACCCCCTCTTCCCTCCACCATCCGCCCTGTGGCACCCAAGGCTGTAAGGACCTTCGATGACCACACTGCCTGCAGAAAAGTGACAGGATGGAGCCCCGCCGGTCACATCTATTTGTTGACCCATGGAATGACTTCAATTTTTTTTCACTTAGTTGACAACATATGAAAAACCAACAGACTTCACCAAAATGCAGATTTCTGACTTCCCTTGAAAAATCACAAACTGGTCACATGGCCACATTGGCTAGAGCTCCGAGGCAGCTGCTCCCTCCCCCGCTGGGAAGACTCTCGCTCCACTGATCAAGGCCCCTACCAGGCCCTCTCCCCTCACTGCATGACCTTCCTAGCCCCTAACAGCATCTGAGTTTTTAACAAGATACAGTATGGACCCCAGTTCCTCTGCTGGACACTCATGGTGCTTCACCACCTGGACCATCGCACCTGTTCAAACTCTTCTCCCAGGAATCCTGGAAAGGCTTCCTGCTTCCAGGCCTCTACTGGGAGCCATTCGCCTGCCCAGAATGCCTCCCTGCTCTTTGGTTTACCCAAGCCAATCAGGAGGGTCTCCTCTCTGGAAATTCTTCCTGACCACCCAAGCCACAAAGAGCTGCCCTCCCCCCAGAGCCTTGAGCCAACAGCCACTTTATCCACCATCACATACTGTTGGCTTTTCCTGTGAGTGTGTCCTGTTTCCCCAGCTAAATTGTAAACTTCTTGAGGAGTTCACCGTTGCTTACGCGTGTTCACCTTCCCTAGAGGGCAGCTGTAGGCTCTGCATAGAGAAGGTTCTAGCCAAAAATGAATTATTTGGTCAAGGGTTATCATCCATATCATCATTCAGCTAAAGGCCAGGCTCTCCCATCTCTCCAGCCTGACTGGTCTCCACACCACCCCACCTCTCTGCCCTTCTCCCAAATGTACCCAAGACTCCGGTGTCCTGTAACACTCCAAAAGGACTAGGACTTGTCTTCTACTTCACCAATAAGTGTCCCCATCTCCTCCACTCCCTTCACATAGCCCAGGGTCAAACACCGAACTTGGCACATGACAGAAGCTCAACACAGATCCATTCAATGAAAAGCACCTTATTTTTTATTCCCTACATCTCTGCATATGCCATTCACCTGGTCAAGCACGCCTTTCTTTTTTTTTCACCAACCACCTGATCTATGGGGCTTGGAAATTCCCTATCTAACATTCCTGGCTTGGTCCTTTCTCTTCCCTTCCTCTGCCAACTAACTCCTCTGTCTAGGCTCCTGCAGCACTCTGCTCTTGCCTGTCCCAGCCACTGCCAAATGGTGGTGCAATCACCTGCACAAGTCTGCCTCTCCTGTGGATGTCTCATGTTCCTCCAGTGCTGGGACTACGTGACCTTCTTCCATGTACCTGCCCAGTGCCAAGCCATATATGAGCAGAACCAGTCCACAAGGGAGGTATTACCTTCCTCATTTTGCCAATGAGAAAATGGTAAAGAGGACCCAGACTCCATGCAGAAAGCAGAAAGAGGAGGGAGGAGGAGTGGGTTTGGTGAGAAGACTTGGCTCTATCATCAGGATTAAAGCACAAGAAAGGCAGCACATCCTTTCAATGTCATATCTGGGGCACTGTTTGACAGCCACCCAAGGAATATTTAATTTAACAGGGGAAAGTGCCTTTGTTTGATTTGTTGTTTACTTTCGATTAAAGGCTCAGAGTCTGTGAAGTTGCATGTTCAAGGATGGAGTTTTGCCCAGCAGAAATGCAAATTATTTCTGTTCAGTGGAAAAGATAATCCCAAAGTTTATGATTTTATGGCCCTGTAAAACATTAACTAGTTTTATGTCTAATCTAGCAACCCTATTCCAATGTTCTTTCCCGAGCACCTATAACTCCATTTTGCTATTCTGTTGATCCCCTCATTAGGGAGCTAAATGAAACTTTTGATGTGTGCACATTCTATATTTGTATGAGTCACATTTTTAACTTCTGAAAATTATATTTTAACACTAAGCCTGCCACCAACTCTGAGAGTGTGGGCAAGTCTCTCCCTTCCCTCTTTTGGGCTCTGTTTCCTCATCAGTAACATAAGGGAGTGAGTCTAGATGGGGAAATACAAGCCCTAGAAATTGTATATTTTAGTACCGAATTTTCAAAAGAATTATTTTCTCATCGGGTTGCACATCTTAGGGAGTTATTTCCAAAAATAACAACAACAATAGCAATAGCTAACACTTATCCAACCCCAGGTTATCAAGCACTACCCCATTTAATTCTCACACAATGAGGTAGGTGCTACTGTTACTAGTCCCACTGACACATGAGACTAAGAAAGCTGAAACATTGTGTTTTTTAAATCAGGAGGCACTACATTCATCCCTCTGTCCATGTTTCCTTCTATTCATCTCTTCACCTGTCTACTCACCCAGCCAGCTGATACAAAACAAAGATGGTTCCCACCTTCACACTGAATCTAACTGACTGAAATGGCATTTAGAAGAGGCAGCGAGCGATTGCTTCTAGCTGGTGGGTCCAGGAAGGCTTTGTGGAAGAGGTGCCATTTCGAGTTTGCCCCTGAAGGTTCGAGCAGGACTATTTAGAAAGAGGTCACACTAGCATCCTTGGCCGAAGGAACCCCTGATGGCAGAAAGGACCGGAGGCAGGAGGAGGGGGATGTGCACAGTGACCAGGGAGCACAGTGGCAGGCTGCTGAGGAGGCTGCAGGAAGGATGGATGGCGGCAGACAGAGATGGAAACAGATACTGATTGGTCCTGATACATCAATGTCTTATTGAGCATCACCCTAAGTGTCCTTCATTGGATGCTTCTCCACAATCATCCAGACCTGGAGTACCACGCACAGTGGAAACTCAGTAGAGACAAACTCTTCTCCAGTGTCAAAGCCAGGCACGCCAATGACCAGAGTTCTAAACCCTTGGATGGTAGAGTTGCAAACAGCCACAAAGGGAATCTACTCCAACCTCTAGCCTCCCTTCCAGAACACGTGGTCCCGAGCTAACTGAAGCTAGCCTGAGCTCACTCTGCAAGCAGCTATCACAAGGTGATACATCAAAAGACTCCCAAGGCCCAAATATTTCACAACCAGAACACTCCCTAATTCCATCCAAGGGGGGGAAAAAAAGCTATTGGGGTTTCTTTTCTGGACTGCTCATTTCTTATAAACATGCCAGGGCCATTTATAGCTCACAACTCACTGCTCTCTAAACATTTACACATTTCTCCCTCTTAACACGTCCTTGGTCATTTGACTAAGTGGTAGGTCACAGAGGCTGGACATCAAGGCCTTAGAACCTTTGGGTTTTATCCAGACCTGCTTTCAAAAGCCTTTAATGCTGGCCTCCCTCCTTCAGTAAACATGGGGATCACTGGTCTCCTTCAGCCTTGCTGATGCCTTGGTCTGCCCCACATCTGCTTTCACAGGTACATGAGGTAGGAGACATACAGACCCCTCAAGAAGACATGAGGACATTCTACCAGGTGGGACTTCTAGGGGGCAAGCCGGTGGGTTCCCCCATGACCCCTAGGGCAGAGTGGGCACTAGCATTTCACAACACCCCTATTTCCAGAGGGGAGGGTTAGAGACGTAGCTCTATTAGGGGGAAGGAAGCTGCCCACACCAAACGTCCTGGGCTATGAGCATGGGAGCCTCGCACAAAGCCTAAATCAGCACACATACAACAGCTCTGCCCTTTGGAAGTGTGCAGTCTCCTGGGACTAGTGGGACACATCAAGTGCAGCGAACAGAGAACATAATTATGGCCAGCTAACAAAAGACAAGAAGAGGTAGAAGCCACATGGGCTGGAGAAGTGGGGAAGGCTTCCTGGAGGAGGCATGGAGAAATGGCATCCCAGGCGGGGGAACGGCTGGAGCAAAGGCACTGCGGTGAGACCGGGCAAGGGCCAAGGGGTGGCTACTGGACCCTCACAACCGCAACTATCCTGCTGGCTCTAATTTCAGGGGCAATTTTGAATACAGGGAAGCCCAGAGCCTTCAGAGTTGGACCTGAGTTTGAATCCTGATGCCTTCCCCAAATGGCTGTATGACCTTCGCAAGTTCCTCAGCATCTCGGAGCCTCAATTTCCTTATCAGCAACATGGGGTGCTAGCATATAGCTCACAGGTATGCTGAGGAGTCCTGGGGCTGTGGAGGATCAGGTACACGCGTGGGGTCACTCAGCAGCACTAGGTACATCACTCCATGCTGGCAGCCATCACTCTGGAGTCTGAGCCACAAGACGTCAAGCACTTCAGAGACAGAGACAAGCCTTTCAACTCTACCCACAGGGGCTCAACACAGCACCCGAACCATGAGGAACCTTGCTACCCAGCTGCTGGGAGGGCTGCGGGCAGCCTCTTCAGAGTTTGCTCAGCTGCAAAGAGCTGCCTGGCCCAAGGTCACGCCCTCTAGGGACTGTGCAACTCCTATATGACCGACTGGGGCGAGGAAACAGAAGCCCATTTCAGCTCATCCCATGGCAATGCCGGCAAACCATCTTAGTTCCAGCTTTCTCCATGGGGTTGGCTGAGGCTGCAACAGGCCTGCATCACAGCCCAACCTCCATGCAATCCTGCCTTGTTGCCCTCCACCTGTGGGCACTGGTCCTATGGACACCCCCTGATAAATATCCCTGATGAGCACACTCACCTTGCCTCAGAGTCTGCTTCCCAAGGACACAGCCTGCCACAAACCCTGAATTTGTTGACTGAATACATGTCAGGAACAAGACCCATTGCCTGCTAAATCCAAAGCAACCCAGACCCCGTGTGCCCAGACAGGATGTTGTCCTGGCCCTTCTAGGTCCTGGGCACTCTTGCTGCTGGCACGGCCAAGACAGCAGGGTAAGCAAAAGGGCACATCGGGGGATGCTTTGACCACCCTGAGGGCCATGCTTCTACACGAGCGAAGCCCCCCATCCAGGGAAATGGGGTACCCAGTTGTATTCTAACAGGGGCTGGGAAGTTTCAGGTAGAGGTTGGGTGCTGTAGACCTTCTCCACCACAAAAGCCACCAGGTTCAATTTCCCCACGTAGCTGGGAGAGTCAGTACTGGGTGGAGAGATAAATGAAGCAATGGAACACACAAGGGGGAGCCCTGCAATGGGACGGCACCCACTTCTTAAACCCAGGCAACACTGAGGACCCTGAATGGCTCAGATAAATGTAAATGATGAAGGATGGTCACCTCAGGGCATTATTTGGAAAGCCACCCTGAGGGAGGAGGAAGCGTCTACCAATACCAGAAGAGCCAGAAACCTATTTTTGCCCTAGAAAATAAATGTCTAATTTCAAAATAATTATTTTATTGACTGCTATATACGTTTGTTTTCTTTTTCTTAAGTTAACTTGTTAAAAAATGAAATGCTTCATTTTTTAAATGAAGCACTGGAACACTGAGATCTAAAATGCCAGCAAGTTCTTTTCTGGCAATGAGGTGAGGAGGAGAGGGAGTTCAAGTAAGTCCCCAGCATTTAAATTGCTTAAAATCTGAGAAAATATGGCATAGCTCTGAGAGCACTCTGTCCTCATCCACCAGAAGCAGTGCTGGTCACCACAGCCCCAGGGTGCCCTGGAGTCAAGGCATGAAAATTAATGCACTGACTCTGCCCTCCAGGAGGAAGGGCTTCGTCGGGACCCGGCCAAGGTGGTGAAGATGTCGCTTTCCTGTGATTCCTCTGTTTGCGCCGCCTCATCGCCCCATCCCCATCTCACAAGTGCCTTGGGTGGGCCAAAGGCTCAGCTAGGAAGAGTTTAAGACATTTGCTTTTGTCTTGACTCTTCAGGGAAAGGAAGGAGTATCTGTCTCTTGCTAAGGTGAGGGGCGCAAAGCTGATGAGCTAATAACCTCACCCAGTTCTCTGTTTTCTACTTTCAGCACAATGGATAGGATGAGGTCTACCTCCGCCATATGCATTCAGGAAAAGGCCCTGGCTCTGGAGTCTGGAGACCTGGATTAGGTCAACTGTCACTGTTGATCTGCTGTACATCAAAAGGCAAGTGACATAACCTCTCTGATCCTCAGCTTCCACATTGTAAAGAGAGATCTTGGTTTCAATCTCATTACTTCCAGGACATTTGAAACGTTCAAGTACCAAACAAGATAGCGTATGAGAGAGCAACTTGACGAGTGAACTGCCACTGTATGCAAATATAAATCACTCTTATCTTCATTATAAACCAACGAATCTATGGTGATCACTTGGCAGGAAGGATGTAAGGAAGTAATTTCAAGACAGCATTATTATTCATTGTAGGATTATTTGTGTAATGTTGTAAATGACAGCTCTTCACCCCATCCTCTGATTCAAAGTAAAAGCTTCATTCCATGGCCCTCACGCATACATTCGTTTTCATTGTTCAATTACAGTCACCAAGGTGAGATGCTGATGAAACCCTTGGTGATTGTCTTGTTTCTATTCAGAATTTCTTAGTTCACGAACATTGTTTTATTTGATGTTTGGGGAATAACAAGGCCTTCCCCTGACATTGTAAAAAAAAAAAAAAAAAAAATTTGTGTAACCATTTCTATGTTAAATTGAGTAATAGTCAAGAAAGATAATGGACCAAATTCTGTTTAATATTCTTCTGATACTAATTAAGTTAAAAAGCAATTTAATATTATTGTATTTAAAAGAGAGACGTAGTAAATCATCAACAATTTTAAAATTACAGCATAAAACTCTTCTCTACTCAATAAGCAATAAGAACACACTTGAATTCTTTTGCATGGGCATTTAAGGGATACAAATAGGTACAGAGAGAAAAGGGAAAAGTAAAGAAAACAGCTGGATAAATACCTAAGAGAAGAAAACAAGAGCGATACAAAAGATGGAAATGATTGAGAAAGGCCTCTAGGATGCAGACAGGAGAAAATCAGACAAAAGTAAGCAGAAAATAATCAACCCAATGAACAACAGTAAAATGAGAAATAAAGAGAAATTTTCATAAAGCAACCTCTAATTTTGGAAGATTAACACTAAAAGCTTTTAAAGCTATCTTACAGATTTAGAATTACAGGAGTTAAAGGGTATGTAACCTCTTGGTAACTACTTCCTTAATGAGATAAAATCATATCAAGACTCCATCCAGCTCAAGGGCTAGCAGCTCCTCGTTCCTGTCCCATAACACCACGCTCTACCGTTTCTCATGTAAACATTTCAGGTCTACATGGGTGAGCATTTTTATCAGGGCCGCCACTTACTAAGGCAAGTGACAGCTTCCCCATGCCACAGTGTCCTCACCTATAGGGTCCACAGAATGGGGATGAACATGGTACTCACTTCATGGTAGAGATCTGAGGATTAAAGAGGTAACATAGGGAGGACATCTGGCATCTTATGTGGCACTTAGTAAATCTTTTTAGCATCTGTTATAAGGTGGGGTCACAGTTCATCTCAGATGGAGAAAAAGAAGGAAGTGTGTGTGTGTAGGTTTTTCAAAGTATTTCAGGAATTTTATAGCCTCACCTGAAAATTCTGCATTAGGTTGAAGGCAGCATACTCAGAGCCGTCCTCCTCTCATAGCCCACATGAAGAACAAAACACTCCACATTTTCTACCCTGCATCTCCTTCTGGGCTTCCGCACCCAGCCCTCCGGCTTGGCCAGCCCCTTCCCCACCAGCCTTCTTAGGAACCCCAGCCTGGACTCGGATTTTGACAAGCACTTCTCTTATTTCAGGTCTTCATTCAGCCCATGGTTCAGCCACAGAATCACCTGTTTCCTTCCTTCATTTCCCTCACAAGGGAATCCTCTCATCTAGAGCCCTCTGGAAAGACTCTTCTTGCATTACTTTCTTGCTCCGCCTACCTTTCCAAAGAATGAAAGCACATTTTAGGAACCCACCAAAAAACATTAATCCTTCTCTCCCTCTCCTACTCACGAGCCCTTATTCCCTCAAATGCACTCATACACAAGCCATAGGTCAGCTCAGAGCCTAGCACATAGCAGGCTTCTGTGTTCACAGCTTTGATTCCAGCATCCTTCATCTGGAACACCTGTGCCTCTTCCCCTGACCTAGTGAAACCCTACTGGAAGTTCATAGGAAAGATGCCTTCCGTTTTGAAGGAATGATACCCCAAGCATCCACCCTGTGTACTCTGTACATCAAGTAGTATAGTGAACATGATGGGAAATGACTTCTCTACTTCAAAAGAGCACAAAATTCCAAAACTTAAGGATCTCTTCAAAAGTGATTATTTATTATAACTTAGTCCTGGGCAACTCTATGCCTTTCTGACCTTAGAGTGCCATTTGGGGTGGAAGTGATTTTCCTATTTCTCTCCAGGGACTCTGGACTAGCTAGATCTTTGAGACCCATTAGCTCTCATCCCTTCCTTCAACAGATTCATTCATTCAGCACCTACTATATTCCAGGAACTAGATGCTAATGATACTGCAATGACCCAAACAGACAAAAATCCTTGCTTTTATGGAGCCAGTAGGAATTCTAGTGGCAATGGGAGAAGACAGATGATAAATAAGCAAAGTATATACTATATTAGAGAATTGTAAGTTTGTAAAGAAAAATGAAAGATGCAGAGAATAGGAAATGGGAGCAATTTAAAATAGAGGAAATTTATTTCAAAATGATTGAAAGTTACAGAAAATATAAGGAAAACGCCTTCAGAAAAATGACACTAATTTGCCGCGTAAACATGGGCAGATAGCCTGCTCCCTCCAAGCCTCAGCTTCCTTCCCTGCAATACTCAGTATGGTACCTCCTAGCACTGAATTTCTATTTCTCTAAGCAATAGGTAGCAATTTGAAATGAGACTAGAGTTCGTCGAGACCTAATGACTGTGATCTAGGGTTCAATGACATAAAGAACACCCCCACGTTCCCCGGAGGTCCCTTCAAATCCGCCACGTATGCTCTTGGTCCCAAACCACTGCGAGGGCAAACACAAATTAACGGTGATTTTATTTTCTTCAATTGTTGACTCAGAAACAACTTTAAAGGCAGGTCCTGCCTCCCCTCAGACACCTTCCTGATAGGGAGGGCTCCTAAGAAGGGTCAGAAAGTGGACTCTGAGAGCAAGGACGCTGAGCAACCCAGCTTCACGCAGAAGCTCATCCGGGAGCCAAGTGAGGGAGCACAGTAGGCTTGAGTTCAATTAATTCAGACCTGTCCTGATGAGACGGCACCCAACGAGGGGCTTCCTCTTTGGGATCTTTTATTTTCCTCTCTGTTTTCCTCAAAGCTGATACAAGGCTCAGGAGGAGACCCTTCATCCAGGCAAAGTCATTTGGGGACCATCCAGAGAAGGAAAGCCGTCCATCAGGTACTCATCAGCCACCTCTGATTAAAAGCTCCCTGTGGGGCGATTCCTTTGCTTCTCAGAGTCAGCACTCTGCCTGCTGCAGGAGCTGTGATGAGCAGACTCTGGAACAGCCACTGACCCTCCCCTGCTTCTGATGAGAGCTGAGCTTTCTCAGGTTCCTCCTATGGGCCAGACTCGGTTCTGAGCGCTCTACATGTATCAGCTCAGCTCACAACCCTAGGATGTAGATGTTACTGTTATTCCCATCTTACAGACGAAGCAAATGAGACCCAGTAAAGCAGCCTGTCCAAGGTCACAAACTTTACAAACAGGAGAGACTATCCCAGACCCCGTGTTTAACCACGAATGCTACAGAGCAGCCCTGTCAAAATAAATATCATACAAGCCACGTACGTAAATTTTAAGTTTTCTAGGATGCCCATTTTTTGGACACTAAACTGATTTATTCCCAACTATAGCCAGATTTAAAGACAAATAATATTCCAAGTAGGAGAAGGAAGTTTTTAAATCGCTTTTACCCGAAGCTCACATACATTGATTTTCTTGTACATTGTGCTTTAAGGCTGCAGTGTTGGCTACACACCTTCCTTTAGAGCACCCTGCTTCAGGGATGCGGGTGACGCATCACAGAGACCCTGGCCCTCATTCTTTGGTAGCCCTAGTCAGTCTGAGCCAGCCAGGTGGTCTCATTCTTTTGCCAGAAGTTGGTTGAGGACCAAGCATGTGACTCCATTCTGGCTCATGAGATAAAATGGGGAGGTGTCCTGCGGGCTTTTGGGGAAAAAAAGTCCAGACTTCTAAGAAAGAGGCCTGGAAGAGATGGTTCCTTTCCCATTGGGCATTTTTTTTCTTTTTTTTTTTTAATATATATATAAATTTATTTATTTATTTTTGGCTGTGTTGGGTCTTCATTGCTGTACACAGGCTTTCTTTAGTTGCGGTGAGCAGGGGCTACTCTTTGTCGTCATGCGTGGGCTTCTCGTTGCTGTGGCTTCTCTTATTGCGGAGCAGGGCTCTAAGCCTGCAGGTTTCAGTAGTTGTGGCACATGGGCTCAGTAGCTGTGGCTCACGGGCTCCAGGGCAGAGGCTCAGTAGTTGTAGCTCACGGGCTTAGTTGCTCCGCGGCACGTGGGGTCTTCCCGGACCAGGGCTCAAGCCTGTGTCCCCTGCATTGGCAGGCGGATTCTTAACCACTGCACCACCAGAGAAATCCCCTTTTTGCTTTCTTTTAATTGTGGTAAAACATATAATGTAAGATTTATCATGTTAACCATTTTTAAGTAACAGTGAAGTGGCATTAAGTACATTTACACTGTTGTAAAATCATCACCCCTACCTACCTAGGAGCACATTTTTTAAAAGTAAAAAGAAACCGGTGATTTTTTTTTTTTTTTTTTTGCGGTACGCAGGCCTCTCACTGTTGTGGCCTCTCCCGTTGCGGAGCACAGGCTCTGGACGCGCAGGCTCAGAGGCCATGGCTCACGGGCCCAGCCGCTCCACGGCATGTGGGATCTTCCCGGACTGGGGCACAAACCCGTCTCCCCTGCATCGGCAGGCGGACTCTCAACCACTGTGCCACCAGGGAAGCCCAAAACAGGTGAATTTTAATAAAAGTTTATTTAACCTAGATTAGGTTCTGGTTAGATCATCCTAAATATTATCCTTTCCAGATATAATCAATATAAAAATTATTAGTATCAGTATTATTTTGCAGTCTTCATACTAAATTTTTGTACTAAATTTTACACTTAGAGCATATCTCAATTTGGACTGGCCATATTTCAAATGATCAATACCCACCTGGGGTTAGTGGCTCCCACGCTGGACAGCCATGTCCAGAGCTTCTCCAGCCCATGCAGGCTCAGCCAGCCCACGGGCATCCCCAGGGAAGAACAACAAGCCATCCGTTTATGAAAGGTACACACATCACCATCAGCTCTCCAGGGCAGTCTGTGATTCACTGCAAGACTCTACATGGCATCTGACTCTAATGGTTCCAGATGGGCATCTCCAAGTTTCCCCAACCCCGATCGCCATCATCATGATGACGTCAGCACAAGATCGAGGCCGTAAAGGAGAGCGTTTCCTGGTGCGGCAAATCTTGTGCCTCTGGCCAATCTACCCGTGGGTCCATCTCCAAACTCAGAGGGTGACCTCAGCAGTGAGGGTGGAGACGGCACCTACATAGCCACCTGAGCACTCCCAGGTTAAGCCAATACTAAACACATGCCTGCGTGGAAATCGGGAAGTGTGTGAGCAGGACTGAGGCAAGCAGTGGTTGCCATGGAAACCAGGCAGCCTCACTCCAGACTCTACCTTGACGTCTTGATTATTCGGTGGCTGATGAAGCCCAGTGGAGAGGCGTTGTCCCTGTACCTATGGAAACCTTCCAAATGGTCCCATTGTGATGAAACATTAAAGAGGGAATGGCTACATACCTGTTCTCTCCATCGTCACATCCACCTTTTGTCCTGGGTATTACCCAAAGGAACAGAAACTAAAACCATCCTTGCCTCAGAGATAAATGCCTGGAGGGCATCGAGGTAAGACAATAGGGGTGAGGTGGCCCCCAAAATGGAAGCAATAAACCACTCCAACTGTCCACCATAGGAAGTGCTTGGTTAGACAAATGGTCACGGCTTCAGGGGTTTACCATCTTTCCAACCTGACTGAGAACTCATCCTATAAGGCGAATCCCTGGAATGATCTCTTCCCAGAGCCATGCGTCTTTGGGATGGTCCAATGTACTCTTTCACACAGTCATTCATTCCTCCACTCATTCATGAATGAGAAGCACCATGGTACAGTGGCAGGAGTCTAGGCCCTCAGGTCACAGGAACCCAAGTTTAAATTCCAGTTCTGATGCTTACTGGATGTGTGGTCTTTCCTAAGTTATTTTTAAAACTCCTTGTAAATCAACGATACTTCAATTAAGAATTAGTTTTAAAAAAATCTTTGTGCCTTGGTTTTCTCATCTGTAACATGGCAATGAGAAGAGAATAATGTTTGTCACTTGTCTTCCACATGGTCATAATCAACGTCTTTAGATACTGACTTACAACTCTTTTTCCCTAGACTGTGAGCTCCCTGAATATTCAAACAATATCTCATTCCATTTTGATCATTAACAACTACCTAGCAGAGTGCCTGGTACTTCCAGATACTCAATAATATCACTTGAACGAAGAAGTGACGAAGTGTTTTCCCTCTCTTAATTTCATTCTCACAGCAATCTGGTTCAGGATTATTTTAGCCCACTGCAAGACAAAGGGGATTATAATATTAAAATACATGCTTCCGGGCTTCCCTGGTGGCGCAGTGGTTGAGAGTCCACCTGCCGATGCAGGGCACACGGGTTCGTGCCCTGGTCCGGGAGGATCCCACGTGCCGCGGAGAGGCTGGGCCAGTGAGCCTTGGCCGCTGGGCCTGCGCGTCCAGAGCCTGTGCTCCGCAGCGGGAGAGGCCACAGCAGTGAAAGGCCCACATACCGCAAAAAAATAAAATAAAAACACATGCTTCCTATTCTCAAGGTATTTACCGCTTACTGTAATTGTTTAACAAACAATTTATATAATATTTAGTGCGTGCCAGCTACTGTTCTAACCACCTTATAGATATTAGCTCACTGAATCCTCATAATAATCCTACAAAATAGGCACTGTCTGTAGGACTGCCACTGGCCCAAGGTTACATTAGTACATGGCAGACCAAAAGTCAACTTCAACCAGCTTGGCTCTACAGCCAGTGTTCTTAACCACTTGGGTGATGCCTTTAATAGGGCACACAGGTCACCTGCACAGGTGTGTGTGAATAGTGTATGAGTGGTGAGTTACAGAGGAGGGGAAGACCCCGCACTGCATCTTAAAGAGTAGTAGGATTTGAACACACAAGAACACTGGAGAAGAGAGGGAAGGCTGTATGGAAAGAGACTGGGGGCCAGATGATGGTCAGCTCTGACCATCTGCATAAGGAGTTTGGGCTTCAGGTCATGAGATGCCACTCAAAGTCTCTGAGCCATGGGGGAACCTAAGCAAAGCTGGCTTCAGGGAGAGTTCATCTGACAATGGCATGCAAGGGGGACTAAAGGGAGGAGATGGGGCAAATGGGGAGTGTGACACAGCAGCTGTTATAATGGGTCAAGCAAGAGGTCACAGGGTCTAAACCAGGACAATGGAGGCAGAAGCATGGAGGGCAAATCCACAGGATGTGGCTACTGCTATGATGTAAGATGTCTGTATCAGTTTCCCACCCAATCATTCAAATTAGAAACAAGTTCTAGGGAGCACTCACTGGACACGTCCCCAGCCACCCAGAGTGGCACAGGGACAACTTGTGAAGGTGAAACATGGGGCTCTCCTAAGCAGTGCCTGGAAATGTAGGCTGAGCTCTTCCCATTTGTATGCAGCTGGTTACTGAAGCCAAGATGGCAAATTCAATCGTGACAAGAACCCTAGCCACCTCAAAGGTGAAAGACAGCCTGGTACCTCAAACTGCAGTCCTGTCTGTTACAGTGCCCTGTCAATCACCTCCCCAGAATCTCAACCCAGCCTGGGCCTTACAGCGAATGGAGCTTTCTATTCCAATTCCCATCACACCAGAAGGGAAGGAGCAAGCATTGAGGAATGGGCGAGGGGTGCGGGGGTGACTTATGGCTCAAGAACATGATGTGTCAGCCTTCTCCAAGATCTACAAACTGTGTGAAATCCTCTATCCAGCCACAGTGTTGCAGGAATTCACAGAGAAGGTTCTCTTTTACATCAGAACGAAAAGATGCCAGAGAATGCCATAATAGGTAGACTCATAAAACTGGTACAGAGAACTTTGCTCTGACAAAAGCTAGAGTCTTCCTTATTATTTATCTATCATATTTGAAGGCTTGGAATCCCATTTTTATCTTGATGGAGGCAATGAAAGCTCAGCAAACTTTTATGGCCCCCAGGACGAAGCTGAGGACTCTACCGCTGTTCCCACCCAGCAATGCTTACAGACTTCTCAGTTCAAGTCAGGGCAGAAATTGCTTCTGGTCAGAGGCAAAATGTAGTTTATCTTTGCAAGCATAGCCATTAAGATGTGAGCATGAACACCTGAGGAGATAAAACATAAAGGGAGAAAACAGGAAGAAAAAGAAGGCGAGGCTTCTGAAGCAAGAGAGGAAATGATGGCAGAACAACCCCCCACCAAAAGCTTTTTACGGTGCAGGGGGAGTGGGATGTGGAGAAAGGCATCTTCAGAGATGGGGAGAACGGAACCCCGGGGGTGGGCCGAGGGGAAAGCTTTGCAGAGGGAGGGCTGTGAGCGACCTGTGCTCTGTGCTAAGCGTTTTGAGAGGAGACCTAATAAATGGGAAAATTGTGCTTGCATTTCTGTTTGTCTGTAGGATCACTGTGGATCTGAAATCTACCCCCTCCCACTTCTCCAGACACTCAAGAAAGTCTCCAGATGGAAAAATCTGAAGTCAGGCTGCAATATGAAGAAAAAGAAAAAGAAGTCTCATCCAGGAAGCTGACGACTTGCTGCTCCTCTGAGATCTAATCTATGGAGCTAGGGTACCAAATACTACACAGAGTCAGGAAACATGGGTTCTTGACCATTTGCTGCTTGGGACTGACTGACTGTGGACAAGCCTCACTTAAATCACCCATAAAGTAAACTTTAGGGAAAATGATCGAGAACAGAGATAACTAAGGCAGAATAAGGCAGAAATAACACTGGTACTGCCACCCTCCAAGCCACTGCTCATGGCAGACATCACTAATCAATCACAGCATTCTGTAGAGCAGTAGCCCCAATTACTCTGTTGCTGAGCCTTGAATCTTCAGTAAAGCATCCTCAGTAACCACTACTGATTAATTGCAATGGGCCCTGGAGATGGAACCTATTCACCATCCCTGGACTAGACCTCTTCTAATCCTTGAACACCACAGCTATAAAATGCTGCATGTCACACAATACTTCTCATTATGGATACCTTTAACTAAGGTCTGTCTCTTTCCTTTTCTCCTTGGTCTTTTTTCCAAGCCCTAGCAACCAAGACTAAGAAGGAAAAAACTGGCTGGAAGGCCCTTCCGTTAAACCCATGTCTGAAGCTCCGAAAGTGACCCTGTGCATTCTTCTTAGACCTCTTTACCTTAGGTTCCCTCATTCTGCTAAAAAGTTCCTCCTGGGGCCAATGTCCCCTCTATCCTCTTACGGATTTCATCAAGGTAGAGAATTCTGTTCCTTTTCAAATGCTTCAAGATGACTGAAGAAAAGACAGCCTGGGGAAGTTCAAAGACATTTATTACCCTCAGTTCTTTTGAAAATTATTAAAGAGCCCAGAGTTAGAAATTCAGATTTCCTCCAAATCCCCGAGAACAAACATCTCACTTGTAAGTGGCTTAATGTGTCTGTTTCACGTACACAAAATTACCTTTCAGGAAAGCAGATTGTTTTTCATGTCATTTTTCATCTCTAAAATATACCACCTCTGGCAAAAGGACCGGGATTCAAGGGCTGACAAAATCTACAGCAGAAATAATCAACACCAGAGGCTGTGTCTAAAAGAGAGTTAAATGAAAGAGAATGGGGTTACTTATTTATTTCTGTTCTCTGTATCTGGATCTCTCCATCGTAACCCGGGGAAGAAGAATTGGATCTTTCGAGGCTGGAAGGGTGGTTTGCTGAACTGCCTCTACGAGGCTGGTCTGTTGGAGAGAACCCTGAGCCCCCAGCACAGTAACTCCCTCTGGTCCAGGGAGCTATGAAAATCTGCTTCAGCATTGAAACTTTCTAGGGAAAACCACCAGAAAAATCTACTTGTTTGCATATCAGGCACAGATAAAAGAAACAATGATGTTTAGTCATTTAGCATTCAAGGAAGGGCTCAGTCCTAACTCCCAAGGATATGGACAGTCTTTGCTTAAATCACATTCATCAAACTGGAAACACTTGAAATAGGCCGCAAATTGAGGGCTTGCTGTGGTTGTTTTTCAAGTTCATCTAAGAAGTCCACCTGAAATAAAGCTTCATTTGGGGGAAACTGCAACATCAAACCCACTAATACGCACAGTATTCACACCTTTGCTGTACATTTGGAGGTTAGTCTGGAAGCTCACACCGGCCCCCTGGGTACATCAGTTACCTTGCTCCCAAAGTAAAAAATGACTCTTACCATGGTAACGTTTCCTTGCTCCACAACCCCTCCTGGGGGGCCTCTGCCAGTCCCTATTTTAAATAAACGTGCCTCTTATGAAACGTTTACAGGTACGAAGAGATGGAGCTGCTTCTGACCAGAAGAGGAACAGACTTTGCAGGAACTCTGAGACTTTCTCCAACAGCACTTCCATCAAAGTGATGCAAACAGCAAAGGACAGAGGCCATATCTCAACCAGGGTCGCCCCAAGCAGAGGCTGCTCAATCGGAAAGAAGGCTCTTCAAGCCGATTCTCGTGCCAGTGGGGTTACCAAGTCAAAATGTGATCCCCTCAGAGGTTTCTGACTATCTGACGATGGCTCAAGGAGGGGCATCCAAGACTGAAATGATTTAAAAGAAGCCAACTTCTCCAGGGAGGAACTGGCCCTTTAGGATGTGACCCCTCCTCCTAAGGCATCCTTCCTCCTGCCCAACTCCATGGTTACAGCCCTGCTCCTGCTGCCAGGTGCTTCCCTTCTCTGCATATGGAGATGCACCTGGAAAGGAGTCCAGGAGGAAAAGAATCACAGGAGACAAATGACAGGCAGAGGCCTAATGACACAAGGAGAGTTTATGCTTTTATTTTAAATGAAACGCAAAAACCAGGGGAGGGCCAGGCAGGATCGGTCCTTGACTATTTCCTGCATCTCTCCAGGTGCTCTGGCAGCTGAGAAAGAACTATTCTTTCTCCTTTTGCAGCTCTCCCAGTGCCTAGCACATTGCCAAGGGCACCACAGGTCTGAGATAGACCCTTACTGCCTTTGCTGACTGAAGGACACTAAAGGGAATGAGAAAACACAGAAACATTTTGGACTCAAGGGAACAGACTATTGCTACTCCCTTGTTTTATCCACAGACACATCAAAACCTTAAAAGGGAATGGACTTGTCCAAGGTCACCAGAAATGTCACGACAGAGCCCGGATTAAGAATGCAGTTTTCTGGGACTTCCCTGGTGGAGCAGTGGTTAAGAATCCGCCTGCCAATGCAGGGGGCATGGGTTCGATCCCTGATCCGGGAAGATCCCACATGCTATGGAGCAACTAAGCCCGTGTGCCCCAACTACTGAGACTATGCTCTAGAGGCCACGAGTCACAACTACTGAGCCTGCGTGCCACAACTACTGAAGCCAGTGCGCCTAGAGCCCGTGCTCCACAACAGGAGAAGCCACCGCAACGAGAAGCCTGAGCACCACAACGAAGAGTAGCCCCCACTTGCCGCAACTAGAGAAAGCCCGCACGCAGCAACGAAGGCCCAATGCAGCCAAAAAAAAATTTTTTTTAATTAATTAAAAAAACATTATTAAAGAAAAAAACCCACAGTTTTCTGCAGATCACAGTTTCTCAGATGAAAGGAAGCGATGGTCACCTCTGCTCTCGTATCCCAAATTGATCTCGAACACCATCACCAATCCCCAAGGCCCAGATCGACACACTGTGTGAAGCTAGGTGAGTAAACTCCTTTCCTTCTTTCTGATGATCTAAGCTTTCTTCCTGCAGAGATCGAAGATGACCAAGAAATCAAACCGCCCGCCTCATGGCGGCTTCCCCGGGAGCCCACACAGGGGTCTGTGGGATTAAGCAGCCCCTGCAATCAGCCGCTCCCCCTTCACAGGAAGTTATTTGTCACCCCTGGGCCATAAGCCCAGGCAGAAGGTTGAGTGCCCGACTAGTAGAATTAACTCCAGATAGATCTCGCGTGACACAGAAGAAGAATGGTCTGGCCCCCTCCCAATGGGATTCCACACCCCTTGCCTTCCTGTGCAAGTTGGGGCCCAGAGGCTAACACGCCCGGCAGCCTCATGTGGCCGCCAGGGAGCCGGCAGCCTCTGCCCTGTGAAATGCCCCTTTTTTGTCATTTGGCCTCCGTTTCAAGCTATTTTTAGTGTGAGCAAAGCCAAAATTTGAGGGAGGCTGATGTGGGAACAGGGCCTTGTCTTCCTCTCTCCTTTTCAATGAACGGCTCCCTGTTTCCCTTAGGACAGCTACTTCCTCAACAGCCACCAAGGAATGAAGGGAGAAAAAAATGCTGAAAAGAGAAAAATGGGGAAAAGCCTCTTCACTAAAGCAGTCTGGGAAGGTGATGGTTTCTCAACCCTTCAGATTAATTCTGTGGATCCTGGCTTCTCTACAGGTACAAGAAAGCAGTATATGCCCAGTCCATTTACTGTCCCGATTAACCCACCTCCAACAAACAAGGAAGGCCCAGAGGTCTGCTTGCCCCGGAAGGAGGGCACGTACAGTTTACAGGTAACCCGGATGTCCTCAGGAAAGATCTGTGTCCCCAGAGGCTTGTGAAGCAGGAACCAAGCTTCCACTCAGGCCCCTGGATCCTCAGCTTTGTTGTGCCTTCCATGTCAGCACGGGGCCAATTTTATGAACTACAATTAATTAGACGAGCAGAAAGATAGCCCTGGTGCTTAAGAGGCCTGGGTGCATTTAATTGAGTTTTCAAGTGCCCTAATTTCCTAAAGAAAGACAGAGAAGCAAATGTCCTGTCCTAGTTCCCTCACTACTCAAACACACGGGAACATTTTCTGCAATAAAATTTTTAGGGCAAATGGTGGATTTCTGTTGTCATTCTTCTCAAGTAGTTGCTTTTCTGGAAAAAGCCTCATTCTGTACCTAAAAATGAGGCTTTTAGTGTACGAATTTGGGGTGTTTGGGGCCTGGAGGCACGAGTCAGTCTGCCTCCTCCTAAACATGGCCTAGTAAATAAACTTGGAAGCATCAGCTCGCCTGTGGTCCCAAGTGTGACTTTCCAAGCACATGCTTCCCAGCAACGACAATGGCTGGTAACTTTGTCGTCATCATCGTCATCTGTTTTTGAGTCTCCCTGTTAAACAAACTTCTTCACAGCTGAAGTGGAGGCTCCAAGGAGAGTCTCAGTCCACAAGGATGTTTTTCTGACAAATAGGGGCTGTTAAACCATCAGAGTTCCCCGAAGGCCCCGGGGGAAAAGCTAGGTGAGAAAAGTGTCCCAGCCCAAGATGGTGGGCTCCAAATACAGGTGCTCCGTTTCCTACAAAGCCTCCAGGGGGCACCAGCTTTTACTGGCTGGGCGAGGGAGGGCGAGGGAGGGCGAGGGAGGGAGGGAGAGAGTTAGTTTAACATTAGTCATATAATGTTAAACTCAGGTCCCTTGGGTCCAGTAGCAGGAAGACACAGGATACATGATCAGGAATAGAAGACCTGGGCCCCCAGGCCTGTCCAAGGATGGATGGAGAGATCACAGACTCTGATTTATCACCAAACTACTTCAAAAACCTTGCCACCCAGAAGCAGTGTAGCAAAATGCAACGTAACATTTTCACTTTCAACACCTGGGATGATTTCACTTTACAGATTTCGCTAGAAGAACCAATATGTGTCCAGTGACCTGAATAGCGTCTGACACCTCGCAGGTGCTCCAGGAATGTCTGAAGAAGCGGATGAATGGCTCAGAGGAGATGCCTGGCACGTACAGTAGAACCTGTGTCCTTATCTTCTGGTGACTTAACGCACTTCCTTGCATCCTTCCAACGGATTTGTGGTTGCTGCCTGCCAGAATGGACATTAAAGACATCTCCCCACATCAGAGGGTGCTGACGTGCCCTCTGAAACCAGCCCTGTGTTTGTCAGTCTCACCCCACATCCAGGGATGACTGGATACGGGAACCAGAGTGAGTACACTTGACCCTCTTTCCACAAGATTCATCTGTCATACTGCCAGGGTGTTTCCTGTGACACACGTGCCTACAATGTACAGCTCCCAGGGAAAGCCTGCCAGCCCTCCGGCCCCGCCAGCTCAGGACAGCTATATGAAGTGAGAATTTCCCGGCTGACTGGACAATGGTAAGAGCCAGCTTCAGAAACGGCAGAGCCTGAATTGTGTGCATGGCCCAAACATCATCAGCTGGCTGGACCCAAACCTGGATCCTGGGATACTCAGACCCCTTTCAGATGGCCACGCCCAGCAGTAGCTCAGCACTCTGAGACGACATCTGAGGTTTGGTGAGGTCTAAGGGCTGCTCCATCCCTACCACAGGAAAGGGTTTATCCTCCACTCCCTACCCCTGTGTGTCTCCATACCAGCACGTTTCCTCCATGACATGGTGACTAGGCTCACTCAATAATAACAAAAATAATAATAGCAAATGTTTATTAAGCACTAACCACGTAACAGGCACTATTCTGAAGATTTCATATATGTTGATGAATCAAATCCTCCTAACGACATTAAGAGGCAGGGACTATTATTATGCTCATTGAACACATGACGAAACTGAGGCACCAAAATGAAGCAACTAGCCCAGAGGAAAAGCCCTACAGAGTGGTAGAGGTGAGATTCAGCAGAATGACTGTAGAAGCTGGGTTCCTAACTGCCCTGCCGTACCACACACAGCAGCCCTCCACGGGCCAAGGCATCCCTTCCCAAGGATGCACGTCCCAGGGAGAGAGGAAAGCAGGAGCTGGCGATCTGGGGATGCTAAGTGTTCCATCTATCCTTCTTGTTAGTTCCAATCAAATGAGACACCAGGCCAGATGGAGAGCAAAAGACTAAAAGCCCCAATTCAGATGACGCTGGATCAGCCATGGGCAGGACTCTTATCTCCCAGCCCAGACAGAGAAGCTGAAACGGAGTGAACACAGACAAGGGAAAGCCCTGAGGGGTCCTGCCTTATTTATCGGGCATCCACTGACTGGGTGCTACATTCAGTTCTGTGTGCCAGGGAACACCAATGAAGTTATGTGGATTGGATGGATGGATGGATGAGTGGCCATAGATGGATAAGGAAACAAACGGATGAGACAGAAGAACAAAACAGACACCCACTCCCAGCAAAAGCCCCAGAGGAGAGAAGCAGCAGCAGCCTAAGTAGGGGGTTGACCTGGCCAACCCAATACTTGCCACCAGAGGCCGTGGGAACCAGGGATGAACAGCCGGGACGAAGCAAGCTGTTCCTGTGCCAGGAGGTTCTTCCTCTCTCCAGAACTCTGCGAGGATTGACTTCTGAAACTCTCCTTCATTCTCACGGCGGGAGGCCAGAGAAGCCAACCCACCAGCTAGTAAAATTAACAGCTGCTCTTTACAGAATATGCTGGAGAAGCTGGCAAACAGGACATATGGCCTGCAGACCGGAAGCACAGTCCGGCAGCTGGCATGGCTGAGGCACCTGGCCTGCAGGTCTGGATCAGGGGTGTCTTCCATGGTAGGCACTAGACGCTAGGCTACCGGGCGGGGCCTGGGGGACACTGACTGCAGGGGACGCAGGCAGGTAGAGGGGGAGACAGAAAGTGACCCTGCTAGAGAATTCCCAGACACATTCCACTGACCTTGGGAAGGGGAAATTCCTATGCTGAGCCAGCTGTGGAATTTGGGGGGCCACCTGGCTCTGGCCTCTGTGTCCCCATCTCTACCGTATCATTTAGTTGACCTTGTGGAAGTAAATGTAGAGGGTCTCCGTAAGAAGAGGCTAGATGGTACATTTTATCCACTGCCTTGAATCATGGGAACAAGTCCTGTTGGCCACTTACATTGGCCAGTCACAGAGCGGAAGGAGAACGCGAAGATCCGGATTGGGAGTTGGCAAATGCTTTCTGTTTCAGGACCAAACAGTGACTATTTTGGGGTGGCATATTTTGGACTCTGTGGATACTACTCAATTCTGCTGCTGTAGTGCATTGCAAAAGCAGCCACAGACAATATGTAAATGAGAGCATGGCTGCGGCCCAATAAAACTGTGTTTGTGAACACTGAAATTTGACTTCACATAATTTTCACATGTCAGAGAACATGCTTCAGATTATTTTTAAAAAAACATTTAGAAATGTAAAAACCATCCTGAGCTTGTGAGCTGTATAATACAGGCAGTGAGCCAGATTTGGCCCATGGGTTACAGTTTGACAATCCCTGGGCTGGTTAAATGTTTCCCAGAGTGCATCCTTTGTGATGCCCACAGATGTTTCATGGGGAAAGGGTTCCGTGGTAAAACGGGAGTGGGAAATGCTGGGCCAAAGTCTTTCTGCTTTCTTACTGCAGGACTTTTTCGAGACTCACACGCTGATACACACTGGACAATCTCAAAACAGGGATGAGAAACGAAGTCTGTTCAACTTCCAGGTAAGCATTTTTATTCTGGACCATCTCTGACATCTTAGTTTTCTGTATAACCCAACTAAAGCCATGAGGATGAAGTCTGACCAACCGTGAGCAACGGCGCCACCAAATGAGATCCTGCCTCTCTTTGACCATCTCCAGTGACAGGCAGCTCACTACCTACCATGGGCTCCGGCTGAATTCAAGTGACTTCTCTGACTCGTTTTCTCACTCCATGATGCTGGGTCCCAGGTAACAAATCTAGTGCACCTTTCATCAAAGACAAACTTTCATGTTTAATAATATAAATAAAGCACACCTTCTTTGATTTACTGATTCACACCCCAAATATAAACTCTATTTATGCACAGGATAAAATAAAGAGCCATTATTAAGTCCTGGGAGGGGGTGGATCACCACTCGGTTCCTTTAAAAGAAGCCTCGCTTAGGAGAGTTAAAATAAACTCAAACAAGATCTCAATTTATTCTCAACTGCACATAAAGCAGGATCTACCTGTTCACTATGGGGGCATTCTTAGTAAAACTACAGGCCCATGCAACCTGTGATCTTTCTGCCACATAGGGCATCATCACCTGCAGGGGATATAGACATTTTATGTAGATTTGCCTAAAATGAAAAAAAAAAAAAAGGGAGGGGAAAAGGGAAGGGAGCAGAGGTGAGGAAGAGAGAGTGAGACTGAAATGTGAGGTATGTGTGAATTTGCAACCAGGCACCACTGAAAATAAAAAGTAGAGAATGCTAATGAGAACTGTCACCAGCACCAAGAGGCACCTAAAGAGAGAAACAAAGTCAATGATGTCACCTATGTGATTAAGCTGTGCCCATGTGCCCTCCATTTTGTTCAACTTGTCCAATTTCAGGTGCAAACAGCACAGGAGTGAACATATCTGTTTAACTCCATTAAACGAATAGGATTATTTCTCTTTGAAAGGTGTACTTGTTACATATTTTCTTTGGGGCCCTAGGAGATAAGGATAGAACGGGTCCAGGCTATGCATACTATGTTAATATAAAATGCCACACATGCAGTGTATTTAGGAAGATAAAGGGAAAGACTGGCATTTTTCTTCCTCCTTATTTCAACAAATCATCCCCCAGACAGTAAAGCAAGTAGCATATTTTTTCAGTTCATGGATTAGATGTGTATGTTTCCTGGAGCAATATTTAAAGGTAGTAGCACGGGAATATGAGGAAAATAAGCAAAAAGGAGTCATTCTAAAGGCTCTATCTTTGCTCAAGGAGCTGACAGCTATGTTGGCAAGACCAGTCTTTGAAGTGAGCACAAAAGACTGAATCTGTACAGGGGCTGAGAAGCTGCACAGCCCAGCCATTTACAGACTTTGCTCACACCTGGAGGTGAGGTCATGCTTGTCCACAATACATAGTTTTTTTAAGGAGACAGTCACTCTGAGATTAATGTGGAAATTAATAAGAATATTCAGAAACGAGGGGCTAATGGAGATGGTATGAGTGTGTGTGTGCCTATATTTATCTGTATGTATCTGTATGTCCATAAATTTCCCCATTATAAATGGGTTCACTGGTGGGCTTCCTTGGTGGCGCAGTGGTTGAGAGTCCGCTTGCCGATGCAGGGGACACTGGTTCGTGCCCCGGTCCGGGAAGATCCCACATGCCGCGGCGTGGCTGGGCCCGTGAGCCATGGCCGCTGAGCCTGCGCGTCTGGAGCCTGTGCTCCGCAACGGGAGAGGCCACAGCAGCGAGAGGCCCGCGTACCGCAAAAAAAAAAAATGATAAATGGGTTCACTGGTGGGCTTCCTTGGTGGCGCAGTGGTTGAGAGTCCGCTTGCCGATGCAGGGGACACTGGTTCGTGCCCCGGTCCGGGAAGATCCCACATGCCGCGGCGTGGCTGGGCCCGTGAGCCATGGCCGCTGAGCCTGCGCGTCTGGAGCCTGTGCTCCGCAACGGGAGAGGCCACAGCAGCGAGAGGCCCGCGTACCGCAAAAAAAAAAAAAATGATAAATGGGTTCACTGGTAGTGTCACTCTTATACTATATTGTCTTAGGAAATCACTTCCTAAAAATTTTCTTTCAATTTCTGCCTCTCACTTTCTTAGTTTATAAAATAAGGAGTAGTTGAACTAGACCAAGAATCAGTAAACTATGGCCCATGAAACAAATCTGGCCCACCACCTGTTTTTATAAATAAAGTTTTATTGGAACACACTCACACCCATGTATTGTCTGCACTGCTTTCAAACTACAATGGCAGAGTGAAATAGTTGTGACAGAGTCTCTATGGCCTGCAGAGCCTAAAATACTTACTATCTGGCCCATTACAGAAAAACTTAACCCTGAACTAGACTATCTCTAATATTAATTTTGGCCTATAAAGTACAACCAAACAATACAAAAGCCCACTGTGTGCTTCTTGCCCTTTTTATTTATATATCCAGGCATAACTCGCTTTACTGCACTTCGCAGATACTGTGTTTTTTGTTTTCGTTTGTTTGTTTATTTTTATAAATTGAAGGTTTGTGGCAACCTCGCCTCAAGCAAGTCTGTAGGCGCCATTTTTCCAACAGCATTTGCTCACTTCATGCCTTTGTGTCACATTTTGGTAATTCTCGCAGTATTTCAAACTTTGTCATCATTTCTTATGATGACCTGTGATCGATGATCTTTTGATGTCAGTAAATGACTCGCTCAAGGCTCAGATGATGATTAGCTTTTTTTTAGTAATAAAGTATTTTTTAATTAAGGTACGTACAGTGTTCTTTTTAAAACATAATGCTACTGCACAGTTAACAGACTCCAGTATAGTATAAACATAATTTTTATACGCACCAGGAAACCAAGAAATTCGTATGACTTGCTCTATTGCGATACTCGCTTTATTGCAATGGTCTGGAACTCAGCCTGCAGTATCTCCGAGGTCTGCCTGTACTGCCTTACTCTCAGAAAGATTTCATTCAGCTCACAAAGCTCTATGGAGCATATAACCACACACGTGTAAAGTTCAAATAGGAGGCAAAAGGGAAATGAGAGAATACACTTGAGGACGAAGCCGGGAGGCTATGAATACACAGAAGCCAAACCCTGAGATGCTGTGTAGTTTCAATGGGCCACAAACTTGGCTCCCAGCAGCCACTACAGAAAGAGGGCCATGATCCTTTTCCCAATTTAGATTGTTCACTGGAGGTTCACCAGGACGACCACAGCAATCCTGGCACAAAGAACTTACCCACGTCTGTGCAGGAGCAGATAACGTGAGATGTAGTGAACAAAGTCCCCAGCAACACCCAAACAGCTGGGAGGCATCTGAATGGCATTTACTGCAACACTGAAATGTCCCTCACTGTGGACCAACTCCAAATCCCAAAGTGGAAGTGACCATCCTTTGGTATATCAAATGATCAAACTGATCAAAATTTGGTATCCCCAATTTTGAATTCAGCACACACCAACTTTAGAATCAGAAAATAATAAATATTTTTACTTTTACAAAAAGATAAGGGAAGCAGTAATCCTTGACAGTTTGGGGGTACACTTTGACACAGAATCCCTCAGCCATCGCTCCAAGAGAAGGCCCTGTGCAGTACTGCTGTTTCTGTAAAGCTAAGCCTGAGTGCCGAGGAGAGAGACAAGACAAAGACAGGCTATTCTGCGAACTGGTCAAGGAATGTTTCTCACTTTGATGATGAAGCTCCAGGTGTTAACTATTAAAAGCACCTGCAAATGGTGACTCGCATTTGTCACTGTTTACACTGAGCTCTACAACTTTTTATCTAGTTTATCAACATAAATAATTCACACCCTGGATCTCAGGTGCTCACCGTCCTGTGCCCAGCGCCTGGAATAGCGCCCGGTGCAGGTGAGAAATAAGTGCTTCCTGAATGAATGATGTGCTCATCTGAGAGATCCTGGACAACCAGTGAATCTACTGGTACGCGGAGGTTGTCTTGGCGAATCCTTCCCCAGCTGGGCCTTACCCACCATGCCCTGGTTCTGAAACTCTCACCTGTCACAATGAGACAGGTGAGAAAGGGGCCCAGATGTGGAGGGCCCAAGCTCCTGAGCTGTGCGTCAAGGAAAACACATTAAACATGGAAAAGGGAGACTGCACAGCTGGTGCCTACTCTTCGCCTGAGTCCCACTGTTGCAAGGATAAACACTGGGGCAGTTCAGGACAAACACAGCTTTGAGTTCTGAACAGGCAGAGCTACCTTCCCTTGAGCATGGAGCCTGCAATATGAAATGTGTTCCTTGCTCAGAGCAGGACCTGCCTTCTCTAAAGGAGAGGTGTGTTCTGAAGGTACCGCCTGAACTCTGGGCTGCCTGCTCGCTGGGCAGGGGGACTGCTCCATCCTGAGTGCACCAGAGCAGCCCAGGCAGCATCTCCTCCAAGGAGACCTTCGGAGAGCAGCTAGCCTCACGGGCAGTCCCAGGCAAGGAGGCCTGGGTGCACCACGCTTGTCCACACAAATGTTGAAAGGATCAGGTCAAGCAGCCTCAGGACCTAACTGGCTCAGAGACAGTAATGTCAAAATGTCATAGCCATAGCAAGAGCTGACAGTGGCTTCAAAAAGAAGGCATTATCTTCAAACAGGAAGTAACGACACGGGAAGAGCACTGGACGGGGAGTCCGGAGGCCTGCAGGTACGAGCCTGGTTCTGTCACTTCACTGCCCTTCCTAGGCCTCGGTTTTCTCAACTGTAAAATGGACATGAATTCACTGATAAGACTGGCTTTCTGGCTTCCTCGTCATGAACCCCTAACAACACAACAGCAAAGTGGGAGATATGCAACAAATACAACATGGTCCTTGCCCTACAACCTGATTATAATGTATAGGGCTTAGCGCAGTGCCTGGCTCCCAAGATGCCCTTAATAATGTCATCAGCAGTAGTATCCAGGTGGCTGCTGGGTGCACATGGCCTGTGGCTTCTACTTCCAAATATCACACACATCACCTACGTGCCTCCAATGCATGGTGCTAGTTCAGGCCTTGCCTCACTGGGTCCACTGCAGCAATCCTCTCCTGTTGTGTCCTGACCCAGGAGCTCACTGTCCCAACCGTCCTAGGATCCCTGAGCTCCTGCCTCAGCAATTTAGTCTCTAACTTGCCCGTCTGTGCTTCTCCCGGCACCATCACCGATCATGATGCCCCTCCCTCAAAATCTCCTTTTCCTGCAAAATTCAGTCCAAAGTCTTTAGCTCGGCATTTAAAGACCTGACTAGCTGTCTCCAGCCCACTTTCCCAGTCTCACTGCCCCTCAGGTGCCTCTGTGTTGGCAGCCCAGGCCTCATTCCCACAGCACACCATGCACTTTGCCTGCTGCTCCCCCACCGTGGAATCATTTCCTCTCCTTTGACTTTCAGGATCCTAACCCACATTGCCAAGCTCAACTCAAATGCCTTCTGTTTTATTAGGTGTTCTTCTCAGCTTCTGGCCCACTAAGTAGTCCCTTGCTTTCAAGCTCGGCTATGTTTTTATTTTTGGTATCGTCTCTATCGTCAAATGTGCTCACTTCATCTTGAAATGGAAGTTTCAGCTCAAAGGCTTTCCCCCCATGAAGCCCTGTGAAGGCTTTCTTGACCCCCTTCTCCCCCACACTACTCAGCCTCCCCACCACACACTCACACGCAATGTGCGTACTCATAGCATTTCTCCTCCAGACATTCCTTCAATAGCTTCCATCCACAGTGCAACGGAATCAGGATCATGCCTTGTTTTTCACGGGGGTGAAAAAGCACCTGGCCCAGAGTTGGTGTTCAGTATCTCCTAGATGTATCTCTTAGATGACGCTGATGAAGATAATCAGAATGGTCCTCAGCGGCCACAGGGAAGCACCAAGGAAGCACATGTGTACAACCAAACTGTCTGCTGTTTCCCATCCATCACCGCCGTACATAGAGAACGCACTGCCTCTCTTTCATCCCACGTGAATGCCCAGACCCAGAATTCAACCTCCTTAAGTTTTCCACACAGAATCCACTCACACACAAGTGTGAAAAAGCAACAGGGACTTTACAGAAGGCTCTGGAGGGGAGATGAGGGTGGTGGTCACACAGCACAGCCCACAACTAGCCACGTTCAATTCCTCATGAGACACTCAGGGCTGCCCAGTCTCTCGTGGGTCCCACTGACCCAGACTGTCCCCCGCCGTCTTCCTCCACACAGCAACTGGCCTCACCACTTTCTCTCTCCTCCTTTCCAAAATCCCAGCTTTAAGTTGCTCCACTTTCTATTTTGCCACCAATTAACATCAGCTAGGGCTTCACACCCAGATTCTTCAGAAGGCTCAGCTCCCACTGGTCCCTCAGTTAACAGAGCTCTGTTCTCCTTGAAGGCTCTTTGGCCACCACCTTTGTGACTCAAGCATGACATTCAGTGACTTACTCCTTCCCTCAAGCGGTTTGTGAGATATTTATCCCAAACATAATGTGGAGTTCCCCCCAAGGAGGCTTCTGATCAGTGAAATTTCACTCTCCCAACATCTATGGTCACCTTCCACTGAGTTTTTGCCACGAAACATCAAGAGCGATGGCATCTATCTTCCAGCTTCCCTGCCTGATCTCTGATCCCCCCAACCATCTGGAAACCCCCATTCATTCTACCTCTGAGCCACATGACTCATGACCGCACCCCAGCATCAGGTCCAGGAAGGGCAGCCCATACAAAACAGCTTCCCGAATCACGACAAGTTATTTGGAATGCAACACCCTTCTCAGGGAAACTCTTGACTCTTATCAGACCCAAGAAAGCTGGAGGGCAGGGCTACCCAGGGAAGGAGCCCCCCTACGGCAGGAGCCTGGCCTGACCAGGGTGACCGACTCGTGCCTGTTCGCCCCCAACTTTCCCAGTCTTTGCACCAAAAGAACCATGTCCCAGGCCCCCCAGGTAAACAGGGATGGTTGGTCACTACAGGCTTGTACCACCCACAATCCTTGCCAAGAAGCAGGAGCTCAGGAGGCCCGTCAGTGAAGTCAAGCTCCACACAAGCAGGTCAGAGAGAATGTGGGAAATACACAGAGGAGAGGCAGGATGAGCCTGGACTGCAGGTGGGGCTAGGAGACAGCCTCCTCAGAAGTAAGGTCACGCGAGCAACGCTCCAAGCACGGGGCCAGTAGTCTCAGGTGGGCTGCCCACGAGTTTCACCACCAGCATGACTGAGGATTTCTACCAGGAGCAGGACCCTGATCACACAGGGCAGGAGACTAGAAAACTCTGGAGGCCAGAGGACAACAGTAACATTCTCAGAAGGCCACCAAACACACACACACACACACAGAGAGAGAGAGAGAGAGAGAGAGAGAGAGAGAGAGAGAGAGAGAGAGAGAGAGAGAGAGAGAGAGAGAGAGAGAGAGAGAGAGAGAGAGAGAGAGAGAGAGAGAGAGAGAGAGAGAGAGAGAGAGAGAGAGAGAGAGAGAGAGAGAGAGAGAGAGAGAGAGAGAGAGAGAGAGAGAGAGAGAGAGAGAGAGAGAGAGAGAGAGAGAGAGAGAACTCCCTGGATTCCGGCATTTATGGAGCCTCTGCAGAATTCTGAGCACACGTTTCTTTGACCCCTTCTCCTCTCCAAGACTGTCAAGCGTGCACGTGTGTGTCTGTGTGTGCACTGTGTGTCTGCACGTGCACACCTCTTCTGCTAGCAGAGGAAATGCTCTACATCCTCTCCAACAGACCTCTCTGTCCCAAACAGTGGCCCACTCTGCAAATGCCCCACACATCGCTGGCTCAGCTGTGCACAAAGACGCCCCCCCATGACCATATGACCACAAGTAAGCACTCGCCCTTCACCCCCACCTCCCAATAGCCAATGGCCTGGAGAAGACGTGGCGAAACATCACATCCCCATAAACAGAGAGATCACGGACCAGATAGCAGACTTCCTCATGTGAGGAGGGAGCTGGGGACTCACCAGGACTCTGCCGGTCAGCGTCTGGGCAGATATCATCACCCCCGCCCAGTCTTTCACGGAGGTCATCCAGCCGACCTCGGCTGCCACCGCCTCCTCTTTTTCGTCCACTGGCTTGAGAGTGCCATCTGCCTGGCTTGAGCCATTGTTAATCTTCTGGGCCTCCTGGCAACAGAGAGAACAAGGGTTGAGACATAGCCACCAAGTGGATTTAAAAAACACAACCTACCCAAAAGAATCAAAGCTAGACGGGCCCCCGCTGAGGTGGGCACTGGCTTGAAGGTACAGGGGTTGGGAAGAAGGAACGGATTACGGCTTTGATTGTTTTTTTTAATCTTTTTAAAAAGGATCTTTCCTTTGTTTCCTCTTAAAATATCTTTGTGAAAGAAAGAAGAATAAAATTATTCTCTTCTGATTTTAAAGAAAAAAAAGTCATAAAACTCAGGAGGGAAACCATCCTGTCTAGGGTCACAGAGTGGCTAGACAGGAAGTGAGGTCAGCATTCTGTAATCTCTACCTGCCCAGCCTTCATACCCTTCTCACAGACACACCCTACTTTCCTAAAAAAAAAAACCCCACCTCCTCCTCATCTCAGTCTGTGTGGTTCAAAAGGGACTGAAGGTCCACCCTGTCTCCAGGAATGGAGACTGGTCAGTCAGATCAGTCCACCCCTCTGGCAACAGCAATTGGGCCAAGGATGGTTATGCGATCCCATGCCAACCCAGTATGACTCAAGCCTGGGACATTTGCTGGAAAGAATAAGAAAGGTAATCCTTCCCTGAGAATGAAGCCACCACAGAGGAAACTAGAAATGGCAGAATACTGATGTCATCATTTGAACACCTGGATCCAGCTGTGCCTGAAATCCACACCAGACCTTTTTCGTTACAGGAGAAAATAAATTCCCCTTTGTAGCTAAAAATGTGCTTGAGGATCGAGGCTGACTTCATCAGATAACTGAGCCCCACATGGGGTCCTAAACTGTACACTTCTGCGTGCACTGTGCCCTCTGCCTAGAATACTCTTCTCCCACGGAGGGTCATGGCTTACCCCCTCACCTCTCTCAAATCTTTGCTCAAATATCACCTTTTCAATACTTCTTCTCTGGCTACCCTTTTAAAATTCCAACTGTCTTCTGACAGCACTGCCTCTCTGCTTTGTTTTTCTCCAAAGCACTTAAAATTTCTAACACACTCCATAATTCTCTTACTTATTTCATTTACAGTCTGCCTCCCCCAACTGCTGAATCCTGAGTGCCTAAAAGAGAGCCTAGTATATGGTTGGCTCAATAAATATGAAAGAAGGAATAAAAAGGGTTATGAATGTCAGCCCCTCACTCACTATAGAGCCTGGGCTTAGGGGTTGCCAAATAAAATACAGGAAACACAGCAAAATTTGAATCTCAACTAAGCAACAAATAATTTTTAAGTATAAGTATGTCCCAAATATTGCATGGGACATACTTATATTAAAAACCCATTCACTGTCTAAAATTTAAATGTAACTGGGCTCCCTACTCAAATAACCACTGAGATTATTTTTGCAGACGCAGATGTTTAAAAAGATGCCAGCAAAATTATGTTCATCATTTAAAATGCTAGAATTAACAAAACAAACTGACCCTGGGGATCACTGTGAATTGGAGTGAGGAGGAAAATCCAAAGGCAGAGGTGAAAATCTCGATCTGCAGTGAGTGGGGGTGGGCCAGAATGAGGAAAGGAGAGCTGGGAGGCACTGAGTGAGTCATCCTCCTGGGGACTTGTAGGCAGGCAGGAAGCTGCTCCTGATGCCTGGTTCTCCCCCGCCAGCCACCCCGACTCAGGGACACTGGGCAAACGGAACATCGGTAACACCAGGCACTCATGTTTAATTTCCAAGTGTATTGGGCACCCCCAGCGCTGGAAGAGTCCAAAAGGAGGCCTGGGGCAGGGGCACAGGGTGGGCATATTTGGGGGCCGCCTGCTGACATCTGTGGAGCCAGCTGCCCAAGCCACCTAAGGCCAGTCCCAATGACCTGTTAGGGCCCCGAGCCTCAGCCACGTGGAGACTGCAAGGGTGGGTGTCCTGGAAGAGACAGAGACGCTGATGCGTGGCACCCTTTAGTAACTAAAGGCGTAGATGCAGGTCTCCTGCCCCTTCCTGGTAAGATGGGGACCATATTGCCTGCCCCACAGGTGTTGGCAGGATTAGATAGTGTCCAACGGCACACAGTACACGTTTCATGAATCAGTCTCACCACCTCCCTCTTTCTCCTGGAAGCAGAGACACTCGAGCGGTGGTTCTCAAACTTCATCAGCGTCAGAACCGGCTGGAGGACTTGTGAAAACACAGAGGGCTGGGCCCCACTTGCAAACCCCCGTTTCTATCAAGTTCCCAGGTAACGCTGCCGCTGCTGCTGCTCTGGGAAGCCCAGTTCGAGCACCACTGCCTGTTATCGTTCTGACCTGGCTTGATCATCACTGCCCCGATGTGAAATGGAACATGAATCGTAACCCTCAGCTCGATCCTGGCCTCTCCCTTCGCCCAGACAGGGAAGAGATCAGGGCAAAGAGAAGACCCTCAAATCAGAGGCTCTTATGGCTCCTTTTGAGCAATGCCTCCCAGAGACATTTCTGAGCCGGTCCAGGGCCACAGCCTGGGGGCCTGAAGGACCAGCTAGCTCTCTGCTCCTCAATCCTGGGGGTGCAGGCTCCCCAGCCACCTGGCTGACCCTGGAGGAGGGAATGGCATGCAAAGGGCCGGGAGTCAGGGAGTCCTCTCCAGTCACAGTGGTTTCCATGTGTCAGTAATTCAGAGCACAAGAGGTATGTGGCAGATAAGCTCTCTTGCCAGCCCTCTTACCTACTGTTTTCCAAGTCATTCATTATTTTAATTACTTTACAATAGGCAAGGAAAAACACGGACTAAAGGGAGATAATGCTCTCGTTATTATTTGCTTACACAAGATGTTGTGAGCATAATTAATTACTTGTGGAGGCAGGACTCGAGGTGGGGAGCTGGGGGAGCAGGGAGGCGAGCACATCGCAGAGCCTGATGCCAGGCCACCACGTCAGCGCTCCTCGGCCTGGAGGGAAAGCCCCTCTGCACCACTGACCTCACTCTGGCCAAGCATCCCTCATCGGGAGCAGGTGTAACTCCTGCTCCACAGAAAGGGGGCGGAGGCCCAGAGAGGTTAAGTGGTCTTGCTGGGGACACACGGGGTGGGTTTGGGGGGAGGAGTGGTAAGGAACAGAGCCCATTACAATAGCGATTGACCACGATTTACCAAGCCAGAACTGGGGGCCAGCAAGTAAAAATTAAGTGCCTTCTCTGCATTATCTTGCTTAGACCTTGTAATAAATACGACAGGCAGGTGGAATTTTCCCCATTTTACAGACAGGCCAACTGAGACCAGGTATTTCTCAGGGGAAGGCACACAGAGCCTGAGAACTCGGGCTGGAAGCAGCAAGCCCATCTGGCCTTAGGTCTGCTCTGCCACTTACAAGCTGGCCACCTGGGACCTGTTAGCTCACAAGCTCAGCCTCCTGCATGTAAAATGGGGACAGGCATGCAGACCCCAGGAAGGTGATGGTGAAGCTTATGTGAGATAAGCAATGCACTGGTGCTCAGCACAGGGCTTGGGGCGTGGTAGTTACAGCTGCTGTGGGACGGGTTGGCTCCAAGGATATTCAGTCAAAACCGCGCCGTCACCTGGGGGCTCTGTGAGGGACACCGTAATAAATAATTACAGAACAGAGGATAAATGAGCGTCGATTCTAACAGCTATGAGGCTTCAACTAGGTAACAGGCCACCAGGAGGTAAGATGCCCAACTTCTGGACAGGTTCCAGCAGGAGCTGTGTGGCACTCCCCCAGGACAGTGGGGGCAGGGATTCCTGCGGAGAGTCATCCCTGGACCAAGTGACCTCTTAGATCCCTCTGACTCTAAGCTCCGTTAGACCAACTTCCCATCGTGATGAGGCGACCGAGGACCAGAGGGAGGCTGCCCCCCGGGTCCCAGTACACTGCTTTCTCTCCTGTGCCCTGCCAAGTGGGCGTCCATCCATCCCCACACCTTCCACTTCCCACTGTAGAGAACGACCCCGCCACCCTGCCGGGAGGACTCCTGAGTTAGGCCAGACAGGCTCCCCCTGGTGTCAGGAGTGAACTGGCCCTGATTCCTGCTCATCCTCCGGGAAAAGAGAGAGACAGAGAGAAAAAGAGAGCGTGTGTGTGTAAGAGAGAACCCCACCAGTTACAGGCTCCAGCTACCCTAGCCTCAGACAGACCATCAGAGATTTTCTGAAACGGAGAAAAGGAGGCTTTGAGGGAAGAGAGGAATAAGGAGGAGGGAGGAGTAGGGAACAGATGAGACTGGGCGGGGCCTGGGGATGTCCTGGAAAGCGGAGGTCCAGTCGCAGCCACCCTCCTGAGGCTCCGTCTTGCCCTGTCTCCCACCAGAGTCTTGTGCAAAAGAAGCCACAGCTGCCTCCTGAGGACACACTTGACAGTCTCTAATCTCAGTGCTGGACTGGAGGATGGGGAGGGCTGTAGGGCGCGGGTGCAAGCACAGGAGGCTGCGTGGACACGGGAGCAGGCTGGCCGGCAGCCCCCTGCCATCGCAGGCCCACACGAGCAGCCTCTCACGGGCCAGGCTTGGGCACGCGGCCTCACCCCTTCTTGCCTTCTCGCCGTCCCCCTCAGTGACTTCTGACATGGCCACGGAGGGCCTCGCCCCTACTATGTCCCCTGCGGCCAAAGGCCTGACTGGACCACAGTCACCTGCCAGGCGATCACTGTCCACAGCACGTACCTGTTGGATGTTTGGGCATTTCCCTCGAAGTACCAGGTCAAAGACCAAAGCCTGAGAAGGAACTTCAGCCATGCCTTCAGATGCCAACCCCGAATACGGAGGGCCCGGAGGGAAGTCACAATGCCCAGTGCCACCCTGCCTACCTGGGAACCACCAAGCCGAGACACAAACCCCCAGTTGGCTCTACTTCTCTTCCCTCTTGTAGCCTCCCCAAGAGGATGAGTCCACCAAATCTAGCCCAAGGGGACCCATCACTCCCAAGCAGATCCCTGCCTCGCCAGCCTGCAATCTGGATCCCAAGTGTTCCCAGGGCCAGCGGAAGCCTCCACCTGGCCTGATATGGGGGGTTGGGTGTGGGAGCCCCACAGGGCAACACGTCTCATCTTCAAACGTCCCAGCTTTCCGCAGCAGTGGGAGCTGCCCTGGCCCAGCGTGGGAGAGCAGGCCTGTGCTAACCCCAGGACCCCACCGCTTCTGGTCCTCAGATCCAGGCTGTCTCTCTGTCTCTCACCCTTCCTTCACTGGACCCAGTATACTGGGAGCCTCAAGTCTGTGGTGTGGTAGGAAGAGCTCTGAGGATCAAAAGATACTCAAGTCCAGCTTCTCTGGATGGCCTTGGTCAAGTCATTTCATTTCTCAAAGCCTCTTCTGTAAATAGGGATACATCCCGCCATATAATCTGGGGTAAGGAGGAACACAGCACTTTCTGAAAGTACCAACTTCTTTATGAAGGTTGGGCAAAGATGGCATCATGGCTCAACTCTCAGATCCCCACCTGCCTGCACCTTGCTGGGCAGGGCCTGGTTATCTCCCTGGGCACGAACAGAATGTTGGCATTGCCAAGTCCTTCCAGGTGGCCCGCTGTGCTGGCCACACCCTCCCTATGAGCCTCTGCCACTCCTGCCCAGCTGGGCTCACTCAGCCCCAGGTGCCAGGCGCCAAGGCCACCCTGGGCACCACACCTGTAGGGATGGAGGAGGATTCCAGAGTCACCTTGATCATCCCTGCTGAGGCCACCCACTCCCTGCAAAGCTCCAAGTCTGCCTCGGGTTTAGTTACATGTCAGTTAGAAAGGGAAGTTGTTTAAGCAGTGATTGCCTGGGAGGAGAACCACGCTTCAAAATGTAAGTCAGATCGTGTCGCTGCCACGCCGACCCCTCCTGGGGTTTCTCATCCCAGTCGAAGGACAAGCCGTAGACCTCACACAGTGCAACCCACTAATCTGCCCGCTCCTGCCGTCATCCTACAAGCCTCCCACTCACTCCCTTGCTCGCTCCAGCTGCACTGGCCTCCTTGTGCTGCCAGAATGTTCCAGGCCCTCTCCAAGCTGGGGCTGACTGCACTGGCTGCTCCCCCTGCCCCAGACAGCCACGGCTGCCCCCTCACCTCACACTCTGTTCAAAGCCTCACCGTATGGGTGAGCACTTCCCTGCCCACCCCCCTTGAACATGACACCCCCAGCCCTCCAGCCCTCCCCAATCCCATCACTCCTCATCTATGCTCCACGCGTCTCCAGAGCATTTATCCCACCATCTGGCAGCCTGAAGACTTTAATCATCACTGACTGTAAGCTCCACGAGGGCAAGCATTTTCGTCTCTTGTTCACCGCTGTATCCTCAACAATGAAACATTATGAGCTCAGACTAAGTAAGCACTTCATACATCTTGGTGAAAGGTAGGAAAGAAGGGGGAAAGGGGGAAGGAGGGAAGGAGAGAGGAGGGAGGGAGGGAGGGAGGGAGGGATGGTAGAAGTATAAAAAGAAGGGAGGGAGGGATGGTAGAAGTATAAAAAGAAGGGAGGGAGGGAAGGAGAGCTGTAGCAGATGGGAAGTCAACCGTTGGCAAGCATGATAACTAGAATAGGTAACATTACTAGTAAGTAACGATGGTAACGATAACCAGCCACCGTTTCCGAGCATCATCACAGTAACTCTACAAGGTGGGTCTGAACGCGTCACTTGCAGATGCGGGGTTAAGCAGCTGGCCCAGGAAGACACAGTCGGAATTTAAACCCCGCTGTCTGACACCAAAAAGAGACAAGCACCTGAGCTGACTTCCTCCCAGGGATAACGCGCGCAGAAGGATTCCGGGCTGTCACAAAGTGCCCGGGAGAGGCTTATTACCATCAGGAACTCTTAATTCTGCTGCGTGTACTGCAGAGACCCTTCTTCAGGGTCCCTGTGCCTTAAGAGGGTGGTTAAAACAAGGACAGAGGAACGCGGTTCTTTTTCTCTATCAAGAACCGGCTTGGAACCAAAAATCACCCTTCGTGGAGCAGAGCAGCAGATGGGAAATGAACGTGGTCTCTTGCTCAGCACTGAGGTTCTCTACACAGATGCTGCTGAAGGACGAGATGGCTTCCCGGCTTCCCTCATGCCATCTGCATCCTTAACAGGGAATCCTAGCCCAAGACTGCAGGGCCCGGGGCACCCGAGGGGTGGGGCACTCACGGCGACCAGAGCATCTCCCGTCCTTGGAAGCCCCAGGCCTGCACCTCTCTCTGCCCAGGGCCTTGGTGCTATGGGGATTTCCTGGGTGCTCAACTTCCAGAGGGCTGTGGGGAAAGGAAGGACCCGGAAACCTCCACCTGTCTTCCCCTTGTGTCTCACAGTCCCACTTGGTCCTCAAATCTCCCTGGTCGACATCAAAAAGCCATTTCTCCTGAGCCTGCATTGACGGATCCTGCTTCAGTCTGCCTGAGACCCCCAACCTCACCCCATCCCCAGCAGCAGCTCCCCGCCTCTCCCTGCCCCCTCTCACCCCGCAAAAACAACCCAGCAGCCTGGCGCGCAGCTGCCCTCAGCTGACCACAAAGCAGGAGTCCGTAAGTCCTCGTCTCCTGTTAGAGGGATAGTAGCAGGGCCAGGAGCTCTGGGCTGCAAGTTAGGAGGCCTGCATTCTAGCCCCGGCTTTGCCAGGCACACGCTTTGTGGCCCTGGCCAGTCGCTTAACCTCTCTGAGTGAGCAGAGTCCCCATCTGGAAAATGAGGGGAAACAGGGGGTTAAACCCATCGTTTTCTGTCCCTTAGAGGCCAGCACTGTGTTCTGTCAGGTGCCTTAGGGGGTTAGCAAGGGACGGCAGAGGCGGCGAGGCCCCTGGCCCCCATGAAAATCAAAGCACCGCTACGTTGAGCCGTTTTCACCTATTAAGGTTCTGTACTAGACCGTACCTGAGTAAAGGGGTCTTCTGAGGAAGAAACGTTTGAAATCCACTGAGTAAAAACCCATAGGCCTCTTTTAGCTTTTAGAAGAGGCTCTATTTCATGGCAATGATGATGGCATCCTGTGCCCTAAGACCCAGAAATGCCTGAGCATCAACACCTATAAACCCATGGGGCTTCCAGGACCTCCGTGCAGGCCACCATCCTGTCCCTCAGCCTCAGGTCTTCACCAGGCCTAAAGGCTGGGAAACGGTCCTCCAGCCGCCCCGACTCCTTCCAAATCGGCCAAGAGGAAAACGTCCTCCCCTGCCCCCAACGGCTTCTTTCATATCCTGGAAGGGTGGCCCAGCCCTGGGATTCTCCCAGGTAACGATAATCCTGCATATGAGGGATTAGGCCGATTACCTCAAGCAGCTCAAGCAAATAAAGCAGCATGTGGGCACCACCAGCTGGGATTTTCACAGTGAGAGTTCTGCAAAGGGAGAGAAGGGAAGAGATAGGTACTCTGGCACTCAGGGACAGGGAAACGAGGCACCAGAAGCCTCGGGCCCCCAACAGGAACTGCCGTCAGTGGGTGGTGGAATCGGTTCTGCCCCTGGGAAGTTCCGATGATCCGACCTCTGCCTGTCAGGACGGAGCCTCCCCTGCACCCTGAGGCTTCCTCATCCAGCCGCCGGGACCCCACGTACACCTGGGGCACCGTGTTTGTGCCAGAGGAACCCATCCAGCAGCTACTGCATCTGCTAACTACAGGCTACACATCCAGGGAAGGGGCAGGGCGACTACAGATTCCGGCTGCAGGAGCTGAAAAAGAAGCTCAGGCAAAGCCAATTGCTCTGGGATGTCAGAAAACCATCGTGTTGCCTGGTAAGACACCTCATCATCACGCGTGCTTTTAGCTATGGCTTTCCAGGGGCAGTGTCCAGATTCTCACTTCTAGGGGTCCCCCGTGCTGTGCGTGAAGACACAGGTCACCGCGGAAGGAAAAAGGTGACAGCAGAAGAAGGCCAGGTGCCCTCTAATGAGTCGATGACCACCTTGTGCCTCAGGCTTCCTTGCTTCAAACTCAAAAGGGCTGTGTAAACGCTCCCCAAGGTTCTGTCTAGCTCCGAAACCGCCTGACCTCGACACCTGGACTGTGAGTCCTGCACTTGCCCCACCCCAGCAGTGTAAGATGCTGGGAGAGGATGGGGGTCCTTTCTGGCCCTTCTCAGGGCCATTCTAAGCTGCTTCCCAGTGCCCTGGGGACCAAGGGGAGGCAGCTGGCTCTCAGGAAATCCTTGACTCCTTGTCTCTACAAGCCATGTTCTCTCCTTGGCAGTTTTACACCATCTTATTTAATCCTCAGAACAAGCCTGCAAGGTAGGAATGTTACGAGGCTCAGAGAGGTTGGGGAACTTCCAAGATCACTCATCTTGTAAGCGGCAGAGCTGAAATTTAAATCCAGTCTCTTCTAAGGCCGAAGGCCATGTCTTTTTTTCTGTTCCTTGCTGCCTCAGGATAGGCGAAACGCACAAAGAAGAGATAGAATCTCCTTATAAGATGCTGTTTATTACTGGCACTGAAACAATCATCTTCTACCCTTTGGCTTCTAAATGACAAAATTTTGTAGCACAGACATCAGGTTATAATCAACCCTGTATGGAGAGGGAGTTGGAGAAATGGCCTAGGGGAAGGGGTGCCAATTTGGGAATAAACTGACCCATTAGACACCGTATCCCGTGGTGAGACGTGTTCTCAAATGGCCACATCTGCTGCTTGAGATTAGTAAGTCAACCCCTCAGTTCAAACTTCAGGACTGATGCATCCATCTCAGCCAGTACACCACGTCTGCAAAATAAACATCTCCTTCTCAATCAATTAGGACCATATAAATGACAGTCCAGAATTCACTATCTGGACCTCAGAGGCTCGGAACTGGATCAGCCGAGACCTCAGCTCTGATCCCTCAGCCAGAGTGACCGGGCCGGTTCCAAGCAGGCCTGCTCACCTGCAAAGACATGGCGGTTGAGCTGCCATTCTGCAGGGCAGCCTGCCCTGGGAGAATGGCTCAAGAACCACAGACGCAAGAAAACCATTACAGGGGCCCCAGTCAGAAGACGAAAATCACATTTGTTTTCCAGGTGAGGAAGCACTTGTAACCACGGCAGGCGAGTCTGAGGCAGGACCGTAAATTCAGAAAGAGTGATAATGGATGTAACCTTCTGAATGCCTCGTGTTCTCTTGGTTAATCCTGTTAACAAGGTTGCAAGTTAGGCACTATTATGCCCATTTTAAAGATGAGCAACTGAGGCACTAAGGCTCTCTGAAGGTCTACGGTTAGCAGAGCAGCCTTATAAATCCCACTCAGGCCCATACGCTCAATGCAAATCCCTTTTCCTTGTAGGAAGAATCTGGCATTGTACGGGAAAGCAATCCAGTGTGAGTTCTTGTTTCAAGGAAAGCACTCAAACCCCTTCAAAAAATGTGTTGTTGTTGTTGTTTGGTTTGTTTTTTAATGAGATGCATCTCAGAGTCATAGATCTGTAGAGGTCAGAGCTGTGAGGGACCTGAGAACTTATGCAGGCTGATTCCCTTCCTTCAATAAGAAGCGTAGGGTCACAGAAGGGTTGGGGGCCTCTGCAAGGAAACACAGCTTGTTCATTTAAGAGACTGGGTAGGCCCACACATGGCTGAGAGACGGTGCAAGAATGGTGGGAGGCACAGGTGTTGTCCCCGGAGTCCGCCTCCTAGCTTCCCCTCGTACCCCCGCTATGCAACCCGGCACAAGTCACTCCACCCCATCCAGTCTCAGGGTCCTCAACCAAACGACGGGCTTGCAAATACCTTCCTCAGAGAGTCTCTGTGAGGAGCAACCATGATGATGAAGGCAAAGCAGGTGGTGAGAGCTCAGTAAACAGTGTTATCCACTAAGTGCCGGAGTCTGCACTTATGTGACCTTGGACAATGACCTGCCCAAGATCCCACAGCTAGTAAAGAGCTCGTCAGGATGGGAATTCAGATTTGCCAGACAGCAAACCCCATCTCTCTCCTCTTCACCAAAGTGGTGGCCAGCTTTGTTTCTAATCAAGACAGACCGGATATGCATAACTAAGACCCATAGGAAATCCAAGACCCTCATTTTCATTTAAAAAAAAAAAAAAGGCAGAAATCTCCAAATCACAGCCAAGTTAACTTGTATGACTCAAGTTAGCGGGGAAAAGGCCGATGGAATCAAAACAAGGATGTGAACATGACTGGGGAACAACTGAATCCTACCCAAAGACGCAGAGTTTCAATGTCTGAGGGACCAGTTCATCTGGTCAGGGAGGTCACGGGCTCCTCCTCTCTCCCACCTCCTGGAAAGCAGCCCAGGACAGTTTGGAGAGTCCCCACTTCTGGGGAGGAGTTACTGAGAGAGAGACAGTGGAAGGGTCAAGAGGGGAGAAGCAGAAGAAGGAAGGGAGCCCATCGCCACCTGAGGACCAAGTAGAGGATCTGGCTCCCCACAGCAAAGCATCCTGGGAGGCTGGCTCTCAGGCCCTCTGGTCCCGTGGTCCCCACAGCAGTGCAGGACAGAGTGTGGAAATGGAAAACAGCAGCACAGTGTAATGTGTGTGTGTCAGCGAAAGACAGCCAACACTCCTCCCCAGGGAAGAACTGTCCTTTTCCTTGACATTATGTCATCACTGCTTGGCTGGATATTAACATGCCCTTTGAATGAAATGACAACGATGGTAGAGCTGGCATTTGACAGTTTCTTTCTTGCCTGTCAAAATAAACAACTGGCAACCCTGTGATATTCTCTATGAGTTTTAAAGTTTAAGTGAGTGCCCATGGAACGTCTAGGGACCACTCACCTAGTCCTCATGCTACAGAGGGGAAATTAATGCCCAGAGAGGCCATGCTCATAGTAGCCAGGCCTCCCTACATGGAGCTCAGGGTGTCTGTCAGGTCAAACAGGGACAGCCTTGGGGCCAGGAAAGGTAGGGGACGGAGACGAAGTCCCTCGGGCTCCAACAGCTCAGCTAGCGCAGGCCCAGAGAGCAGGGGAGAAGGGAATGCATCAGTTTTCACAGCTCAGGGTCATACCACAGGGTCCTGAGTTCCCAGCCTCACTGAGAGTTCTGAAGCCCTCACTGCATCTGTAGCAGGAAATGCACAGCACCTAAACAATCTCCCCAGAAACAGTGCCACTGTTACCACGGCCCCAAACCATCCCCTCAGCTTGCTGCACTCTTCCTCATAACCATTACCACTGCCTAAACATTATACCCGGGGGTGCTTATTCCCCACCAGTCTCCACTAGAGGGTAAGCTCCAGGAGGGCAGGGCCTTGGCTGGGTTTGCTCATTCCATATTCTCAGAGCCTGGAACAGTGGCCAGCACATAGTGGAGATTTAAGGGCATGTTAAAAAAGTGCTTTGTTTTCACTCTGTTCACATTTTCTGGAATCTCAAAATTCTCCCCAGTCCCCACTGCCCACGGCATACAACTCAGACTCTCACGGCCTGGCCTTCAGGCCTGCCTGCTCCTCCCCAAGCCCCCCCCACCCACCAGGCTTCTCTCAGAGGACTTGGCCCTCCACAGCTTTGGGCCAGCGGTTCCCACCCCGGGGATGCCCTCTGCATCATTTCTCTCCAGCCATCCTCATCCTGCTACATCAAATCCCAGGGGCCCAGTGAAGCCGTCTTCCTGGTATGACCCCCGCTGCTCCCCCTGTCCCGACTCCAGTGCCCACAATACCCTCCTCTCTCGCAACACTGCACAGGCCCCGGCTGGCAGCCTTAGCTGTCTTTTCATCCATGCGTGTCAGATTGCCCCAAGGAGCCTGAAAGCTCCTCGAAGTCAAGGCCCATTGTTTTAATTATCCAGAGTGCGTGGCATACAGCAAGTGACTATGGAGTCAATTAAAAGTCTGCCCGGCTTCCCTGGTGGCGCAGTGGTTGAGAGTCCGCCTGCCGATGCAGGGGACACGGGTTCGTGCCCCGGTGTGGGAGGATCCCACATGCCGCGGAGCGGCTGGGCCCGTGAGCCTGGCCACTGAGCCTGCGCGTCCGGAGCCTGTTGCTCTGCAACGGGAGAGGCCACAACAGTGAGAGGCCCGCGTACCGCAAAAAAAAAAAAAAAAAAAAAAAGTCTGCCCGGGAGGCACTGGAAAAGCAAGCCCTTTCCCGGGCACCACGGATGTCCTGGCTCCACCAGGCCAGTTTCCGTGACTTGAAGCTTGAACAGGAGTGCTGGCTCCCACACTGCTGCCCCCCAGAGCAGCTACATTTTCAAATACAAACACTAAATCCCGAACAAGAATAGATGTCACTGGGCTTCTGAGAAGCACATGCCTCACCAGGCACGTCAGTCAAAAACAGATGAATGTTCTTGTTTACAAAAGGGTTTGTCCCGTTCCAGGAAGATTTCTACCACGATTTAGGACCTAATCCAATACGTGCCTATAGACCTCACCAACTGAATATTTTTCTACCTCTTCCCATTTGCTGAACTTGGATGTGGTTTCGGCTTCAGGCCAAAAGAGCTGTTGCAATGAGGTCGGCCCCCACGGCCTTCCCCAATGGGCAACATGACCCTCATTCGGGAAACCAAGGCCTAGCAGGTCAGACAGACCTGGGGAGGCAGGAAGATGGCCAGGTGACCAGGCATACAGATTTACTCAGGACCTGGCAATGCTACCAGCCGCCCAGCGTGAGGCCCAGGCTCAGACCACCGGGTCTGCAGAGGGGCCTGTCTCCCTGTGCTCTGAGCTTGTACCCGGCCTCAGAGGCCTGGCTGGGCTCTGAAACCCCAGGCTCCCCTGCTTCTGGGTTCCCACAACCCTAGCCTGGATCTGGGTTTCCAACACAGCAGCCAAATACAATAGAGTCTGGCCTGGCTGTTAATGTGAAATAATGACAATAATTCAACAGCCGGGGGAGAGGGGAGGGGACTTCTCTTTCTATCGGGTTCCGACAATTGCTTCTCCTTCTCCTTCAACTGGGAGTTAGGAATGGCGAGCACCCCAGCACTGCAAAGCCTCAGCTTTCCCCTTGGCACCCCTGGACCCATCAATCTCCTCCCTGTGGCCTGGGACCCCCTCCAACCCTGAACACCGGGGAGAGGCTCAGCAGCTCTGAGAAACTTCTTTCTCGAAGAAGGTTTTTCCAAAATTATATCAGGCTTCCTTCTACCCCAGCTTGTCAGCGGGGGACTCTTTTGCCTAACATGGTTGAAGAATGTCTTAGAAACTGGTGTGATTCAGTCTGGCTTCAGATGAGGTTTTCCACCCAGACAGAGGACACCAAGTGTCTGGACGTGGCGGCTTGCGACCCCCCGGAGCACCCACACCCTTTCCCTGTCTCCAGACCTCTGTCAGGAGGGCACACTTGACAAAGTAGCAGGTCCAGCCCGAAGATGAAGTCAGAAACAGTCAACAGGAAAAAGCCAAAGGAAAAGTGTGTGCAACCCACATACTTGCGGACACAGGGGCCTCCCTCCCCACAGCAGCCCTCCCTATGCCCCCAGTTTTCTGAATTTGCAAATCTAATTGCGATGCACTCAGTATAAATATTGAAGAGCTACTGGGGAAAGTGATTCAAGAACTGAAATCTCAAAAGGCACACACCTTTCTCCTGGAAGACAGGGCAAAGCCTTTCAGCCTTCTCTTCCGATGGAAATTGTTTTTCCCCTCGTGCCTATTCAGATGGGCCTCCTTCCACAGATCCAAATTCTAACCAGAGAGGCGCCCAAGGCCACTGTTAGAAAAAGCAGTTGGCAAACAATGTCTGAAGGCTGCAAGTCAAGTCTGTTAGTGAATTATTACTGAACTCTTAGTTCTGCTATATTCTCACCTGAGGACCCACAATCTCCCCTGGACCAAAAGCAACATTCTCTCCCTCCATTAAAGCTCCAGCTACCATGCTGAGGTGTGGCTGCACCAGGTGGGCACCGGGAGAAAGGTAACATGAGAGAGGAAGCGTCTTTTAAATCTCAGAAGTCTCTTACTATAAGGATATAACAACTGCAAGGAGAGAAGAGCCCTACAGGATGGGAGCTCCCGCCTGAGTGCTGTGGCCATCACCTGAGCCAGCATCCTGCGAGCCCACGTTTCCATAACAACTGTCAGCCGGGCCCCTAGAACTCACGGAGACGGGACCTCCTTTGTGTGGGCAGCTCTGGAAGAAAGGTCAGATGGTTGCCTGAATCCCAAGGCTCTGTTTTTCTTCTTCTGCAGCTGATTTTCTGACCAGAAGCTAGACAGAGAGCTGTTACTAGGATTTCTTAGCATTGATGCATCAAAGGTGAGAAGCCAGACAAGGAGAAGGGACCCATGGAGAAAATTCTGGGGATACCGGCATATTCTATTTCTTGACCCAGCTGGTTACATGAATTTTCTCATGATTATTCACTTTTATTACTTTCATGTTTTATACACCTTTCTGAGTATCTGTTGTATTTCACAATTTTTGAGAAGTCTTTTAAAAATAAATCAGCCAAACTGTTCTTAAAGGACCTGTCATCATCACCCACATTTATTAAGTATCTTCTGGCACAGGACAGAAGACTCAGACTGCAAATAACCCTGTGTCACAGCCCTGAACAACAGGACCAAGAACCAGAAACAATTCACTGAAAGTCCTTGTCAGCTGCACCATTTGAGAAAATACCTGCCAACGATGTGACTGATAAGTGATTAATTTCCAAAATATACAAACAGCTCATACATCTCAAAATCAAAACAAGCAAAAAACCCAAGCAGAAACCTAAACAGACATTTCTCCAAAGACGACATACAGATGGCCAAGAGGCACATGAAAAGACGCCTACCATCACTAGTAACTAGAAAAAGGCAAAGCAAAACCACAGTGAGGTACCACCGCACACCAGTCAGAATGGCCAGAATCATCAAAAAGTCTACAAGTAACAAATGCTAGAGACGGTGTGGAGAAAAGGGAACCCTCCTACACTGTTAGTGGGACCGTAAGTTGGTGCAGCCACTATGGAGAACAGTGTGGAGGTTCCTTTAAAAACTAAGAAGAGAGTTACCATATGATCCAGCAATTCCAATCCTGGGCATATATCTGGAAAAGATGAAAACGCTAATTCAAAAATATACATGCACCCCAATGTTCACTGCAGCACTATTTACAATAGCTAAGACATGGAAGCCACCTGAATGTCCATTGACAGAGGAATGGATAAAGAAGATGTGGTACATATATACAATGGAATATGACTCAGCCATAAAAAAGAATGAAATAATGCCGTTTGCAGCAACATGGGTGGACCTAGAGATTATCATACTAAGTGAAGTAAGTTGGACAGAGAAAAGAGAAATATCATATGATATCACTTATATGTGGAATCTAAAAAAAGATACAAATGAACATACTTACAAAACAGAAATAAGAAATAGACTCACATAGAAAAACTTATGGTTACCAAAGGGGAAAGAAGGGGGGTTAAACTAGGAGTTTGAGATTAATAGACACACACTATATATAAAATAGATAAGCAACAAAGACCTGTATGACACAGGGAACTACATTCAATCTCTTGTAATAAACTATAATGAAAAGAATCTGAAAAATAATATATATATATAAAACTAAATCACTTTGCTGTATACCTGAAATTAATATAACATTGTAAATCAACTATACTTCAATAAAAAGTTGTTTGTTTTGAAAAAAGAAAGAAGGAAGGGAGGAAGGGAGGAAGGGAGGAAGGGAGGAAGGGAGGGAGGGAGGGAGAAAGAGAGAGACAGAGAGAGAAAGAGAGAGGAAGGAAGGAAGGAAGGAAGACATCTAAGAAAGGGAAGTAAGCTTTCAGTGTACAATGATGTGGATATAAAAGTGTGTTTTAGAATGTAGTGGTGAAGGACATAGGATAAAATGAATTAAAATATGGAAGGGGAGATGAAGAAAATGACAACCATTTGTGTAAGGGTATATGTTTAAAAAACATTGAAAAGTGAGAGAAAATTCTAAAAGAGAGTTGATTTGAGGTAGCAAACCAGAAGGATATCTCACACACACACACACACAAAGGAAGGGAGGAAGGGAGGAAGGGAGGGAGGGAGGGAGAAAGAGAGAGACAGAGAGAGAAAGAGAGAGGAAGGAAGGAGGGAAGGAAGGAGGGAGGGAGGGAGGGAGGAAGGAAGGACGGACGAGAAAGTCCTTGGTCTTGAGGCACAGCCGGGGCAGGCACCCCCCAGAAGAAGAAAGTCGAAGCAGAGATGAAGCACAGTCAGACCAGCCATAGGATGAATGGGCTAGGAACCCCCACCCCCTAGAGGACTTATTGATACAAGAGTTTGCTCTGTTGGCTCGAGGCAAGGGGCTGAGCCTGTAAACAAGGTCGTGGGGAGGGGGTGTGTTTTTATCCTTTATACCTGCCTTGGGAGGTCATGAAATGAGGTACACAAGGCCCCTGGTCATCAGAGAAAGACAGAGCCTTCCCTTGCCCTGCCAATTCACTCCTGAGAGTTGCTCACGGTCTCAGCACAGCCTCGATTAAGGTGGCAAGAACATTAAAGTAATCAGAAGTCTGGGTCAAGTTCCAAGCCAGATCAGGAGCCTCAGGACCACCTCCTCTTCACCCTCCATAAGCCTCCACTCATCACTCATTCCAGCCACATTGCTTCCCGAGCCCTTCCCCGTACACACCTCACACTGTCACAAGTCCACTGTTTTGCTCCAGTTGGATTAATTACATCTCCCCACCCTTCCAAATCCTGCACATTCTTCAAGACTCTTTTAAAGCCACTTCCACCACGAAGCCTCTCCAGATCTCTTCAGAATTAACACCTCCCAGTGATGCTCGGTCGACCCTTACTCTCTCTCTGTCCCCTCAGAGTACGACTTGTTCCTTTGGTTATCAGCCCTCATTATGTTCAAGTATCCATCCTTCCTCCCAACTAAGAATCGTGAGGTCAGATACCTGGTCATATCAATTTTCACATCTACAGAATATATATATATTCTATAGAATGCACTCAATGGACTACATATATTATTAATTCTTATATCTATAGAATATAAATATATATTCTAGATGAATATCTACATCTACATAATAGCAATACATATAACAAGAATATATGTATTCTAACTCTTACACCTATAGAATATAAATTTATATTCTACATAAATATATCTCTACAACTAGCACTGTTGACTCATGGACATACAGTAGGTGTGCAGCAAGCAATCAATGCTTATTAATAAATCAGGTCCAAGAGGATGCGGGCCAGCACGTAGGAAAGCAGGTTCTTCAGGCCATCATGGAGCACACAGGGCCCAGCAGGGGGGGAGTGAGCCTCACAGAAAGCGTCTGCATCTCAAAACCACACACTTCTCTCCACCTTCACCTTCTCTCTCCTGATCGACTGCTAAGCTTCATAACTATTTATAAGGTGTCCACTCTTGCTCCAGGGCCCCATTCATCCTCCACACTAAGCCAGAGAGACCTCGCAAAGTTTCCATCACTCATGTCATTCCTGTGCTTAAACTCTTCTACGACGCCCCACTGCTCTCAGGGTAAAGTTCAAAATCCTCAGCATGGCCTTCAAGGCCTTCAAGGGCGCTCTTGGATGTTCGGCTCCTGCCTGGTATCTGATCACGTATGAAACCACTCTCGGCCTCACCTTCCTTACTCTCCAGCCATACTGGACTTTCTTCCGTTCCTTCCATGAGTGGTTCTCTTTTATGACTCATGGATTTGCATGTACTCTTTCCTTTAACAACCTCCTCCACCCAGTCATGTTCCAGACTTCCCACTCATCCTTAAGATCTCGCTCCAGAAAGCCTTCCCTAAGGGCCCCTCCAGCTCCACCATCAATGAGGAAAGATCTTGGGTCATGTGATCCCCGTACTCCTCTCCTCCAGAACACTCAAGGCACCCGCAAATACTTGTCCACAGCCTCTTTGCTTCAGGAGACCAGGAGTCAGCAAACTGTTTCTGTAAAGGGTCAGAGAGTGAATATTTTGGACTCTAGCAGAGCCTAAAATCTCTTTGGCAAACGTCCAACTCTGTCACCATAGAACAAAAGTGGTCAGAGATAAAATGTAAACAAATGAGAGTGGTTGTGTTCCAATAACATTTATGGACACTGAAATTTGAATTTCATATAATTCTCACATTTCATAAAATATCCTTCATTAAAAATTTTTTTTCATATCTTCAAAAAATGCGAAAACCCTTCTTAGCTAGCAGGCCATAAGAAAAACAGATGGCCAGGCAGACTTGGCCTGCAGCCTCCAGTTTGCCAGCCCTGGCACAAGTTCTCAGTTCCAGGGAGAGGGAAACCATGTCTTCACTGGTATATTCCCCCACCACAGGGCCTGGTTCTTAGAAGGTGATTCTTAAAAAGTCTGTTGAATGCCTTCATATGCAGATGAGAGCAGTGTTTCCCAGTGTGTACTCTACAGAACACCAGTTCAATGGGATGCTCTGCACAAAAAGGACAGTTCTTTTATCAATGAAATTTGGAAATGCTACTGTTTCCCTTCCTGGAAATTTTCAATGTTTGGACCATAAAGCATATCAACAGCTCAGAACCAGTCAAGGAGCTTGTTTAACTTCGACCAATACAAACTCATTTGACCAAAGAACTGTCTACTTTAACCAAAACATCTACCAGCATCCACAGGCAACCCCATTAGAAAGCACTGCAGTGAGGACAAAAGGTAAGAATTTAGAAGAATAGTTCTTGAACTGTAGCATCAGAACCACCTAGAAGACTTGTTACAACAGAGGTGACTGGGCTTCACCCCAGAGTTTCCAATTTAATAGGTCTGGGGTGGGGCCTAAGAATGTGGCATTTCTCACAAGTTCTCAACTGATGCTACTAGTCTCGGGACCCCACTTAGGGAAACACAGATCTGAGAAAAAGGACCTTCAAGGCTTAAGTCCTCCACCTGAGGTTTCCTTCTCCTTCCAGGGACTCCTGATCGTCAGAAGAACCCCAACTTCTTCATCTCCTCACACTGGCAGAAGAAACCCTGACCCATCTCTCCAGCAGTCAGGCAAAGCACGTGCAGTGGGTTGCACTGTGTCCCCGCAAGATTTGTCTAAGCCCTAAACCCCATTGCTGTGAACATGACTTTATTTGGAAGTAACGTCTTCGGAGATGCAATCAAGCAAGCCCTTAATTCAGTATCACTTGTGTCCTCATGAAACAAGGAGAGGAAAACAGGAAGGAGCACACCATGTGAAGACAGAGACCCAGGACGAAGGCCATGTGATGACAGAGACAGAGACTGGTGTGATGCAGCAGCAATCCAAGGAGCACCGAGGATGCACGGCCACGCCGGGACCTAGACGGAGGCAAGGAGGGATTCTCCCTTACAGGTTTCAGAGGGAGCACAGTCCTGCAAATCCCTGATTCTGAACTTCTGGTCTCTAAAACTATGAAAGAATGAATTTCTGTTTATTCCAGCCACCCAGTTTGTAGCACCCTTTCCCCTAAATACAGTGTTTCTCACTATCACAGATACGAGACACACACACACATGCACAGCACCCAGATGAAGCTCTGGCCGAGCCCTAACCGTGGTCGCTGTCCATGTGAACTTCAAGGGAACAATGGGCCTCTGTTCTCTGATCCTTTTGTCATCTCTGCATCACTGCTAGCTGGGGGGAGTTTGACTCAGGGTCTCTCTTTGGAAATTAGATTATCTCATTAGTATGATGTTTTGCTGGATTCCTGCCCCGGGGCTGGTTTTGGCCAAAAGCATGTGATTATTTTCTAGTCTAAAAAAAGAGTCAATGAATAAATCAAGGAGACTTGGCTTTACCCCATCCTGGCTCCACTGGTCCCATTTCTCACCAGGAGACACTCATAAAGGGCTTCTCACTGACAAATGAAGAGTTTTTTCTCCTCTGGGTCTGAGCTAGAAATGCCTTCTCTAATCGACATGGAAAGGTCCAAGCAGTAGATATTTTCACAGCACCTTGGTTTTAGTCACAAATTACACCCCTCTCCTTTTGGAAAAATAAGGGATATAATCTTTATTCTCAGAAGAGGCAGACACAGTTATGTGCCCAATACCTTAGGAAGGTACCAGGAAGGGAATGTGGACACAGATTGTCACTGTTGATGGAGAGAAAGGGGACACCAGGGGGTGGGGACTCTGTATTCTCAAGCTTAGAGGCGACAGCAATTAAAAAAAAAAAAGAGAGAGAGAGAAACAACCAAACACCTTCTTTGCCTCTCCAATCTATGCCAACCCAGGGCTGGCTGCTCACACAGAGTTGGTGTGAAATTGGAAACCTTCAGATATTTCACAGGTGGGTCACGGCCGTGTTTTCTGCTGCAGCAGATCATGAGATTTTCAGAATGCTGTTCCCCCTCTACATCTGCCATATCCCCATGGGGGGTCTCTGGGGTTAGAAATGAAGGCCTAGATTTAGTTATTCATTCAACGATTTACCTTTGCACTGCTCACAGAAGGAACGTTTACAGGAGGTTCTCAGGCAATAAAATATAGCCTCTCCTTCCAGGGTGTAAGAATTAATAAGAATATATATTAATAAGAATATATTAACATGTATTTATTAATAAGAATACGTATCAATAAGAATATATATTCTTATATGTGTATATATTTTACATTATGTAGATATAAATATTCATCTAGAATATATATTCTATAGATATAGATATAAATACGTATCTGCATCTAGCACTGTACCTAACAAATATGCAGTAGGTGCGCAACAAGCAATCAAAGCTCATTAACAAGTCAGGGACCAAGAGGATGCAGGCCTAGCACGCGGGTGGGTCAGGGAGGCTGCCCCCTGGCTTTGTCCAGGTGGCAGGACTTCTGCTGAGAACAGAGCCGAGATCCTGGGTTCCCTGGAGCTGAGTCAGATGACTCAGCACCCTAATGATTCCAGCTGTCCTCGAGGACCTTCCTCCAAAGGCAAGAGAGCGTTTACAAATGCATGGGTCTCTGCTGGGCCACACTTCCTGTCTGGAAGTCTCTTCACTACAGCACTTCAAAGAGGGGCCTGAGTCTGTCATGGGCTCCCAGTCCAGGCGGGGCCTTGCTTCTGAGACACAGAGGATGAGCCAGGCACGGGGCAGAGCAGGCTGCTGACACATCTCAGACCACAGCACAGCCCGACAAAGCCGTGTGGGAGGCGCAGCAGCTCCAAGAGCCGTCAGGAAACCAGGTCTCCCCGTGGCTGTGTGCGTCACCCCTCAGGGTGGGCCTGGGCGCTCCACAGAGCCAGTGTGCTTCAAAACCCTCCCTCTGCCCGCTGGGGAGAACAGTACCCTTTCTCAGGGCCAGGAAAGGACCAAAGCAGCCACATCTTCGAAGGAAGCAGTGGTGGCAGGCCAAGGACAGAATGTGTCCTCTGGGTCAAGAGCACAGGCTTCAGAGCCAGACCAACCTGGGTCTGGGCCCTGGCTTGGCCCCTCGTTAAACACTCCACATTCCCATCTGTAAAATAGGCATAACGAGTCCCACTTCCCTGGATTGTAGGACATACATGGAAGACTCTGCACAGTGTCTAGAATATATTAATGACAAGAAACAGTGGTTATGGATGATCATAATGGGAAGAAGAATATTAAAAAGTAACCGTCAAGGCCTTCTCAAAGTCTTGCCTTTGTAAAGCTTTCTGCTAGGCACTCAAATAAAGCTCGTATGCTCATTTTTATATAACACATATATATATATACACACACACATATACCTATATATATATATGCGCCAGGCATCCTCTGAGCATTCTGCGAATACTAACTCAATCTTCATAACAACTTCATGCAGTGTGTACCATTCTTATGCCCACTTTACAGATGAGAAAACTGAGGCACAGAGAGGTTAGGTGATCTACCCAAGGCCATGGAGTTGTAACGAGCTGGGATTTAAACCCAGGCAGGCTGTCCTGGGGTTCATGCTCTTAACCACAGCTACGTTGCACTGCTCCATTATTATTCTTGTAGATGTTGCCTGTTACATCCTCTCGTCTTCTTGGGTAGGGCTGCTCCCTCTGACTGGAAGGGAAGAACTCAAGGGCTCGCAGGGGCCTCCTCTCTGACATCTCTGAAGCCCCCAAAGCACCAGTAGAGCCCAGCTCAGAGTGGGCCCTCAGCTAACCCTTGCTGACCAACCTGCCAAGACCTGCTGTACCTTTTTTCCCCTTCAACCCATCCCACCCCCACCCCCAGCAGAGATTCAAAGAGCAAACACAGCATGCCTGTCTGTGGAGTGTTCGCTGCATGCCCAACTCCCCTCCAGGGCGGTGCTTTCAAATTTGTAACCTTCACCCAAAGTAAGAAATTTGTTTTACACTGTGACCCATACACATCTAGTACATAAGTAACAGCAACAAAGGACTCATGAAAAAACATCTAACCTATTACATAGGACATACTTTCAAGATCTTTTTTTTTTTGCATTGATTGTGACCCAATAAATTGATTTTATAATCCACTTACAGGTTGTGGCCATGGCCTGAAAAATTCTTCTTAGGGTAGTTCAGTTCTAACATGTGCACATACAATTTCTGAGCACACAGCAATCCTTCCCCAAACTGGAAAGCCCTGTCTACTTCGTGTGAGCACCACGGTGCTGTCACAGCCTAGGCAGGCAGTCAGACCCTCCCCAGAGCCCCGAGCCTGGAGCACTGAGGCCGCAGAGACCGGGTACAACCTGAGAGATAAGGACCGGATTCAAATCAGCACTCATGGGAGGCATAGAATTAAGAACATGGCTTTAGAGTCTGCTGGAAATGGGTTCAAAGTCTAGTTACAACTTGGTGGGTTCTTAACCTCCCATGAGCATCAGTTTCCTCACCCAGAAGTGGAGGTTGTTAATGTCTACTGCAGAGGGTGGCTGACAGGGTGACTGGGAGGGTAGATGGGTGGGTGGATGGGAGGGTAGGTGACTGGGAGGGTGGCTGACTGAGTGACTGGGAAGGGATCTGGGTGGGTTAGCTGAGACACAGAAAGCACTCAGCGAAGTGCCAGGACCCGTAACGCTGAATCGTGCTGACTGCAGCGGTGGGAGACCTTTGCTGCCCCGTCTGACGCCTGACCCAAAACCTTACAAAGGCCTTCAGTCCCCCTCTCTGTGTCTCCATAGCTACACACTCTGCAACCTTCAGAAGAAAGAGCGGTACTTCCCTAGCACATGGTTAACACTCAATAAATGTCTGAATCAATTACGCAAGAGCCTGGGACTGACTCGCCCAACAAGTCACCCGTCACTGTTTTTTTTGGAAAAGGTGTTTCATACAACCCACTCCAGGGCCAGTGGCCAGTGAAGCTTGTTGCATAAATTCCACTCATTTGATCTCATTTGACATCTCTGGACACAGGAGAACGCTTCCCCCTCTAGGATGGAAAAGACAGAGATGACAGATTCCAACATGGTTTCCCCAAGGCCTTCCTAAGCTGCTGTTGGTGACAGACCTGGCCTCGCTAAGCCTGATCCTTGCCTACACTGCCTTCCCAGGGAAAAACAAGCTTCTTCGTAAATGGCTCTTACCCCTAAAGATAATGAGGCCCCCTGTGCTGAGAATAAGCACAGGACTGAGGGGCTGGGAAGCAGGAAGGAAGTGTATTTCCACCTTGGGTTGGACTGTTCATGTGGCCCAACGGGGGCAGAGAATCCTTAAAGAACATGTACCTCTGAAGCCCAGAAAAGGAAGGGATGCTACACAAAGAGTCTACCTTGAGCCATGGCAGGGCGATTTCCCTGAAGCTGTACGTAGGAAAATTCATTTCTGCGAGAGGCTAACTGGTCATAACATCGCCGTGCTTCAGATAAAACTGCACTGGCCCCATTTGGGTCTCTGTGGGTCAGCCTGTGACGGAATTCCCTTTACCTATTGTGTTTTGGTTACTGGAGGAAAATGTGTGTTTAGAGAAGGGGGTGTGGTCAAGGAGAAGCATGAAAAGCGGGAATATCTTGAGTATCTGTAAAACCCATCTGTGATTTTAAAACTTCATAAACACAATGAATCTCTGTGAGCTGAAGATTCTTCTTGGAATCTCAGCTCTGTCTGTGGGAATGGCTCCTGAGGCAGTGTGGGCTTTGAAATCCAAGTCTCTCAGGCAACAGGGCAAAGTGAGCTCCTCCAGCTTGGCCACTGAGAGTGGAAACAAAACCCAGGAAAGGGAGACTTTGTGTTCTGCTCACCTGGTCACCAGCCCTTGAGCTGCCAGAAATGCGGACCACGGTTACTGAAATACATGGATATATGGGTATATGGCTCATGAGCGAGGTGTGCAAGTATCGACACGGATGGAGCAGAACCACCTCATCTCTCCTGCCTTCCAGGGAGCAATGGCATTCAAGGGCCAGACATTCCTCTGGGTAAACAGGTGTACCAAGTCAGGGAGTGTCACCAAATGACGCACTCCCCCAAGCGTTAGAGCTAGGAAGGGGATGGCTGCTTTAGGGACCACCTTGTCCAGGGTTTCTCAACCTCGACACTAATGACATTTTGGCGGGATAAACCCTTGTTGTGGGCATCTGTCCTGTGTGTTTTAGAATGTTTGGTAGCATCTCCGGCCTCCATCTACTGGATGCTAGTAGCACCTCTTCCTCCCTCCCTAGTTGTGACAATTAAAATGTTTCCAAACATTGCCAGAAGTCGCCTAGGAGACAAAATCACCATGGACTGAGAAGCACTTATCTAGACTAGCAGTTCCCAAAGTAGATTCCAAGTAATATTAGTTCAGTAAGCTCCTCTATAACCCAAGTATGCCATGGTCAACTGAGTTTAGGAATCGCTGCATACCGTACCCCGCTGCAGTGATTCCCCTATTAGTATATTAAGGGCTCTGAAAAGTTCCACAGTAAGAAGAAAACTGTTTAATAACTTTAACCTAGTATTTTACAAACCTTCTCAAACAAAATGCTTTTATTATGTATTTACATCTTTCAGAGCCTAAAGAATATACTGTGAGATTTTTACATATGTGTGTGTACAGGCACAATACAACAGGCAAACTTCCTCCCATTGACTAGATGAGGTGAAGCAATAAGCCAGTCCCCTTCCTAAGTCCCATTAACGGATGCGTGGCAGAGCCGCGTCTAGAAGCCTGGAGGCTGACTCCCAGTCTACCTCCTCCAGCATCAATGACTTGGATGTTACCCACAATAAGGTAACAGTCCATCTTCTCTCAACCATGGCACAATTGGGTTCTACCAACACCACTGAGAACATCCACCTGGAACGCTCAAGCTAGTGAAGCGTCAGCACGATACTCGCCAGGAGAACAAAAAACAGGCGCTTGCTGGAGGCAGAGTCAAGGAGGACCTCACAACGGGGATCACCTTGACCATGGAGGATGCAGGCAGGAGCCATCCACTCAACATCACATCCACGCGTGCCTCACCAGCCTATCTAAGCGCAATTCCCACCAGAGTCACTCAACCTAACGCATCTTTGTCTCAGTACAATGCACCTTCGTATCAGGGCTGGCACAGAGTGGGCTTCAATTAAGTGTGGTGAAGAGGGTATGTTAACCGACAAAGGTCAAGGCCTTGACCGTCAACATGCCTTGATTACCACTCACAGATCACCAAGACTCACGATAAAGCCTCCCCACTCCTCTCCGCCCTCTTCACGCTTTTTCTTGGGTCACATTCCACCCTGGCCTTCCAGGCTGCAGAGAACTACTCTTTTTAGGGGTAGCAGCTGCCCCCTCCTCTGAACTGTCCACTGTCCATCCGCCCACTTGCACCAGTTCCAGGAGGTAAGAGATCAATTTCCAGCTCAGATCAGCTGTCCCGGTGGCCCTCCTAGAGGCAGTGTATCAAGGCGCCAGCTTCCTGCCCCTCTGGGCCCAACCAAATGCGGCTGATATTCACTCTCCTGGTGGTCTCAGCTGCCCAGACGGAGCATTGGAGGGACCATAGATGGCTCTCATTCTCAGACTTGCAAGACAATCAAAATAGTATGGAGAGGGAAACGGCTGGCGTTGTGACATTCTACAATTTTGCACGAGGACTGAAATACAATTCTCTCTCTAGGCCTCCGGCGTCCCAGGAATACTCTTTCAGCCCTGGGAAGCAGAAGAGGACCTCACGGATTGCTCCCGGCCCTTTGTGACTTTCCAAGCAGAGGGGCTGTAAGGACAGCGAATGGGGAGGGTTCCAAGTTGGAGGGCAGGCCTGGGACCCCTCTGCTGGTTTACCCCGGCTCCAGCTAGTCTGAAGACTCCAGCGGTGACCGTAGACCACTAAGCGGAGGCTGAGGGCTCAGCCCCAGGGCAGCTGCAGCCAACGGGTGTCTCAACAGCTGCAACATGAATGCAGCGGCAACTGCTGGCTATCTGCAGCTTCCCCCCAGAGTCTGTACTGTTAGGCGACAGACAGAGAAGGACTGGGAGGCCGGGACCCTGGAGTGGAAGAGCACACAGCCAGCACCTCCCACTTGTAGGATTCCATACTCAGAGCCACATCTTCACTACTGCTTTCTCTTTCCTTTTCCCACGGCACCTTCGAGTCACTAGGGTGAGGTCATGCTTAAGGAGAAGCCAAAAGGACTTTGCCTCCTTTGGGCTCGTTTACCTTTTTTGCACAAAACTCACACTATCACCTCGCGTTCTTTCACTCCATCAGCCTATTTTTATTGGCACTGTTATAGGCCCAGCGCTGGGCCTATGGTGGTGAACAAGACAAAGATGGCCCTGCTCACTTGTTGAGCTATATTATGATACCTTCCTCATGAAATTCATCCACAACCAGCGGTCGTCCTGATTTTAGTTCCTCATTTCACACCTGTGGAACTCAAGCCCAACCATCCAGGGTCAGACTCACAGAACTTTAAAATGGGAAGAGGCCCTGGAGATCAGCTTTGGCATCCCTTGCCGCTTCCGGAAATAAAGAGACTCATTCATCTGGCCCAAATCCCTTTGATGGCCAATGAGAAAACGGAGCCCCATGAACATGAAAGACCCCAGGTACTAAGTATGGCAAGGCGGTGGCCCTGCCAGGCCCAGAAGACAGGGAACTCAAAGGCCCCCACTTTCAATTCAGCCTCTTCCCCACACTGCCATCTCAAAGCTGGGACATTCTAGTACAACTTAAAAAATTAAATGTTAAATTCTCAACGTTCTTTTTATTATTAAGCAAGAGGCAAAACAGACTTTGTTTTCCTATGCGTGGGTGAGAGAGACTATTTATAGAGGGGCCAGGGGTGGGATGGGGAAGAGGGATAGTGTGAAGAATGGTGTGAGGCAAGAGACTGGGTGAGGGTCATGGAGGGGTCAAGGTCACGGATAGAGTAGGGTCAGGAAAGATCAGCAAAGTCTCTTCATAATAAGAAACAACGACTTCATATTTCAAAACTGAGGAAGGTCAGGGACTCGAGAATCAGGCAACGATCATAATGCCTGCTTTAATCTTTCAAAGAAAGTGATTTTATTTTTTGACAGATCATTCTGGCATCACCAACCTACACAGTGACATCAAGCCTGAGGATAGCACAATGTTCTACTTGTCCCAAGCCTGGATCCCAGGCCACAAAGGTTAACTGCCATGCAGTCAGAGGCACAGCCAGCCAGAGAATGCCTCCCCCTTGGGAAGCGCCACTAAACGTCTTCTGGCACCAATGTGCCATCGCCTCAAAGGAACCCCTCCCTCACCCAACACAGGACTTGTATGCCCACATCACCAGCTAGTGTGAGCTTCCTTCTGCTTCCCAACCACACAACCACAGTACTTGCCTCATCGAAGTAATACAGCAGGGCGAGCCTTGGAGCCGTGTGGAGCACTGAGGAGGGCGGGGGGGCTCAAGCACATCCTCTGACATCTGCAGCACACCCGTCTCTCACCTTCTGGACCACTTCCCCCACGGAAGAAGCGACTGCTAAGAAATCAGCCTCCCCAGAACACGTAACCCTCCTGCCGCTTTGACCAGCTCCTGGGCCAGGATCCTGGTCCCGGACAGTGTGGAACAGAGTTGGAGGCAACCAGAACCAAGTGATATCATGTTCTGGAGAAGCAGCCGTTACTGAGAACCCCGTCCCCACACACATCTCTCAGCCAACATCGAGATGCCAGGTCAACCCTCTCCTTGCGGACAGGCCAACCTGTTTGTGTGAGGCGTGTTTTGGGTCATTACGAATGGAGCAGGAACTCTTTCATAGGAAGACGGTCCACATTCAACACAGCATCATCTCAAGTGTTCTCAAGCCCTGCGAGCCAGAGGCATGCTGGCTCTCACTCCTGGACCCCCAGGACCAGCACAAGCCCCTCAATATGTGTGTTAAATAGCTGAATAACAATAGGTCATGGTACCTGTGAGGAGCACGGGATGACAAGGATGAAAAAGATGGTGACTCCACCTTCGAGGAACCTTCAAGGAGGGTGCCATGACCCTCTACCTCAATGGTGAGGTCAGAAATGGAGTCAAGGTCAGCAGTTTGGGGGCTAATCCAGGAGAAGGACTCAGTGCCTCCTAAACTATTCGCACCTACCCATCACAACCTCTGCCCTACCTACATGCCACCTGCACCATTAACTTCTTAAACCTTTTCTTTAAGCGGACTCCTATTTTTTAATTAGATATATTTTACTAAAACCTTATAACACTGCCATATGTGAAAAACTGATGCTACTTATGAAAAAAAGAGAAGATAACTTTCAAAATAACCACAATGCAAAACAAAACCAGGTCAGGAAATTCCAGCTAGATGCCACTGCCGGCAAAGGCTCACGGCCTGAGGCTGGCCGTGCCTTTGTTCAAAGGGGACATGGCAAAAAAAAAAAAAAAAAAAAAAAAAAAAAAAAGCAGTATGGCAGCGCGTTGAGAGGCATTCAAAATACCAAAATGAGCCACTCTCCCTGAGAAGAAAAGTGAAAAGGGACTCTCTTCTGCCTGGTGATCCAAGGTCTTGTCCACATATTACTGGAAGTTACTCACACCACCCACCATGTGCTTCCCACACTTGGAGAAACCCTGAAGCCTGAACTAATGTTTCCATCAATGTCCAGAATCTGTTAACACCACAAGTTTAAGACTCAATGTCAAAGATATCAGGCACAAGGATGTCAGACAATGCTCAAACAACACTGGGTTGCTAGCTGATTTAGGTTTCCAAATTTTCCAGCTCCCCAAGGTTAAATATATCCTACAGGCTTCAGGTTACAAACAAACCAGGACAAAAAAGACCAGAGAGGGGAGAGAAAGAGCCCAGCTCGGCCAGCAAGCAGTGACAGAGTGAAGAATCCTCAGTCTTCGATTGTTCGGGACCCAGAATCCTGAAGAAGGAGAGGGCTTTTTAAATGATTTTATTCCCAATCTTAGACCATGATTGGAATTCCACCAAAGGACCCCCAAGAAACGGAGGCAGTGAATCAGTCTTGGCAGGTGAAGAGCGTGTCTGAACCGGGAAGGGAAGCCAGAACTGGATCCCCAGAAGCCCCTAAATGTTGCTGATGGAGGCCTGTACAACCGCCCAGTCCAAAGTCCATTCCTAAGAAAATCAGGAAGACCCCAGCAAAGCTGACCTTCACAAGCCGCATACTTCTCAATCAAGACCCAACTGGGGAAGAGTTCCCAGAGCCTCAGGTAGAACTGGCGGGGGGGGGGGGAAAAAAAAAAAAAAAACGTAACAGATTAAACTAGAGGCTTACCGAAGTTAAAAACCTAAATTGGAGTTGACTATTTACATTTCAAGAAGATTCTTCCCTCTCCAAAAGCAGTCCTTTGTAGTCTGAGCTTCCCTGGAACACTTAAGTGTTTGTTAACAGATTATTAACTCCTTGGCAGGTTCTCAAGATCTAGAGAAAACTTGCAGGGAAAGGAAGAGGGAGGGAGCTGGAATCCCTGCTCTGTTTGTTCGCCTGGCTTTCTGCTTAGTGCTTTACATACTGTATCTTCTTTAAGTAACCCGCCCAGCAGGATTAGGAATGATCAGCTCCATTTTATGGAAAAGAAAACTGAGCACAGAGAAGTAAAGTAACTCACACAAGGTCACACAGCTACTACAGCACCAAAACCATGGGCTGTTTCTAGCAGCACACAGCATGGCCTTCCCAGGGAAGTGCCATTTGCATTTTATTATGACCGTGTACTGAAATATGCCTTCAGGCATACAATTCAATGACTCTTTGAAATGAACATACATACATGCTAAGAATGCCATAGTAAAGATGACTGTATCAAGTGTACAACTTATTATGGGTCAGAAGCATCAAAAGAAAATTACCTCAATATACCAGGCTAGAAAGGGAGGGGGTTCCTGGTGCCTGAAACTCTACCATTCCAGTCCTATACAACACACACACACACACACACACACACAAAATCCCTCAGCCAAAATGTTACGCTTGAGATGGAAAAGCAAGGGCTAGAGAGGTGTTTCCAGCTCACCCGAGGCCTAGCTTCTCCTCCTCTGCCTCGGAGGATATGGAAGTTATCTGGTCAGCCAGACGGCAGAACAGAGAGCTCCATTACCAAGGGTGGGCCTGGGATGCTTTCTGAGCAGGATCGGGCGACTGTATCCTCCTTCAGGAGATAAACTCTGAATGTAGGATGGAAGCATTGTGTTACCCAGAGGTTATCAGGTGGGGAAGGATGGAAGGAAAGGGAATGAAAGAGAGGGAGGGGAGGGAAGGAGGGTGAAAGGCAGGAAGTTAACTTAAAATATATATTGTCAGAGGCACAGGATAAAAATAAGAATAGTTTTTTCAGTGACTGAAAGCATTTTTTTAAATGAAAGACAGGGACAGCTGATACGCTATGCTGGTGGGGTTATGGTTGGTTTTTTAACTGTCTTTTAAAGTTCCTATTAAATAGGTTTTTCAACAGGTAAAATTTTGGAGTGAAAAGGTCTAGGAACATTTGTGGATAGAAAATTCAGAGCAACTCACCAAGGGGAACTTGGTTCGTGGTAATTTCACAAAACAGTTGTACATACAGTACCTAATGCAACTGTTTGGGCCCCTGAGAGCCAAACCAACGGCCACTGGAGCAGGCTTGTAGGATTTCATAAAGATTGAATGGAGGCGGGTGGCGGGGAGGCATCCCTGGTGGCGCAGTGGTTAGGAATCCACCTGCCAATGCAGGGGACACAGGTTCGAGCTCTGGTCCGGGAAGATCCCACATGCAACTAAGCCCATGCGCCACAACTACTGAGCCTGCGCTCTAGAGCCCGTGAGCCACAACTACTGAAGCCCCCGCGCCTAGAGCCCGTGCTCCACAACAAGAGAAGCCAATGCAATAAGAAGCGCACGCACTGCAACAAAGAGTAGCCCCTGCTCGCCACAACTAGAAAAGCCTGCACGCAGCAACAAAGACCCAATGCAGCCAAAAATAAATTAATAAAAATAAATTTTAAAGAAAAGATTGAATGGGGCTTCTGATGGCAGACCCTAGAAACCCACTGAGGGAGGGGCTACAAGATACAGAGGCAAGAGACCTGCCCTGGGATCCAGGACCGTGCTCTGTGGACAAAACGGGTGACCTTGGGCATGTCCCTTAACCTGGCTGGCCACTGGCCACTTCCTAAAAGTAAGAGGTTGCGTGACACCAGGGGTGACAAACTCAAATACTTTAAAGGGTTAGGCTGGAGACACAGGACTGAAAGGGTCAGCAGGGATGATGGTGACCTAGAGAGCACATGCCCAGGCCAAGGAGGCAGCTGCCACTCAGATCCAGATCACTGTCAGGTCCCATGTGGCCAGATGAGTTGATTTTTTTCAAGAGAAGCTAGAAATCTATACCTTCATATGGACATTCAATTTTCCTGTTGGCATCTAATTTTTAAAATGCAGACACCCTGAAGATGGCACAAACCCTGGAAGTGTTCCCTGGATTAGATGTTCCAAAACTCCCTATAAGTGTAGAGCGTCAAGTCCGCCGGCTAGACGTCCCCTGCTCTATTACTGCACAGTGCAAGGACCACTGGCCCCGCGGCTCCTCCAAGACACCACTTCTGTCAGAGCAGACTGACAAGAGAAAGAGCAACAGAACACTGCCGGGTGGCCCCATCTGAGGTTCCTGGACCCCAGGGGAAGGTGACAAAATGCCTGGCTGGACCATCTGACTGTGCCTCCTGACTCAGGCTGGAAGACGGAGCATCTGAGCATCCTGCCGGAGCCTGGCCACGCCCTTCCCGTCCTGCAGTGCGACAGTGTGGTCCAGCTCAGAGCTTCTGTAACGAGCACAAGCGTTCTGCTTTTCTAACAGCCTCATAGGTGATGCGGCTACTTCTGGTCCTCGGAACCACACTTTCAGGAGCGCGGCAGCACATCTATAACTTTCCTTCCCCTCCTGTCCTTTTTCTCTCTGCCTGTGGCCCACAAGCAAGTCTCCTCTGTCCCCCAAATGCCTGTTCCTCTCAAGCGCTCACCCCAGCTCCCTCTCCCATTTCTAACAAGCCTTCTGCAAGAGAGGTCACTACTTATTGCCTTAACTTCTCCACCGCCTTCCTCTCTGTTGAAACCCCTTCTCTGGCTTCTCCTCCCCACCCCACCAAGTTCCTAGAATTATTCTTTCAGGTTACTAATAACCCTCTAATTGCCTAATCCAAAGTCCTCTTCTAAGAGCCCATCCAAACCAAGCTGTCTAATCGATAATAATAATAACGCCTGACATTTATTGGTTGGATATTAAGTGCAGCAGTCACTGTCCTAAGTCTTTGCCTAAAAAGTACTTCAAATGCGCTATCTTACCACGCTAAAATATGTTCTTTGACTAGCCTCATTTTTACAAATGAGGAAACAGGCTCAGAGAGGTTAAGTAACTTGCCCAAGGCCGCAGAGCAGGGACCGGCTACTTGGAACAGTCAGCTACAGAGTCCTCACTCCTTCTCCCCACAATGTGTTATTACAAAAAAAAATCTCAAACACACAAGGTTGAAAGAATTTTACAGAGAACACCTGAATACTCACCACCTAGATTCTATCATGAATCTCATTATATTTTACTGTATTGCTTTATCACAAATCTATCTGAAAGTTAGCACCTTTGGCTCCATTTGAAAAGCAGCCTGGAAAACACTTTCAAGGCTTAGCTCAGATGTTGCCATTTCTGAACCCCCTCACCTCATTCCCTCCCGGGCCAGGGGTGGGGCTGGGGGAACGGGAAGGGGAATATCGATCTTGGAACGCTTGTGCACCTCATCACACCACACGTCGTCCCAGCCAGCCTCTGATCTCTCCCCTGGCACAAAGCAGGGAGGGAAGGTGTTTGGGAATAGCTCACCACCTTGAAATGCCTCCCCAAGCCCTGAGGGGTCTTTCAGAAAGCGGCCAGGGGACAGAAGGATGGGCAGTATATAGGAAAGGGCAGCCATGCCTACCTTCAGAGGATTTAACCTGTTCAAGTGGGATGAATGGCACCCCTAGGCTCTGATGCTTTTGCGTCTTCCAGCTGCAGGAGGCCTCAGGCTCCATCACCACGCCCAGGAGTATGATGACAGGGTTGTCGGAAATTTCCCATCCCAGGGCCTCTTTGTACACCTCAAGGGGAGGCCATTCCCATAGAGTATGATGTGAAGGATTCCCCCTGGAGTCCTGCAGGGCATTGGTATCCCTGCCAACCCCAGTCCATCTGCTCCAGGGGAAGGGTGTTCAAGCATAAAATAACAGCTTTTTCTCAGTGCCCCTTGTAAAGTAAAGGCCCTCAATGGGGCAGCATATGCAGAGAAAGGCCTTGGGGCCCTGCAAGCACTGGAGTCTCAGTCCTGCCACCTTAGGCTCTCCACCACCTTCCTGCTGTGTGACCTTAAGAAACTCTCCTACCCTCTCTGGGCTGGAGCTTTCTCATCTGTATAAATGGCAAGACACCGAATAAAATAAATAAATAAGCAAATCTGGCCTGTCCACTATGTCCATGGCAGTGGGCTGGGGCTGCGTGGAGAAGTAGGCACACAAAAGATCTCAGCAGACACTACCATGCCCTGTTCTAAGCTCTTTCTTGCCTTTTTGAATCCTTACAAACTCTTTGAGGTAGGTGTGATTTTTATCCACATTCTATAGGTGGGGAAACTGAGGCACAGAGAAGTTAAAACTTTCCTAAGGTCCTATGGTTAGTAAGAGGCAGAGCGAGGGTGAAACACAGGAGGCTGTGGAATCTGTGCGGGGTGACTGCCACAGCCGGCTGCCTGCTGGAGAAGCCTACAACCCTGTCTTCACCCTCCAACAACACTCAGTCCAGTTGACGTGGCAGGACAAATATGAAGATTTAAATGCTGATGAAATATTTAAATAACTCTGAGACAATAGTGGGGAAGACACTGCCAGGCAGAACAGGATGCATTGCCAAATGAAAGTGTTCAGACAGAATTGCTCTAAAGGTCCAGAAAAAAAAGAGTGAGATCATTCCAAGACTGGAGGAATCCCAGGAGACTGAATGTGAACCGGCTTTTGCAGGGTGAGCAGAATCGGAACAGGCAAAGAGGACGTGAGAGAGAATTCCAGCAGAAGTCAAAACTCAGAGAGGCAGCCCCCCTAACTAGAGACGTGGGGAGCCCTGAATGTCTGAAGGTGGCTTAGGAGAGCAGGGTTATGAAGCTGGAAAAGTGGGCTGAGGCCAGGTCTCGGACGCCAAGCCAAGAGTCTGAATTTTACCCTGTAGGTAATAGGGGACCATGGAGGAGTTGGAATGAGGGTAGAGAAGTATCATAACCAGAATGTCTTCAGGTGATGATACACTGGGGGTACCAAGGGGGGAACCCGATGAATGATCACAGGCTTTGGCCAAGGAGCCCCTGGGTCCTGACAAAGGAAAGTAAGACCCATCCAGGGAGGGGGACACCTAAGTCTTCTGTTGGGCTTCTTCCTAGGGCCGTTTAGAACTGAGCACACTGTGTCAGCTGGGAAGCAAGCAAATATGATACAAAGAGCCCCCCAGGGTCACATCCAGTGAACAGAATTTTTTTCTAAGTGCTATTTTTAATCCTTTTGTTGACCAAAAACACAATGGGAAGAAATGAAGCATGAACATCAACAAGAGGCTTTCCAAACTCTCCTCTCTCCACCTATTAGCCACGTGGCGGCCCTGCAGACTCACCACACAGCCCACCAGCCAGGTGGCCCCTCCTGATGATGAAGGACAGGTTGATCCGCTTAATTATTTGGTGGCTGTAAATGGAAGGGTTGGACAATAGGTTGAGACTTTTTCTGTCTCGCATACAAAGATAGGGTCCCCAGTTGGCAGAGTGAGGATCGCGGGGGCCCAGTCACTCCATCAAGGACACAACAGCGTAAGACAGCTTCAGAACAGCTGGGGGTTCTGCTGGGGAGCCCCCTCTCCTCCAGGAGCCAGCAGTGGAGATGGCTTGGCCACTCACAGCTCTTAAAGGGGGCTGTCGTGTCAGGAAAGAGATTCCCCGGGAGACTGGAAAGGTCCATGTGCTCTGAGCTGCCTCCTTGCCCATGGGGTCAAGACGTGGCTCCAGCCACCCAAGGCCATTCCTCTTTGCCACCTGCTGTGCCCACATTCAACCTGCACTCTGGGCCCCACCCACTCCCAGGCTACAGCAGCCGCCCCAAGGACTGAATTCCCCAGACCCAGAACCAGAACCAGGAGGAAAGCCAAGCGAACATTCAAGGGCAGGAACACCTGGCCTGGGTTCCCGGTCCCAGGGCACCCCCGTTCCCCTCACCACCTGGACCTGTGCCCCCTCCCCACCTCCATCGCTGGCTGTCACTGCTGCCCCACTGGTCCTTTCACCCTCCCCGCCGGGCTGTCTGCACTCCACACGTTAGCCCTCTCTTGCCCCAGCTCCTAAGTGGTCCTTCCAGCCCCGACCACCCAGGGGGACCCAGGGTTAAAGTCAGATGAGCCTGGCCTGGCCTTCTGGATCTGCCACTTTACTAGTCATAAGACCCTGGGTAAGTGGCTTAATGGCTCAGCGCGTCCGTTTCCTCAACTGTACAATGGGCACTGGCCTCCCAGGGCTACTCATGAGGACCAGCAAGAGAGAGCACGTAAAGGGTTTCTCCTGGAGCCTGGCACATGGCAATGCTCCCTAAGGAGTGTCACTGGAAGTTTTTATCTTCATCCACCACCACCACCACCCACCCCTGCCCACACATGCACTGACTCAGCGCTGAGTGGCTGGTTCCCTCCCCCGTCCCCTCCCTCTCCCCAAGCCAGAGGCAGGGCAGGTGGCAACGGGAAGCAGCACATTCGACCTCTGTACCTGACGCTCCAGATCCTGTCCAGTGTGAATCTGAACCCATTTCCCTAAGTGTCTGACACCTGCATTTTACCCCGTCATTGTCCCCTCCTCCCATCCTGGCTGGGCAGGGGGGCTCACTCTGCACAGGTGGCCAAGGTGTAGGGAGGACACTCCTTCCTAACCTGTTTGGTTTTCAGCAGATGTGTTTGCCCAGCGACACGGATGCCATGGTGACAGCCCAGGGTCACCCAGGATCCAGGAGTAGATGAATACACACAGAGAGAAGGGCAACCAGGCAAGAGAAAAAGCCCTGGGGGCCACCAGTCCCCCACTGAGGGTCCAGACTGCCTCCATAACGCATATTTCCCCAAGGGAAAGGTCTTCTCAGTGGTCCCAGCAGGCTCCTGGGATGCTCCTGCTGGCAGGGGCTCTGTTCCTCTTGGTCTTGAAGCCCCTGCATCCACAGAATCCACCAAAGACACTTACTTCCTTCAGACCTATCACTAAACAAACCCCTGGTGGGCATTTTCAGAGCCACTTATGAGCGGTGGCTGTGGCTTGGAAAATTCTTTGTAGGGGAGTTCATCTAGGCGGGGCTTCCTGGGAGCCAAAGGACAGGGTAAGAGACCTGCCCATCAGAGAGCATGACAGCCCTCAGGAAATACAGAGACCTCAGCTCACAAGGAATCAGGTCTGCCTGGCCCTCCACTGGCTCCAAGGTGGAACTGAAGGGATCGGGGTTTGGAACGAGAGACCAGAGTCACATCTTAGCTGTGCCACTTCCTGGCTGGGTGCACGCTGGTGATCCATTTAACCTCTCTGAGCCTCAATTTCCTCAGCTGAGAAATGGGACCAGCACAGTTGGCTGTTTTGAGAATACAAGTATATACTTTAGAAAGACGACAAGCACCTAGTAGCAGCTTGCTTAACAGGGCTGAGACTTTCCCACCTGAGGAACCGCTGTGGTGACTTGCTGTGGTGTCTCCTCCTGCTCTGGGCAAAGACTCAGTCCTGAGAATCACCCAATGTTTCACTGAAGTAAATTCTCCAAGGATGAGCTGCAGGGCAGAGAGAGACCTTTCCCTTCTCTTCTTCAAAAGCTTCAGGCAGCCAGATGAAGTGCTCAAGCCGCTCTACACTTAGAGAGTAACTAAGGCCTCTGATTGGAATTACTAATGAAACGGCCCCTGTTAGCTAACTTGGAGGCACCTTAATTTGACACCCGGCAGTTATATTCACTACCCTATCAGCTGGTTCGTGAGATATAAAATGACACGTGATATGCCTTGGTCGTCTCCATGCTACGAGGGGGAGGCTGTCCCTTAGGGTGGTTATCAGCCCGTGTTCCCAACCACCCCAGAGGTTATCCTGCAGGCTTCCCAGGAAGCCCCAAAGGCACAAGGGCTCCCTGCCCCCGTGAGCGCTGCTGGGCCTGACGGAGCAGCTGGGCGCCTTGTCCGAAGGTGACGACTGCCTCTGAGCGAGGGGAAGAACATCCCCCAAGAGTTCCTGACTACCCACAGGGGTCACCAAGCTCGGCGCCTTGAAAAGCCTTGCTGGTTGGCTCAGGGAATTCCCAACTCAGGCCAGGAGCAAAGAGGTCACCATCACCGTTATTCCCAGGTCAGGGGCAGCACATGGAGGACTAAAAAGGCTCCATGCCAAGTCATGAGATTGGGTTTCTATAGCAACACAACTGCAGCTGCAGGAGCACCTATGAGATGCCCAAGGCTTGCCTTAAACAGGCCCAGAATGCAGAATCCTAAAAGCAAAAACCACCCAGCAGTATTTAGACACAGAAAACAAGCTTTGCTGAGGTTCAGAACAAAACCACAGGAAAAAAAAAAAAAATGTGGCGAATATCTCAGAGTTCTATCAAGGCAAGCTCCAAGAATATCTTGTGTGCTGAGCTGATGCAGGCCCTATGGGTGAGCTGAGCTGTGCTGGGAGTTTAAGGGGAAACACCCATTCGGGATCTTCCATAGAAAAATTCTCTCTCTCTCTCTCTCTCTCTCTCTCTCTCACACACACACACACACACACACTCACACACGATGCAAGTACATATGGAAAATTTTAAATATATCAAGATCCCTACAGTTCATTTGTAGATCAGAAAAACAAAATCAATGTTTTTGTTAACCAATTTCAACAAGATCCTTCAATGAAAATTTCTAATTAACTTTACCTTCAGACACTTCTATCACTACACTTGTAGAGCAGTTATTTTAGCTATGCAACATTTCCTACGGTAGAACTGAGCATTTAGTGGAGGGAGCGAGGGAGGGGCTGAAACCCAAACACCGTGCAGGTACAAGCTGCCACACTCAGCAGCCAGTGGTCTGGCTTCCTAACGGCCGATATGGAATAACTCAGGAAACTCAATCCCACGGGGCTGCACTGGGGACCTGCTTGCTGTCCACACACGTCACTGCAGTCATCAATCAAGGAGGAGGGAAGTTAACCACAAATGGGCCACCAGGCCACTCCATCTCTCCTCCTTTATCAAATCCCAAAATACCACGACGGCACCCAAGCCAGGGCCTCTGAGGACACTCAAGAGGAAATCCAACTTCGTGCAACAAGGACTCAAGGTGTGGACCTCATTGGCCAACTGGCAGCACAGGCTAGAGAGCCAGGGGAAGGCGGGAGGCTGGGAGAGGAACAGTGAAAGAAGAGGATGCTGTGCAGGAAGGCAGGTGCCGGGAAGGAGCTTGCTGGGCCTGGGGAAGCTGTCTCAAGGGATGATGCTTCTGTCCCCGGGCTCTTTCCTTACAGCCCCTAATGCCTCAAGAGCCTGGCTAAGGAAATCCCCAGACCACCAGTGAAGCTGAACAGTCACCACCTACCAAAGTACCCTCAGCTCCAGAGCTGTCTCAGGAATCAAAACCACCAAGCCATCAGGCCAAAGACCAGTCTTTCTTCATCTGTGGGGGTTATGAGATGCCCAGCAAATACGATCGCCTGGCTGGCGGCTTCTCCTAGATGCCGGTCAGAGGGCGAGGGCAGCCCCTCCACACTTGGAAGGTGGGGTGCTCTATCGGGATCCCCCACACCCACCTCAGAAGAGCGGTGAACCAAAATCAGCTGCCAGGTCAAGGAGATGCTCAAGGCCCTGGTCCACTGCCCCAGCAGTCAACCTCCACCTTCATCAAGTCTGAGCCCTGAAAATCCAGGCTCTGCGCTGGAAGGAGCAGATAATCTCCCCAGTCGCCCAAGTGAATGGGCTGGAAGACACAGAGCAAAGGCCATCCTGGGGCACTTGGAAAGACACATCCCATAAAGGTGATGGGAATAACAGGCTTCAGAGACTCACTAGAGAGCAAACGACTGGGAAGGTCACACACAAGATGTGGCCCCCTGGGCCATTTCTCAATGACAGGTCTCTACCTAGATGCCCAAGCTGCAATGATTTTCATATTGACTCTGGCTCGAGATGTGCTGTTTTCCTATCTCCATGCCTTTGCCCACACCATTCTGCCTCCCCGGAAGCTCCCCCTGTTCCTCCATGATAGCCAAAGCCCAAGGTGTCCTTCAGGGTACAGGTGGAGCTCCAGCTCCGTCCTCAGCTGTGCCTGCCTCTGGGATGCCCTGGCCCCATACCCCGCCAAGGAAGGATGCATTGCCCGGCTCCAGGGAGGGGGGTCAGCAGACAGCCTCCAGCTGTCGGCTCCATCACGGTCAGCCTCAGCTGCAGGGAGCAGCTTCACCCAAGATCACACCCTTCCTGGGACCATCAGCATCTCGTGAGGTGGGGGGATAGAGGACCAAGCCCTTCTGGCCCAAAGGGACCAACTCTGTTGGGCAATATTCACCCTGAGAACCCTGCTGGGCTGGCCAAGGCTTGCTGGAGCCTGTGCCAGCTCTCTTCTTGTCCCTGTGGCCACTCCTGCCTCTGCCCCTCCTTTCACAAGGGTTGATTCCTATTAAACATCCCATGCCCAGACTCCGGTCCATCTCCAGAGAACCCATCACCAGTGCCCACACTCTCTTAGCATTCAGTGGTTGGCCATTAATAGTACAACCTTGGTTTCTCCCTCAATAAATGTCTAACAAACAGATGGCATCATTTCATGTTCCCACCTGTTGACAGAGCTCTCACAGAGCCCACACAGCCCTCTTCCAGGCCCACTCAGAGTAGTTGTTGGTCAGGTTGACAAAACGTTGCTGAGGCCAATGAAACGGAAACACCGTTACAAGAAAATGCCTTCCTCTGGCTCCCCCAGAATCACACCGGACCCCCGCTCCTTCATCTCGCAAGTGCAGCCTAAGGACCAGATGGGATGTTTTGGGTCCTGGGATCCAGGACAGTGGTCCATTGGGTCCTCAGCCTTCTAAGTAGTGGCTCAACCTTCTTTTCCTGGAAGGTCAGCTTTAGTGGCACCTTCTCATCCACAGTGCCGCACTGGGTGAAGCTGCCTTGGTCACCATGACACGTGAATCAGGATGGCGCGGCAGCGTGGTAAACGTTAAAAAGGTTATAATTAGAGATGCTGTTAAAACAACCCAAGGCTTAGTGTTACTAAAGATATGTGGAGTTCAGTACCATATAAATAGCAGGGTTTATGGTGTTACGCCTACAATTTGGAGCAAGCTGACATTTCAAGGGGACACTCAGTGAGTGCCCATCTAAGCTGGGACTTCCTGACTCTTCCTAATGTCAGATTTCTCAGGAATAGTAATCCAGGGTGTCCATCCTAATAATGGGGTGATGATTTCCTGCTACTCAAAGGGCCTGGAGGACCACACTAGGACACAAACCAAAGCTCAGTGGAACAGCTGCAGCTCCCCAAGCTGCTAGAAACACTGTCTCCTACTTGGGGAGCTCACAGCATTGTGATTCCATCAGCTCAGATTTAAAAGCTCTCTTGCAGAGAAGGGCCAGCACTCATCAGAACGAGCGGATTGCTTTTCAGCACAATTTCAGACTGAGTCTGTGGATTATACATCACACAGAAACTAGCAATCAGTCATTCAACAAAGACGATAATGATAATAGTGGCTACCCCTGGCCAGTGGCGACCTCTGCACACACACCCATTTCCTCCTCACACTATCTGACAAGGCGATTGTTGGCACACCCATTTTACAGATGAGGAAACCACAGCCCAGAGAGTGCATAATTAATCCACCATCACACAGCTAATGAGCAGCACCGTTCAAATTCAGGTCTGTCCAATTCCCAGCTTGGCTCTATCAGGGCCTATTTCTGAGTAGATATGGGAGGTTGAGGAGGGAGGGGTGCCTTTTACTTTTCACTGCAAATACTTCTGTGTTGTTTGAATTTTTTTTATAAACAGCAGGTCTTCAGGTCTTACTTTTTTAATCTTCAAAACATCAAAAAGAATTTATGGGTGAGAAAAATGGTCTTATTTCTATAGAAAAAAATGTATCATAATTTGACAGTATCTATCAACAGCCATAGAAGTTTCTGTCCTTTGCTGTAATAATTCCATTTCTGGAAATCTGTCCTAAAAAAATAAGCTGGGGGGAAAGCAAAATTATATGCAAATGTTTTTATTTTAAAGCGCTACTTTTAATAACAAACTGGAAAGAAACTAAATGTCCCACAGAGAATAGAGATGGGACATCTTGATGATGGACTGTAGTGGTGTCATTTAAAATATTTTTGAAATATCAACAGCAACAGGAGGAAATGTTCATTATGTATTTCTAGGTTTAAAAAGTAACAAATAAGCCTTAACTACTGGGGATTATAAAAGCTAGTATATGCATTTCTTTTTCCACCCCATGGAGGGATACAAAATAATCTCTGAAGAGTAGATACCTTTGGAGAGAAATTTCAGAGATTAAGGTGGATGGGTGGGCAGAAAACTTTTACTTTTCATTTTATATCTTCATGAATCATTTGAATGTTTACCATATATGTTACTTATATTTAAAATAATATATTTTAAAGCTTTACATATAGTATGATCCGATGTTTTCAGAACTTCATTATAATAATAAAATACACCCAAATACGATCACTGCATTGCAGAATTACACGAGATTGCTTTCTCTTTAAAATTTCTGTATTTTCTGAGTTTTATATCATAAACATGTAATTTATTATAAAAAGCCTCTCTTTTTTTTTTTTCCAACTTTAAGACATCCTATTAGTAAGAGGATGTACTGCCTCTAACAGATCTTAGAAATTTCAGAGATTCACCAGTCATGTCCTACCTCAGATCCACACAAAGGGTCACACTGTCCGGAGTCTGGGGGAAGGAAGGAGGCACATGAGACCCATGACAAAAAGCCAGCTAACGCAAAAGACCCAAACCCTCATTGGCTTAGCCCAAATCCCAGCTGACGCCACTCCGCATCAGCCCTGGGCCCCTGAAATACAAGGGCCGCCTGACCCAGAGGCAACCCAGAATCAAACAGGGAAGAATCATCCTCTTATTTTTCACCCTGGGCAATACACTGGCTGGACATTAGGCAGATTAAAAAAAAAAAAAAAAGGGAACCACTGGACCCTGAAGGCACTCTGTCCCATCAGCGAGAGGTGGCATCTGCTACGTGCACAGCCCTGAAGGGGTCACAAAGATGACCTAGTCCTGGGCCTGGCCCTCAAAGGAGGGTGCAGGGCTTCCCTGGTGGCGCAGTGGTTTGAGAGTCCGCCTGCCGATGCAGGGGACACGGGTTTGTGCCCCGGTCTGGGAGGATCCCACATGCCGCGGAGCAGCTGGGCCCGTGAGCCATGGCCGCTCAGCCTGCGCGTCTGGAGCCTGTGCTCCGGAACGGGAGAGGCCACAACAGTGAGAGGCTGGCGTACCGCAAAAAAAAAAAAAGGAGGGTGCAGACCAGATAAGGGGTAAGAAGGTATAAGGGGTAAGAAGGTATGTAACTCAAACCCAGGCAGAAAGTGGCCACAGCCCTAACAGCAGAGATATGGGTGAAGGACGACTGCGGTCCAGAGGAAAGAAGCTCACTTCCAGCCTGGGGCACACAGACGGCTTCCAGGAGACATGGCGAATGAACTGGGTTATACTCTGGGCGTATGCAAACAGAGGCCAGGTGCTCACCTGCCCAGGTGTGGGCAGTCTCTGCAGCATGTGGACCAGATATTTTAGTGACTGCCCCTCCTGCTTATGGGCAAGGCTGCCAGCCATCGCCATGTCGGGACACCTGTATTTCCAGAGACCTGTGTGCTTTTTTTCTTCCCAGGGCATATAGCTCAATGACAAACCTGCGGCCAACAAAAGTCTGTGTACTTTCACAAAATGTTGTGTTGTTTTTTTTTTAATTCACAAATCTTTTCACCACAGGCAACTAGGCCTAACACATATTTTCGGTGGAACACCCGTGACTGACAAAACACCCCACTTAATGTATGTCTCCTTCCCACCAAAACTTTGCTAATAGTAGTGAAAATAAAAGCACAGATCCTATATTCGCTTGGTGCTCTGGACATGAGCTGGCACTGCAAGAGAACAAAGTGCTCTTTTAACAAAATTCAGCAAGACTCTGCCCTCCCCTACCACTCCCTACCTGGCCGCTGGAAGGAGGAAATTACCAGACTCTGATTGTCTCCCTGCCTGCCCCCCGCCTGGTTCAGTCTGGGTCCCCCACACAATGGGGTAAGGCTGCTCATGCCTCATGCAGTCACCCAGACCACACACGGGACCCCCTCATCAGGCGCCAGGATCACACGGTGGGAGTCACACTCAAAGGAGAGAGTGAGGCGGGCGCCTATGAGAGCAAAGCAGTTGACATCTAATCAGGGTTCTTCTCTAGATGGAGTCACGAGGGTAAACTTTTAGAAAAGTTTCTTAGAGAATAAAGTAAATGGGTTAATTTAATTGAGCGTGAAAGATTTTTTTTTAATTAATTAATTTTTGGTTGCACTGGGTCTTCGTTGCTGCACACAGGCTTTCTCTAGTTGTGGCGAGCGGGGGCTACTCTTCGTTGCGGTGCACAGGTTCTGGGCATGCGGGCTTCAGTAGTTGTGGCGCATGGGCTCTAGAACGCAGGCTCAGCAGTTGTGGCACATGGGCTTAGTTGCTCCGCGGCATGTGGGATCTTCCCAGACCAGGGCTCGAACCCGTGTCCCCTGAATTGGCAGGCAGATTCTCAACAACTACGCCACCAGGGAAGTCCCGGAGCGTCAAAGACATTTTGACGGTAATGAGGAGGCGATGATTTATTTATAATCTACAAGGTTGTATCCATCTAGCTACTGGGATAATTACACACTTTAGAAATGCAAACTTACTATACGAAAAGTCCCTTCACACAATGAAGACTGGGGCCACCAAGAGGAAATCCTGCCAGGGAAGCTGGTGGGACACGACCATACCATGAGAGTGACACCGCCACAAAAGCTATTGGCCACCGGCCACTGCTAACCCTAGCTATAAGTTGGGGACTGAATAATCTCTAAGTTCCCTTCTAAAAATGAGGTCTTTTCCTGGAATAAGTATTTAGTCGCCATCTGCTTCTGAGGATGTTTTCTTATCTCAATGCAGGGACAAAGAAGGAGCCTTCATCTTGCATCTGATCTGTTGTTTTCATTCTGCTGATTTGGGTTGAAGTTCCAGCTCTTGGATCCTTCCTAATCAAGATGCTGATGAAGATGTTGGGCAATATAGCAACCTGTTTAAGGGCCAGCAGAACAGAGTTCAAACCTTAGATTTGGGAAATGTCCTTCATCACCCTGCTGTTTCCTCACCTGGAAAACAGGTATGCCGGCACCTGCCTGACAGGGTTGCTATAGAGACAAAACCTGGCACAAAGGAAATCCTGGTATGTAGTAAAAACTCATAGCCGTGACTCAAGGTGAAGGAAGCCCTACATGTTGACATTGGTTCCTTAATAACCGGAGGGTCCAGCTTGACCTGTGTGTATGGAGACCAGGCTGGCTCCTGTGACCACCACTTGCATCTCCAAGGGCTCACAAGCACTCAGCTTAACAATCCAATCAAACATTATTCCCAGTGCTAAGCTACAACATCATTAGAATAGAAATTCCAGAATCCATTTTCTAACACCCACTGAGAAATACTAGAAACAACAAGAAGTTCTGGAACACTAGAGGTGCTCCCCATAATTCAAAGACTCCCCAAAGGAAGTAGAAGGGAGTAGATTTACCCACTCTCCTGAAACAACTACAAAATCAGTCGTGACACTTGAAACAAGAGTCTGCAGACACTGGAGCCCAGATAGGGCAGGGCAGAGATCCCTGCGAAACAAACGAGATAGGCCCACAACTGCCGCAGCCTGGGGAGTGTCTGGGCTACAGCACAGAGAAAGGGGCCCAGGCAGAGCCCAGGGGTCTTGTTGAGTTGAGAAGACAGAGCTGGGATTCAAGGGAGGCCCGGGCACCTAGAGTTCACAGGGCAGGGCACCAGACAGGAGACAGCTGTCTAGACAACACTCCGGAGACCAGCAGAGGAGCCCCCTTGAGTCTTTAGCTAAGTACTGAGACTCAGTACCCAAGGTTGGGGAGAGAAACACCCTGAAGGAGCACAGAGAACATCTTCCAGAACTCGCGTGGGGTTGGGAATAGGTCACGTCGCACCAGCCAGAGCAGAAAAGCTCAAAAATAAAAACACTGTTATCAGCTGAACTGGGTTCCCTCAAAACTCCTATGTTGAAGTCCTAACCCACCCACCGCCCCACCCACACTGCGCCTCTGAACATGGCTGTATTTGGAGACAGAGTCTTTAATGGGATAATTTATTCAAAATGTGATCATTAGGGTAGACCCTAATCCAATACAGCTGAAGTCCTTTTAAGAGGAGATTAGGATACAGATAACACAGAAAGAGGGATAACTACATGAGGACACAGCAAGAAGACAGCCATCTGTAAGCCGAGAGAGGCTTCAGGAGAAACAAACCTGCCAACACCTTGACCTTGGACTTCTAGTCTCTCCAAAACTGTAAGAAAATAAATTTCCTTTGTTAAGCCTCCCAATCTGTGATATTTTATAGCAGCCCTAGCAAACTAATACAGGTACTCAGACTGGTTATTGCCTCTGTAGTGAGGAAAAAAATTAGTCCTAGATTAAGGCATCTAATAAAGCTTAAAAGCAAAACCCAAACGGAGCAAACTGTTTCCACGTCACTTAACCAGGTCCCAGAACAAAGTTCAAGAATATTTAGAGGAGTACTAAAATATCCAGCACCGGGGCTTTCCTGGTGGCACAGTGGTTGAGAGCCCACCTGCCGACGCAGGGTACACGGGTTCATGCCCCGGTCCGGGAAGATCCCACATGCCGCGGAGCGGTTGGGCGCGTGAGCCATGGCCGCTGAGCCTGCGCGTCCGGAGCCTGTGCTCCGCAGCGGGAGAAGCCACAACAGTGAGAGGCCCGCGTACCGCCAAAAAAAAAAAAAAAAAATCCAGCACCCACCAAGGTAAAATTTACTATGTCTGGCATCCAATCGAAAGTTACCAGGCAAGCAAAGGAGCTGGGAAATACAACCCATAATAAAAAGAAAGATCAATCAAAAGACTCCCCCCACTTCCCCAGCAACTCTACCATCACATCTGCACAGTATCTCAAGACCCTGCCACAGAACCCACCTGGACCCAGAAGTGCATTTTAAACTGATTCTCCAGTTCCCTGCAACAGACTTGCTTTTTTCCTTCTAAAGAGGGTCATTCTAGGTGACGACAGAGAGAAAGCACAGAAATGCTCACTTTCCATTTTGTTTCTCTGCTAACACGGTCACCTTTCCCGAGTAGAGATACTATCCCATCTTCTTCATCGTCTAACCCTGGGCCTACTGTTGTACAAAGGTCTGTGGCTATCTTTAGCTGTTTTCACAGCTGTGTTAAAGCTGTGCTGAACCTCTTTCAATCAGCCCTAATTTAGACGATTCTTCATCCCTTGTTCATAAGGGTATGTTAAAATCCGAGCTTGCTGGCGATCACTGCATATGAACGTGTTCTCTCTGGATGCCTTCGTCCTTTCCTTCTTCACTTGGTGATTAATTATGTAATTACTTAATTCATGGAACAGACTCAAAATGCCATGTCTGGAGTCTTCCATCACTCTTGGCTCTATTCTCTTTTATGGTCCTCCCCTGAACACTTTTCTAAAGCAGTCTAGAGGAGCAAGACATCCATGAACAGGACTAGCACTCCAGTTGTGCTTCATAGGTACCCATCCTATGTGAGCAAGGCAATCTGCAATTTGTCCCAAGACACATCATCTTGCAACGAGGGTGCCCGGAAGAGTTGGCCAAGCCCCTGGGATGGGGGATCTCCATGGGTACCTTGTAACCATCCACCTTAACTTCCTCTCTGTCACTGTCATATTAATCTTGGTTCCATATAGTCATAAAGTTCTAGAATAATATACCAGCTTTGATCTCTTTATTTATTTTTGGCTGCATTGGGTCTTCGTTGCTGCAGGCGGGCTTTCTCTAGTTGCAGCGAGCGGGGCTACTCTTCTTTGCGGTGCACGGGCTTCTCATTGCAGTGGCTTCTCTTGTTGTGAAGCACGGGCTCTAGGCATGCGGGCTTCAGTAGTTGTGGCGCACGGGCTTAGTTGCTCCGCAGCATGTGGGATCTTCCCGGACCAGGGCTCGAACTCGTGTGCCCTGCATTGGCAGGCGGATTCTTAACCACTGCGCCACCAGGGAAGCCCCAGCTTTGATCTCTTGCAGTGATTTGTGCGTGCTTTCATTTAAGCAGATAGTACCTACTATGAGCCTGGCAGCACTTTCAAGCCCTATATCCCTTTGGAGCCTCACATCAATCCTGAGGAGGACAGACAGGTATCACTACCCCCATTTTAGTAGTGAGGAAGCCGAGGCCTCTCAAAGAGACCCAGTAACCTGCTCCAGGTCACGCAGCTAATGAAACATGCAGCCAACCCAGGACTCCCGGAACCAAGCCTCTTGTGGACACATCTTGTCCAGTCACTGCAATCACAGCCCTAACCTTTCACAGCAATGAGTCAGAATGCCCCCTGCCCTCCCCACTCCAGGCCTCTGCAGAATTCCCCGTTTTGATGCTTCTTTACAGGCCAGAGGATTAGTAATTTTTTTCCTCCCAATTCATTCACACTTTGTGGGTTCATAAAAAAAAATTAAAGTGACCTTCACCTAGATCTATACCTGCCCTCACTGCTAAGGGGACAGGGTAACATCAGGCAGGCCTAAAGGGACCAAGATGAACTCAGGCAGGGCGTGAGGCCGTTGCATGCTGGGACCCTCCACCCCTCCTCATGCGCTCCCTTCAAGGACACTTCCAACAAGCCTGACTAGCACAGAAGGCCTGTCCCCCGTGAAAGGGCAGGCGGGAGAAGTGACGGGCCCCGTGGCCAACACAGAGAATGCCGAAATGCAATTCCCTCCCCCCCCATCACTGCTGTGCTGGGTGGAAACGGGGTCAGAGCCGCCCAGCCCATTCATTTAATCCAAACTCCCCCTCTCCATTCAGCTTTTAAGTCTTCAGAGCTTTCAGTCCAAGGAAGCATGATTTCCTCTGCAAAATAAACAAAATAAATTAAGCCCGTGCTCTTTGATCTCCGGGCTTTTGTGCAACTGATGGCCTCAACAGAAACAATCCTCCATCCTCCTGGCATCTCAACGAGAATGGAAAAATTCAGCCACTGTCTCAGGAGGCAGAATGCCAGCATTCAGCCACCTGCCAGACACCCTGCTGAGAATGGGGCTTGGCTAAGGAAGGGGTGCTTTGCCACCCATTCACCCGTTAAAGCAAGAAGATTCTACATGAGGCAGGGCACGGCCTGTCAGACAAGTCAAAAACTCTAAGGTAGGAGCTCTCATTTGGCCCATTTTTGTTGTTTTCCCTCATTCCCACCCCAGGGCCTTTGCACTGGCTCTTATCCCCATCAGACATGCTCTCTCTCCAGATTTTGGAAAACTGACTCCCTCTTATCCTTCACATCTCCTAGGAGAGGCCTCCCCCATCGAATTAGCTCCCGTACTCCACTCTCAATCCTCTATCCCATCACCTTTCTCTGTTATCTTCTTGGCCTTTATCACAATCAGGAATTATCTTGAGTTTTTGTTCTGTTTACTTTGACTCTATGTCTACCTCCATAACAGCAAGGACATCGTCTCTCCTGATCAGCACTGCCTCTCCATGAGTTAGTTAGCAAAATGCCCGGCACATGGTAGGTGTAAGGCACATGTCTACTGAAGGAGGGAGACTGCATGAAGGAGAACTGGGTTCTATTTCCAGCGCCAGCTCTGCCTGCCCCACACACTGTGTGGTGCACCTAGACCAGGATGCAGATCGATGCATGGCTGCCACGGGCTGCAGGAGCATGTCTGTGTGCTTGAGGTCGGGAAGGCCGATGAGACACATAGCTGGTTCTGGAGGGGCAGAGAGCAGAGAGGGAACTTTCCCTAACAGGCTTGCTCAGCTGGGGCAACTGAAGGACCACAGCCAGTTAGCAGAGTATATATAGTAGACATAGATATCTAGATATATGTATACATATAGGTCCCGAGAGAATAGGAACCTGTGGCTGTTTATCGGTGCCCTTGGATTTCCCAACCGTAAGACAAGATGGTTGGATTACTGATTATGCTGAAGCTTTTGGTGGTTTCAGACCAACCTGAGAATCTGAAGAAAGATACTGACTCCAGCGAAATGCACAAGCATACAGAGGAAAATAGTGCCTACATTTCCTAGAGGTGCACAGACTTCGAAGCTCATCCACAGGCCCCCGGATGAGAACATCTTATCCTAAGGCTCTTCCTCAGGCCCCCATGCTGGTCGTTTGCCTGCTTGCCCTCAGACCCAGTCCTGACCCTCCTCTATACTCCCCTGGCTCCCTTCCTCTGCCTTCTGGTAGGTCTGGCCAATAGGAATCCAGGTAGAAGACTATTACACCTGTAAGAAGAAGAAGAGAAACCAGGGTGCCTCTCCCACCTCTTGCTGCTTTGGGTGGTGTCTCCACAGTGGCTCTAACACCTCTGGGTCTCCTGCCCTCCCCAGGGAGCCCCTCCCTCTGTGGTCCTGTCCCAGCCAGCAGGCCTTCCAAAGGGCTCGCCTCTCCAAGTGCTGCTGGATCCTGGGCTCCAGGAAACCAGCTCCCCACTGCCTCTCCAGCCCTAGGGATGCTCACAGCTTCCCGCTCTTGTGGTTTCCTGGTTGCCTCCCTGTTTCCTGTTTGACTTTGGATGTCCTCCAACACCCGTATACTCAGCTCCCCATATAAACTCCATCTACTACACTTATTGGCATGAGCAAAGGTTTCCTGAAAGTCCCTGATGGATCAGCCTCCCTCCAGCATGGGCATTCTGGAAGGCTCTAAGCTTTGAGAAAGGTCAGTCTGAGTTGAAAGAACCAACCCCTAGGAAGTTCAAGAAGACGGAGGGGGCTAGGAAAACCCACAATGCCAGCAAGCGCAACGCCCCTGTCCTGTCCAGTGCCATTTCAGGAAAAAGCTGAAAATTAAAAGCCTCACAACCACCACCTGGCTAAACTGTTTACAACTTATTTTGTGGACAAGGGAAACAAATGTGAGGCTCTCGGCAGCCATCCGTTCAGTCGTGGCCCTTCTCTGATCTAACAGCAGCCAGGGTGAGTTTTCCCAGCATTCCTGCTCAGGAGCTCATGCTAGCTGCTGAATGCTCCCTGCCAAAGAGACCCAAGTGCACAAAGGCAGGTTCAGGCACTCCCATCCGGAAGGCCTGGGGCAGCCAGGGGTGCCAGTCCTGTAGCATCAAAGACACATACTGTCTGGATTCCGTCATCCACGAGCAGGCATCCTTCCACCCAGAGAGAATACAGCTGGGACCCTGCACCTTGGAGCAGCCCCACACTGGAGGGTACCTTACATTCTCACTGTGCTCGTTTCTTTTAATGAATAGCCCCTTCTATGAGCTCCCTTGTTCCTTCCAGCCATTCGGCAAGACAGGTAGGGCAGACATGCAGGCAGGATTATCCTCACTGAGGCACGGAGAGGGTCAGTGGCTTGCCCAAGGCCACACAGCTACTTCGACGCAGAGCCGGAATTGGAACCCAGAGCAGGGAATGACTTCAACCGCCTTCCCATGGCTTCCACACAGGAAGCAACATAAACCTCGACACCCCATGTGTGAGGCTGGGTTCCCCCAGACACAGACCCGAAATGGGGACTTCAGTGCAAACTGACTCATGAAAGTACTGACATTCAACCATCTTTTCACCTAAAAACAGTGCAATTTCATATGGCTTGGAGGAATACGGTTGGTCCCTGACCTGACGTGGTTCAACTTAGGATTTTTCAAATTTACGATGGTACTAAAGCAATAGACACTTGGTAGAGACCATACTTCAGATGTTGAATTTTGATCTTTTCCTGGGCTAGCCATGTATGGAACGATACTCTCATGACGCTAGGCAGTGGCAGGAAACCATGGCTCCCAGTCAGCCCCCCAATCACAAGGGTAAACAACTGATACACTTACCACACTGAACAACTACTGTTTTTTTTCCTTTTTACTTTCAGTACAATATTCAATAAATTATGAGACAGTCAACACTTTATCATAAAACAGGCTTTGTATTAGATGATCTGGCCCAACAGTAGGCTACTGTAATTGTTCTGAGCACGTTTAAGGTAGGTTAAGCTACGCTATGGTGTCTAGTTGGTTAGGTGTATTAAATGCATTTTGGACTTACGATATTTTCAACTCACAATGACTTTATTCAGATGTAACCCCATCATAGAAGATCAAGGAAGATCTATAGTTTATTTGGGTAGCAATTCCAGGGAAGAACCAGTTAGGGAGGGGGGAGGTGAGATTCAATGCAGAGTCTGACGACAGGATGCGGAGATGGACATTCCCAGGGGCTCAGTCCTGCTGGGACCTCTGGGAGGCACCGCAGAGTGGCCCTGCTCAACACGGCAGGCACCATGTGGGTGCCTGCTCACTGGCTACTTACATAAAAATTACTTAAGATTAAAAATTCAGTTCCTCAGTCTTCTTAGCCACATTTCAAGAGCTCAACAGCCACATGGGCCAGTGGCTGCCATATTGGACAACACAGACATAGAACATCTCCATCATCACAGGAAGTTCTGTGGGCAGCGTTGGGGTAGAACATGCCACAGAGCTGTGCCACCTGAGGGCCAGAATCTGGGCTATTTATACTCCCATCCGAGTCTATGATTGGGGCTGCTCCTGGGGGCTTTGCCCCTGGGCACTTCCAGCCATCCTGGCTCACTCTAGCTCCAGGAAGCAAGGGCAGAGGCATGGGAGGTGCTGACATTAGGAGCAGCTGGGCGGGATAGGAATGGAGAATGCTGCGGAACACAGGCAGGGCACTGACAGCATCTGCTACCATCACTGGTCCCTCCTGCACGTTGACTCTCTGCTCTTGTGGAAGGGCCTCTAAATACAGTCCTGATAGGACTGTGGCCCTGGAATCCCCCAGCCTCACGAGAAGCCATTCTCCCCTGGACAACACACCAAGAAAGACACAACCCAGGCCTTCCAAGCATTTATGATCTATGACAGGCAAGTAAGACGCAGATCATAGCACATGGCAACTGTACAAACACTGACCAATAAACTAAATTAGGAAGTCTTATGGAGAAACCCTTGTGAGCAGTGCCCAGCCAACGGCAGGCAGGTGTTGCCTCCAAGAACTATCTAGAACTTGAGAGATATACTTTGGAGACTGATACCCCCACCAGGCTGGCTAGTCCCTGAATATTCAAGTTATGGCAATTTCCAAAGCAGAGCTCTGAGATATCCCTGCCCTGGTTCAAAGCCTGGCAAGGTCAAGGCAGTGCTCTGAAGACCAACACTCAACACCTTGTCAGCCTATTCTTCTTCTCCAGGGGCTGCTCTCAGCACAACACGGTGGCCAGAGCTCGGGCTCTCTGGAACCCAACCACCTGGGTTCGCATCCCATCCACCTCCTAACTGTGTGGAGTTAAGGTACATTATTTGATATCTCTGAGTTCGAGTTTCCTCATCTGTAAAGTGGGTACAATAATACCTTCTCGAATTACGAGGATTAAATGAGTCCACATTTGTAAAGGATTTAGAATGGGGTGGCAGACTTCTTCTGTAAAGAGCCAGACAGTCAGTATTTAAGGCCTTGCCAGCCATGTGGTCTCTGTTGCAACTTCTCATCTCTCCCCTGGAGCCCAGTGCAAGCCATAGGCAATATGTAAATAAATGGGCATGGATGTTCCAATAAAACTTTATTTATAAAGTCAGGGGGTGCGCCAGATGGCCAGCAGGCCGTTTCTTAGAAAATGCCAACCTCTATCTTAGAACAATGCCTGCGCTATAGGAAATGCTGTATTAATGTTGGTTAAATGAATGAATAAAGTATGCTGTGCCCTCTTCCCTCTCAGATTCTCCTTGCATTGTTTCCTCTGCCTCCCCCTCCACTCATCTTTCAAGACCAAGCTCAAGAAGCCTTCCTAGACCTTCCCTCTTTTCTCAAAACCCAGAGCACTGTGCTTGCTCTTCTATCATAATACTCGCCCTAGACTGCCATTTGTGGAGTAACTTGTTCAGTTGCAGAATGTAATGGTTCCTGTAAGATGAGATGATTCAGCGTCTTCTTTTTATCGGTAGGGAAGGCCCAGAGAGGCCAAGTGGCTTTCTCAAGGTCACACAGTGAGGGTCAGGATCAGACATGGGGTGTCCTGAGTCTTAGGGTTAGCGAGGCTACGATACTGGATGGGACGGGGTGCAGGTTTCTCTATCGTCCACCTACTGTCCATTTCCAGCATCGCACACAAAGTGAGCTCACAGACACACAAATTCAGACACATACACACAAGTACTTGCACACACACACTCGGGCACGTACTCACACCTGTACACACGCACACAGAGACACAGAAATGCAGACACAGGCACACATTAGCATAAACACACACAGGCTCAAATATTCACACAGACATGCACACATATATACACACAGACACTGACACATAACACACGAGCACATAGGTACACAGACACCGACAGATACATGCACACACTGACACACAAGCACACAGACACACAAGCACACTAACACAAACATACACACTAACAGACATATTTACACACATAAACACAAATATGCACACTTGAAAAGACACAAACACACACACACACACATGTCCCTATACATGCCTACATCCTCACACAGACCCATACACACCTTTATGCATGGGCGCACGCACACACCCATGCACACACACGCATGCACACCCTGCCTGATGCTTTTAGGTTTTACCTTTACAGACATACACAGCTTGCTTTCCCAGAAAGGGACTGTGCCCTGTTCATTCCCCTCCCTTCTCCTCTCCAAGACTTTAACACTCTTAGCATCCTGCCTGGTGCTGTGAACACGGCTGGTGTTCGTGTTTAATTGGAAGAAGAACAGGTGACGCTGTCACATCCAGGGGCCTTGGGTCCAGGGGCAGAGCTCTGTTAAGAAGGCCCAGCTGCTGGCCGTGTCACCCCTGAGTTTCAAAGCAGTTCTCTGCCCCCAACGCAGAGAGTCCTCCCCGGCCCCACCAGCCTGGGCAGCAGTCTGCCTCTTGCCGGCGGACTGGCAGGGTGCCGCTCATTAACACCTCTGCCGGGGGTGGCAGAGACCTAATGAAACTCAAACCAAGTCATCTGGCCACTTGTCTGGAGCCGCAGTCAAAGGTCCCCTGGGGTGGGGAGGGTGTGGCAGAAACCACAGGCTTACGTGGCCCTGGCTCCTAGGACTTATATACACTACCAAACATAAAATAGCTAGCTAGTGGGAAGCAGCCGCATAGCACAGGGAGGTCAGCTCGGGGCTTTGTGACCACCTAGAGGGGTGGGATAGGGAGGGTGGGAGAGAGACGCAAGAGAGAGGGGATATGGGGATATTTGTGTATGTGTAGCTGATTCACTTTGTTATAAAGAAGAAACTAACACACCACTGTAAAGCAATTACACTCCAATAAAGATGTTTAAAAAAAAAAAGTGGCCCTGGCGTCTGTCTCCCAGCGTGTGGATTTTCCAGCTGAACTTTATAAATAAAATCAAAGCCAGGCACACACTCTACCTGAGGGGGACACAGGACACGGCCCCCACCTGACCTCCCTTCAGACCCCCTGCAAAACAGTGGCTCGGAAAGAGCCTGGCTCTGCTCCGCCTGGGAAGGTGCCCCTTTGCCATGACCTCTCCCCGGCGGGGGGCGGGTAAAGGGCTCAGGAATCCTATTTCTTGGCACCATCACACGGCACAGCCCGAACCTGACCGACACCCGCTCTGGGCCTCAATGTTTACGCCACATCTACCAAATGGGGTGGATAATCTCTCAATCCTAAATGATAAGGACGCAGCGCCCGAGGAAACAGGACTCTGACCTCTAGAGAGATGGGAAGGAGGAGGGGGCAGCTCGCAAAAGCCCGAGAAGAACATTCCTTGCTGGTACCTCGCCGGTACCTCTCCACTTAATGGAGGAGCCACCCTGCAAGTTAAGTAACTGATGGAGCACACTCTAAAAATACAAACTGGGTTAGCACTCCGGGTGGCAGATCGCTCCGAGAGGGAGTTAATTCGGCCGTCGACTCTCCATGGACTGGGGACTGTGAGCCTAGAGCCGCAGGCTTGTGAGCCAGGGGGCCCCCCAGAAACCGACTGAGACGCGACCTGAGCAAGATGAAAGTGGAGAAAATGGCCCAGGAAGCACTGGGGCAACAGCACAGGCCTTCCCAGCACAAGGCAAAGAAAACTCGGGAAAGAGTTGAGGGTACAAAAACCAGTAAGGAGGTGGTGACGTTTTACACAGGAGAGCTCGCTCCACTTGATCAGGCTGCAAAGAGCCCAGCCTCCTAGCTTTATGGAGTCCCTTGCTCCTCCAAGCCATGTCCACAGACCAGCAGCATCAGCATTGCCTGGGCCCTTGTCAGAAATACAGAATCTAAGGCCCCACCACAGACCTCCTGGATCCGCATTTTCACAAGATCCCCAGGAGATTCTTGAACACGTTAAAGTTTGAGAAGCACCAGGTCGGGAGTCAAAACCCCTGATTCTGGCCCAGCTGTTGCCATCAGATTGCTGTGTGATTTTCTGGGAATTGCTTGACCTCTCTGAGTTTCCTCATCTGGGCTATGGGGAGAGTGAGCTTTGTTTCTCTCTCATGGGTTCCAGGAGATTTATGTCAGATTCTCCACCTGCAAGCCCTTGGAGACGTGGGAGGGCTTTTACAAGTAATGATTCCATTCCTACCAGGAATCCTACCCTTTCCCCTTCTGGATGTTATTAGTGCACAGAGAGGGAGGTTAGGAGATGATACTTGAAGGACGCATGGAGGCCAGGAAGATAGCCTTCTTTTAAACCTTAACGGCTCTCAAAAAAAAACCAAAAAGGAGGGGGGGCTAAAAAAAAAAAAAAAACATAGCCTCTTAATAATGGGAAAGCAACAAATCTGAGGCATGCTAAGTAAGCTAGAGCATTCCATCTAGAAATCCTAGGTCTGGCACTGTCCTTTGCCTTCACATAATTCAGGTATCACTACTGAATACCCATTTGAGAAATGAGGCTTCCTAGGCTCAGAGAGGTTAAGTGAGTGAGTCGAAGTCACACAGCCAGTGAGAGGCAGGGCCAAAAGAAGGAGCCGGGCTCCCTGTCCTCTAAGGCAAACTCTCTTCAGGACTTCAGGGTACCCATGTCCTGGACTTCAGGGTACCCATGTCCTTGGCAGCCAACCCAGATCGGTATGCGAACAGTAAGGGGAAAGCCATTCTAATACTGGTCTGAGTTGAACAGAATTGAAAAGATAAATCTGCCATGAGAGGAAATTATATCAGAGGGCTTAGATAGAAAGTCTCTAAATTATTGCTTATCTGGTTTCATTAAATTCATTGCTTCCCTCCATTAGCTCCAGGGGCTGAGCTGCCCAAGCACCTGTCTTCTATCAATACACAGGTCTGTGGTTGTGTGTAAACCCACAGGGGAAGGGAACAAAGGGATATGGCACAAATTCTAAACCAAAACCAGACGAGAGACATAAGTATACCCCAAATGGAACACACACACACACACACACACTAGCAACCCAGAGGTTAAACTCTGAGAAGGCCAGGCCTGGATCCTTCTGGGCCTTCAACTGGAGCCCAAAAACGGTCTCTGATGAGACTAGAAGTAGCAGGGAGAACTCAGCAGAAACGGGGTTCTTTGCCCAGAGCTGGTTTCCAAGAATGCTGGGAACAAACTGCTTGGTCTTCCCGGGCTGCGGGAAGGGCTCTGAGGCTGGAGATGCAGCTAGGGGCAAAGCTGGCAGCCACTGGCCCAAAGGCACCAGGCAGTCTACAGCTACAAGCACATTTTAATGCAAACGGAAAGACAGACATCCTGGCCAGGCCCTCCCTCCTGGCTTCAGGATGGCACCCCTGTTTCTGGAGCTGCCTGGCTTTTCTCATGTCTTAGGAGGCATCGTGATATCATGGAAATACTTGAGAGAGGGTGTGGAGTTAGAGGAGCCTGAGTTTGAATCCGAACCCTGCTACTTAAGAGCTGTGCCCACCTTGGGTGAGTCACTTAAAACACCTTGAGCCTCAGCTTTCTCATCTCTAAAACGGGGATAATAACACTGCCGGCCTCAAAGGGCTGTAGGGAGGATTAAATACGATACCGTATACAAAGCATCTTGTTGGCACCCAGCAAACAGCAGGCATCTAATGAGCATTGGTACCCTCCTCCAATGTAAAACAAAAACGTTTTAGGGATGGGTCTTTCCTGGGCCTATATTATATTGAGAGAGTGGCCAGCCCCTGCCAGATTTCCAGTTTCACCCCTCAGCAGGGGTGGTCTTGTGGTCTTCATGCACGGTGCCCCTCCCTCAACCAGGACTGGGCAGTCAACACCTACGGAGATATCCATGGGATGCTGGGAGGGAAAGGACAGACTGAAATCTGCCCTGGTAGGGAAGGAGGCCACCCCAGCAAGCGCTCTGGTGGGGGCTCAGCTGGCAGGAGGTGGGGAGTCCAGCAAAGGCACACCCTTGGCTAGAGCAGCAGGAACTGACCACAGCTGCCAAAGGGGGAGGCAACGACGGGCCATGCGGCTCGGGGCTGACCCGCCGCCCCGGCTCAGAGCTCCCTGCCTCTCTAAAGCCTGGCTGCCCGTGCCTCAGCCCTCACACTAATGAGAACAGGCTCCTCACATGACCCTTCTCCTCCTTCACCTGGTCTCCCCAACTTGACAGGAGGCTCCCCACAGGCAGGGGAGGGACCAGTGTCCCTGTGGTCCCCTTGAATGGAACAAGCCCAGGCCTGGGTCACCTGCTGGCTAGTGGTGATGCTTTGGGCAAGCTCCAAGAGAAGACTGACATACCCACCCACCTACCACCTAGGGTGGTTAGAAAACCCAGATGATCTCACTCACTCATTTAACGAACGTGCACTGAGAACCTAGTGTAAGCCACATACTGGGCGAAGCTCCAGGAGCGTAAGAGTGGGAAAGGCAGACCGGGTCCCTGTCTTCAAAGGGCTTACACTCCAGAGAGAGACAAAGACCAACCGAGCACACCAACATAAATATCATGTATGTGTTCAACTGTGACGACTTTCCAGAAAGGAGTCAGTAGGCTTTATAATCAATCATTGACGGCATCAACAGTTATAGAATGAGTAGTGCGTGAGACAGGGTAAATCTGGCTCCAGTAAGATAGTAAGGGGCCCCAGAGAGGTAAGAGAGAGGGGAGAATGTGAGCAGATAACCCATCTACGCGAGAGAGTTCCCTATGTTGTGATGCCCCTTCATAGCACAGAGGGCGTTCACGTTATGACACATGGAATGGTGATGCCCACCAGCGAGGTGAGTTATCACCTCTGATTTGGAAGCCTGGAGAAAGTGAAGCCTAAATCACATAAACAGGATTCACGAGAAAAAAAAGGAAGAAGGAAGGAGAGAGGGATGGAGGAGAGAAAAAGGAAAAGGAAGAGAAGGGGAAAAGGAAATAAAAATAAAGGAAAAAAGAAAGATAGAGACCTGCACAGGGAAAACCCAGCTGGAAGAATGCAGAGCCTCTCTCAAGATCTCAGGGTGACCCCTGGGCCAGACTGTGAAGGACACCATGTGATAAAGCTATTGCCACCTCTGCTTGACAGGCACACTCACCTCCCATGGCTCCTGAACTTATACATCCACCTGTTAAAACCAATCTTACATCGTAGAGGCTATTGCTACACTGTTGGTAGGACAGGCTCCACACCAAATAAATTTGCTTTAACCAAGCCCTCTTGACTGATTGCGTGTTTTCACTATGGAAGGTCTGTCTCCCTCACAGTCATCCATAATGGTGTTGGCAGAGAAGTGTTCAGTGGATGTCATGCCAGGCGACTAGAAGACCCAGGGGTTCTGGGTGCCATCGAGGATGACCCAATAGGGTTCCACACATTGCAATTCAGTTTTGCTTAATATGCAGCCATAGAATCGAATGACAGAGCTCTTAGTCACAGCATCAGAGTCGTGGGGATGTCTGGAGCTGCCGGAGACCATAAAGGTCACCTTTTATTCCAACACCTCCATTTGCAGACAGGGAAGGTAGGCTGGAGGCATTTGACCTTCCCAAGGTCACTCACTGCTGCTTCCCGGCAGAGTTAGAGACCAGAACCCCAGTTTCCAGACTCGGGAGGGAGCAGAGCACAGCAGTTCGAGACCAGAGACTCGGGAGTCACAAAGTTTCAGAAAGGCTGCCCGAAGCACGCAGGGAGGTGCAGAAGGCCACTAGACAAGCTCTCCGTTCACAGGGGGCCTCGAATGTAGACCTCAAAGCTATCCCTGAGGACGTTATATACGCGTGCAAGGAGATGCACTCTCATGGGTTGGGGAAAACGTACCATTGACTATCAAGTTCAGACTTTATCCTGTTACCAGATCTCACCCCTGTAATACTCTAGGGATTAAGTTTACATATGAAGTAATTATCCTTTGAATATCAAGATCATATTGTGTTTGATTTCTTTTTCTTTTCAAAAGCACTCCTTTATTGAATTCAGGTAAACATTTAAAATAGACCACAATTTGCATAACCCTGCTTTGGCATGTCTTCATTTTTTTATTTCTATATGGACGGAACTAGGGCTTTCTAGCATCAGACTGTCTGAACTCCAGTCCTGTAGCTGTGTGACCTCAGGCAAGCTACTTAGCCTCTCTGCGCCTGTAATGGGCTGAACTGCATCCCACTCTAAAAAAAAAATTCACATGGGAGTCCTAACCCCCATACCTCAGAATGTGACTGTATTTGGAGATAAGATCTTTAAAGAGGTGATTAAGCTAAAATGAGGCCATCTGGGGGGACTCCAGTCCAATATGACTGATGTCCTTCTAAGAAGAAGACATGTGTACACAGACATGTACACAGGGAAGACAATGTGAAGACCCAGGGAAATAAGGCCCATCTACAAGCCCAGGAGAGAGGCCTGGGATAGATCCCTGCCTCACGGCCCTAAGGAGGAACCAATCCTGCTGACACCTAGATCTCGGACTTGCAGCCCCCAGAACTGTGAGATATTTAATTTCTGTTGTTTAAGCCACCCAGTCTGTGTTTGTTACAGCAGCCCTAGAAGACTCACTTTCCCCATCAGGAGAATGCTGATACTCAGGCCTTCCTCACAGAGTCGTGCTGAGCACCCAGTTCCTGGCACTTACGAGATGCCCAATACATGTTTCTTACACTCATTACTAACACGGAGCCTTAACCCAGCCTGGTCTTGGCAGACTGTTTTCTCTCACTCTTCTGTGTGAGCAGAAAGCAGAATGATAAATTCTGCAGGCAAGCCCAAGTTCTTCAGTCCCCCTCTCTCCGAACGACCCCTTCACCCCAAGTCCCTCAAAGCAAAGCGGTTTGAACCCCCGGACCTGCACTCACAGGACTTTCCTTTGGCTCCCCACTCTCGGCTAGCTGTCGCTCCCCCTCAGCACTGTTTTAGGACCTGCCTGTCTATCCCTACCCTCTCCCCACCCGACACCACGGAGGCCCCAATAGGAAGCCTGATTCTCCTCCAGCTTATCAAAGTTAGACAACACAGGATGCAGCTCCAGAAAACAGAGGTGATAGGAAAACAGCTGCACAACACCCCAATCCCCCAATTATGAGAATCAGAGACCTGGCCTTCCAGCTTATTGGAGAGGGAGGGCTTCTCTACTTTGGGATGAGCTGGAGGGCTGACACAGCTCTGGATGGCTCTCCAGCCACCCAAGGATAACCCAGCCTGTTGGTGGCGGTTTGAGAACTGTGTCTCGTTCTCAGTCTGTCTTGCAGAAGGCCCCTCAACCTAAGAGTCACCAGAAGGAACTCCTGAGGGCCTAGAATAAGTTAACTGGCAGTGATGGAAAACTCTTGGGGTGTGAACTTACCCAAAGCTGACTGAGAAATCACCTGGGACCGGCCAATGAAGGAAGGGGCACAAAGAGCCTCAGAAACCAGTAAGGCTTCCAGAGATCACCCGTGAGCCTGGAAGCTTGGCCCAACTGTAAAACCCCAGCTCTCTGCTGCCTCAGCAAGTAGCAAGAGATTCGGTAACTGCTGAAGCTTCCAAACCTGTATGGCACTGGTGATGAAAATGAAGGTCATTTAGAAGCTAAAGCTGATCTGACTCTGAAGCAATTTTAATTTGTTAATGGATTTTCCAACTGATGGCTGGTGGGGGAGAGACAGCAATTCACCATGGGTTTAAGGCAAAAATAGGGCCCCATAAGCCAGCAAGTCACAAAGAGCTCTTTAGTCTTTCTTCAACTGCATCAAGAACAGGCTGTCCGGGGATGCAGGTTTTTTTCCCCCATTTTCATCAGCTAATAGCAGATGGAACACCTGATGATGCGGCCAAGATTCTTTTAATCCCATCCGTCGGGGGGAGCGAGGGTGCAAAGGGCAGGTGCCTACTTGTGCCTCTATTGGAGGGATGTAGGATTTGGTGGCTGGGGCAGAAACCCAGGGGCCAGTTTCTCCACTAGTCACAGACTGTTTGCAGGGAACCGGGAGAGAGAAGCAGGTGGATTTCTCTCATCCCTGTGCCCATTCTGCAGAGGATGTTAGAAATGGAAATATGTTCACTTATCCCACAAATGATTATGGACAGCCTACACTATGTCATGACTACAGCAACGACTAAAATAGACCCAGTCCCTGAGCTCATTGACTCGATGGTCCAGCAATGAATCTGACAGAGTAAACCAAGGAGGAGATGCCACAGAACCATATAATTAAAGGCCCTCATTAAAGGTTGCAAAGGGAGGACTGGGGCGGTGGGGGGGACCCAGAGGGAGTCTCCACGTAGAGGAAGAGTGAGTCAAGAGAAGAGCTTCACCCAGAAATGTAAACCAAAGGCCACACACCTCACCCTGAGCACCCAGAGCTGCTGAGAGGCTCAGGTGCCACCCGAAGCCTCTGGACCAGACTCTCGTTGGGAACACCAGAGCTCACAGGGCTCTATGGTGAGGACAGACAAGAAAAACCTAATTCCTGAATCTTACTTTCAGCTGCAAGCCAAACAGAAGAGTAAAAAGAAGCCACTTGACGAGAATCCCAACCATACCGAACGAGTCATTTAATCCTTTTTAAAAGATCCCCAGGATCTGCCATCTTGCTGGCGTCTAAGTTGGGAAACTCTCATCTCATTTCAAATGACAGGAGTTTCTCTAGAAGAGTCACCAAAAGCCATCTCCCTGAGAAGTGCAATTTCCAGCCATTTGTCCCAAAACTTGGACTCCTCTGTTGTGTTCCTTTAGGCAATGTGAGTAACTACACCAGCTGAGGAGGTGAGAGGAGGAAGCTGGGGTGGGGAGTGGGCAAGGAGGCATTCCTGCTCACAAGGAACATTCCCGGGTTGCCCAAAGAATAAATACACGCACGCACACATACATGCACACACGCATGCGTGCACACACACATGCATGTAGTACATGTACATGCATGCACTACATACACACCACACACGCGTGCACACACACACACGCACACAGTTTTCTTGCCTTTAATAGAAAATAGAGCTTTAAAAAGTAACAGAAAAAGTGGTATTTGGACCATCAGCCCAATCCTATACTATGACAGCTTTTACAAAATATCCTCTAAAGTCTGATTTTCCCACATCTGAAAACTAATTTCTTTCTTTTTGTTCCGTTGTTGTTAGGCACTAAAATATAAGTATCTGTGCACACAGAGGCAGCTTCCCAATCTGCCATCGGTGACATCTGTGGAGAACTCTGGAGCTGGTGTGTATTCACAAGGCATCATCGTGTTTCAGCCTTAAAACAACAGAGGAAGCAGGGAGAAGCTGGACATTAGGGAAATGATCAAGGTCTCAGGGAGGGTGGGTCAGCTGCGGAGCTGGGGCTCAAGTGCAGGTAATTCACTGTGTGATACAGCGGGTGCCCGCTGTAATCCAGGGGACACAGCCTTGCACGAGACACACCCTAGGCTCCCCCCATCAGGGGCACCACAAGTGTGGCTAAAGGGACTCCATCATTCTCAGGGTGGGCAGAGTGCAATGTGCAAAGCAGAGCTGCCCAGGTGCTCATTTCTCAGAAGGACCACACATCAGGGTTCTCTGGCCAATCCCCTCAGTGCTATGGCCTGAGTGGGTCCCCACAGGGGCACAGTGCTGCCCCTCACCCGGGTCAGACCCCCTCTATCGAAATCCTCAGTCTCCATCTTTCTCCTCACCAAACCAACAACACGGGCACCTGCTGAGTGATTTCTCTTTAGAAGTAGCCTGTTTTCCCCAAAATTCCTCAACAAAGGCCAGTTGACTACAAATGGCCAAGTTTCATCTGGACCCAGAATTGGAGCAGTCCCATGACGCAGGCCCTGGGGAAGGTCCTGGACCCGAGAACTGAACATTTACATTCTTCAAAAAAACCAAGATGGAGGGCTTCCCTGGTGGTGCAGTGGTTAAGAATCCGCCTGCCAATCCAGGGGACACGGGTTCAAGCCCTGGTCCGGGAAGATCCCACGTGCCGCAGAGCAACTAATCCCATGCACCACAACTGAGGCTGCGCTCTAGAGCCCGTGAGCCACAACTACTGAAGCCTGCGTGCCTACAGCCCGTCCTCCGCAACAAGAGAAGCCACCATAATGAGAAGCCTGCGCACCACCATGAAAGAGTAGTCCCCACTCGCCACAACTAGAGAAAGCCCGTGCACAGCAACCAAGACCCAAAGCAACCAAAAATTAATTTAAAAAAAATACAAGGTGGAGCTATATTCTAAGAGGAGCTGCTGAAGGATGAAGCGGGGCCCTCAGCCTCGAGCAGCGACGGCCAGCAGCCCTTCAGCCGTGTCTCCAAGGCCTCTGAAGAGCTGCCAAATAGGGGGGCATATTCTCTCCATCCCCAGGGTGGACCCAGACCAGCAGATGGAAGATTTAGAAAAGAAGAAAGTTCCTTCTCAGTTACCTAGGACAGGATGGCCATCTTGGATGGAATATGGGAGACATTTAAGAAGAGGTTGGATGGTCCCCTCGGTGGGGACACTTGGAGCAGTGATTCAAGCATTAGGTGCAAGGGTGCGTTGACAGGACCTTGTGAATTTCTTCCAACCTTTAGAGTCTCCAGTGGGACAGAATAAACACAAAGTCCCTGGGAGACCTCCTGGTCACCTGCCTGCTGGGCTCTCCTCTGGGCCTAAAAATAAGACTCCCAGAGTCCTGATCCAATTAGATCCTTAATAATGTGTCACCGTGGCTATAAATGTCTCTTTAAGAGCCAGTTAATATGATTATTTTAATCAGCTACGCTCCCTAGAAGGACTACCAGCTCCCTCATCGGCCCTGAAATGCGTGCGTTCTGAGTAGACTGGATCCCCCTGTCCTCACTGAGCAGGTCCATGGAGCAGTCACCGTGGGGTGAGTGGGGGATGGTCACGGGCAGCCCCTTCTGCTTCCCCTTTCCAGTGCCCCTGGGATGCGCATTCCACTCTGGGGTCTCTCCTGATCATTCACCAAGACCCCCATAAAGACAGGGCTGGCTGGACGCAAATGCCCAAATGGTGTAAATCAGACACAAGGTAATATGAGGAGGATTGTTAGGGGCCGAATCGTCCCCCTCAAATCCATATGTTGAGGTTTTAACCCCCAATACCTCAAAATATGACTGTATTTGGAGACAGGGTCTTTAAAGAGGTGAGTAGTTAAAACAAGGTCACTAGTGTGAGCCCTGAGCCAACCTGACTTGTGTCCTTATGAGGAGATGAGGACACAGACACACAAAAGGAAGACCCTGTGAAGACAGAGGAAGAAGACAGTCATCTACAAGCCAAGGAGAGAGGCCTCAGAAGAAACCAACTCTGCCAGGACCTTGATCTCAGACTTGTAGCCTCCAGAACTGTGAGAAAATAAATGTCTGTCCTCTAGCCACCCAATCTGGGGTATTTGTTACCACACCTCTAGCTGATTGATACGGGAAGTGCGCTGCATGCCCTGTCTGGAGACTTTAAATTCTCTTTTTCCTTTCTCCTACAGATCAGCCAAACACAACAGTCTTGTACCTCACTTTCACCAGTGTATGACCCCTGATGGAATTTCAAGGAAAGAAAGGCAGTAGGGTATAAGAGAACGTGCAAGGGATTCAAGGGTCCTTGAATCAGGAGAGCTGGTCATCCCAGGCTATTTCAACAAGCTATGGGGTCATGGAGCCACTCAACCACTTTAGCCCCCATTCTAGCACCAGTTAACTGAAACGTATGAGCCAAACAACATCTAAGGGTCCCTCCAGCACTAACACTCTCTCCTTGCAAGTTTAAGGCTTAAGGATGCTAACCTGCAAGGGCAGCTTTGGGGCACGAGCCCTGCCTGGAGGGCAGGTTGCGACAACAGCAAGAGAAGCACACAGAGGTTGGAGGGTGATGCGATCGGGCTGTTGGGCTGTTTCCTGGAAGTGGGAGCTTCCATTCCTAACCTGCCCGTCTTTTTTCTTGGTTTACTGGTTGCATGGCCTTGGGTACCTTGCCCATATCCTACCCCCATCTGTAAATAAAGTCATAGAGTGTATATGCTGTGTACCGGTAAGACATCCTACCTCTCCAAGCATGCTCACCATTACTAGTGGGCAAGAAGGAAGGGCGTACTCCTAGGGGTATCTCAGGACTAACATCCACGTCTGAGTCCCCACAAGGTGACTCCCTGGCAAGGCAGCGTGAGTCTTCGGTTAGAGTAGGACCTGGAGCGCCCATCTTCTCCCCACCACAATCCTGGGCACCAAACTGCTGTGAGGGCCTAAAGATGCTTTAGGAGAGCAGCTCTGTGAGGGATGAGGCAGTGAAGAAACCATAATGCACCTCTTCCAAAGGATGGGTGCAAGGTTGCAGTGACCATATGAAGAGCCCTCGTGCGTGCCTAGTGCTTTGCATTTTACAGTTTATGGAAACTATCTTCTGAGCATTATCATTCCCATTTTACAGACGAAGAAACCAAGGCTAGGGGGAGGTTAAGCAACACAATGAGGTAGGGTGGGAAAAAACACAAGGCTTAGGCTCTTATCTTGAACGCTGAACAAAGTTATTTAATATCTTATCAAACTGTATGCAAATGAAGTCCTGTGGCTGCTCCAGGCAGAGTCACTATGTGATCTGATGGCTCCAACTAAGAACTCACGATTTCCACATTTCACGGATTCAAATCATCTCAGAACTGGTAAGGCCCTGGGCGATCACAGATCTGATTCCCTCAGTCTATAGGAGAGCAAACTGAGGTCCAAAGGGTTCACTGACCACAGTCCCACAGGCTCTGGGCCAGGCTAGGACCAGAGCCCAGGGGTCTGTTCCTTAGACCACCCTGCCCTGTCCATTCGCCTTGAAAATACTCCTCGTTAAAAACAAACAGACCACAAAGAGAGGAGCTTCCAGGACACGTGTATTGGGTTCTGGGGAAAGGTTCCCATGCCTCCTCCCCAAATCTGGATCCTTCCTCCAGGCCGCATGCTGCTGGCCTCCTGCAGTGACTTTCAGCAGGACAGCAAATGTGTCAAGTGCTCCTCTCACAGGACAAGGCTGCTGGGAGCAGCTCAGAGGACTGGAATTAGAAATTCTAATTATTAGAACTCTCGGAATGCAATGAAGGACAATTTATAATTAGCACATGTCCAAAGACCATCCCCAAAAGGACACATTATAACTCTGAAAACAAAGATGGTCCAGAGAGGCATTGGGGAGCTAAGCTATTTGGCCCTCCTACCCCTCCCCCCTCCAGCCCTAAATCCAATCTACCTCCTGCCCCTCCACACCTCCTGGTATTGGGCCTCTTTCCTGATGCCTCGCCCCAGCTCCAAGCATGGGGGTCCCTGTTCCCCCAGTCCTCCACCTTCTGAAGCAGAGGTGCTGCCACTCTTCTGGAAGTCCTGTGCAGAGATGCCTCTATTCGGGACCCAAGCAGATCTCACCCCAGGTCCTGAGCTGGTTAGAGGCTTGTGGCTCCTGCTGTCAAGGGCTGCAAATAAGGACTTACGGACTAGCCTCTTTGTGGGGAAGAAAGCCTCCAGTGAACAGATAATGTCATCACTGGCTGCACAGATGCATGTGCCCGGGCGGCCTCCCAGCCAGAGCTGCTCGTGATTAAAGCTCAGGAATTCCACAGGAATTCCTCCCCCATGTCCAAGGTTTACCCTGCTCCAGTTCTAAAGGGGACCTCTCTCTTGGTATGTCAGCATTTGGTGAAGAGTCTTCCTTCCTAGGTTGCTCTGCTCACGATTTTGTAAAACTCTACTATGTCTGTGCTAATTCCAAACAGAGCTGGGCTGCAGTCAAGCCCTGAACTACTTATGCAAAAGGAGAGCTGAGCAAATGAACGCTGTGATCACGGCCAAGCGGGGCAGAGGACAGACTATGTCCAGGCCCATCAGCAGCATCTGTGCACCAGGAACGCTCCAAACACAGCCTCAGTGAGATATCGGGAAAGAGGGCCCCTTGGGTGATCTTACGTTTCCAGTTAGAACCACAGACAGCTGGAGGCAGGAAGGAGCCTCAAACCCATCTAGTGACTACAGACATGGAAACTGAGGCCCAGAACAATTAACCTGCCCATGGTCCTATGACAAGCCAGGAATAGTGACTACAGATAACAGCACCACAAAATCGCATGTTCTTAAGTAGTGCGTCTACGTGCCTCTTTGCTATTTCGGATGGTTTCCTCCTAAGTCCTTCCGTAGCATTCCCAATGTCCAACTCTGTCTAAAAGCCCTCCTCTCATGGCTAAAAAGCACATTGTCTTGCACACTACAGATACTCAAAGTTTCTTAAATAAATGAACAAATGAAGTAATATATATAATTCTGTAGAAAGATATCCAGTGTAATTCTATGATAACAAAAAAACATGAAAGGAGAAATATGAAGAAAAGGGGTGAGTATCCAAATCATGGCATACAAGCCATTTAAAGATATGTTTACAGAGTCTCAGTAACACCTGGAAATACTAATATGATGTTAAGGATAAAAGCAGAACACTAAATCGCACGTGGTCCATGATCTCGGCACTATGAAGAAAAATGCATGATAACATTGTTAGGAGAAAATGAAGCAAAATGTGAAGAGTAGTAGATGTTTCTGGTGTGATTATGAGCGATTAAATTTCTGCCTCTTTGCACTCTTCTGTTCTCTGCAAATATTTTGCCCTGTGCCCATAAGACTTCCGAAGCTAGTAGGAGGGGACTAGGAAATAGAAAAGGATGTCCTCAGATACTATGCATCCTCATTGGGATCTGGAAAGACACAGAATTTCTCTCTTCTCACATTAAGCAGCTAATGAAACGAAGAGACACAGATGCTGAGCACACAGGCAGGCTCCCCGCTACCTCCCACCCTACCCCCTGCCGCATGGCCAGCCGGTCACTCCTGCTCTGGACTGAGCAGGTGCTGCCTTAGGACACCTGAATTGCTGCCCACGCACCTCATCTGTGAGGCCAGTACGAGCTGCTGTCGAACCTTTCCTGTGTGTGTGTCTCTCTCTCGCTTCCCTCAATTAACTGGAGTGGAGGCTCCTTGAGTAGAGGAGGCCATACCGGCCTGATAATTCCTGTGCCCCCTACAGAGCCAGGCCAGGAGACTTTTTTCCAGTACTTGACACCTTGAGTCTCAGGAAATACTTGCTCATCGATGGGCGGATTGAACAGGCTCACGAGGAGAATGGTCCCATGGGACACGTTGGCTTTCAACCAAGACAAAAGCCGAATGCACCTCCCTCAGGACCCGCTGGCCTCGCCAACCAGGACACCAAGGGGTATCAACTGTGAGGCTGGCATTTGCCCCCAGCGGGACAGAGCCACCAACGAAGAAATCGCAGGGCACTCAGACATCAGGATGTGTCCCTTCCTTCCCACCAGACCTGGGCTGGTACAGGCCAGTGAAAGGGAAGGGCTGGCCCTGCTGCCTCCCATCTGGCCACGGGATCCAATTCCAGCTTCTGACATGCAGGTGGGTATGGCACGGTGACCCAGGGCTCCAGCAGGCAAATCCCAGTCGTAAAACTCTGGTCTGATCCCATCCCACCCACCAGGATCCCTCCTAAATTGCAGCAGAGGGGCTCTTCCAGCTGAGCCAAAGGCACTCAGCCACCGGTGTGTTTACTTTTGCTATACTATTAAACACCCCAGGCAAATAAGGAACTGGTGCCCCTCTCCAGGGGCAGGACATTCAGCAAACGCAGGCCTGGGGCAGAAGACTGTATCTGCAATTCTATCTTTTAAGCCTAAGTCTGCCTCAAAGTTGCTGCACAGTAGGCTGTGACTCCCCTCCCTAAACCCTTCTGAAACCACAGGGGCTGCTACAGGCTTCTCCTAAGTGCTGGCCTCGTGCCTTGCCCTACACGGGCTTCCCCTCCCGGTAAAGCCTTCCTAACAACCCCACCTCTAGTAACCCCAACCCTTATGAACCTTTTCTCTTCCTGCATGATGAACGTGTTAAAACACACACACGTACATATGGAGCCAGTGTAAACGTGTTATTTCCCCCAATGAAAGCATATTTTTCTTAAGAGCAGGGGTCCAATTGTTAAAGAATGGACCCCACAGCCTTGAATTAATGAATGAATGAACAGAAAGCGGGCAGGCTAATGCACCGATCAACTGCTAACTCCAAGGAACCGCAGGCAGCAGCCTACAAAGCAGGCCTTCAAAATCACGCCTTTCCAAATCCAAGGAGATACTCAATCACGGTACTGTAGAAATAAATAATCATAGTGAAAATTTCTTAGAACCTACTAGGTGAGGCATTTGATATATATCACATAATCATCTTTTTTTTTTTTGCAGTACTTGGGCCTCTCACTGTTGTGGCCTCTCCCCTTGCGGAGCACAGGTTCCGGACGCGCAGGCCCAGCCGCTCCACGGCATGTAGGATCCTCCCAGACCGGGGCTCGAACTCGTGGCCCCTGCATCGGCAGGCGGACTCTCAACCACTACGCCACCAGGGAAGCCCACATAATCATCTTTTAAGTAAGGTATTACTATTATTCCCATTTTACAGGCAAGAAAAATGACAGAGGGCTATCCAAGGTTGAGGACATTTGAGTCAGGATCCGTTGGGACATTGCTTTATCAGCTGTAAAGGGATGCTGGTCTTAGAGCTGCCCTTCTTGACCACAACCTGGGCAAAGTCCAGAACTCTGGAGTGTATAGAGTCGGTGATGACACATGAAGCAGATGAGTTCTACAGGACGCCAGCTTTTCCCAGGGACAAATCCCAGGCAGAAAGTAACCGCCCTGACTTGCCTTTTGCTAAAGTGCTGAGAAGACAATTCCCATCCTTCAATTTTATTTAATCAGAGCAAAGAATTCGTAAGAATCTGCAAGCATTCATTCATCAGGCAGATAAATATTTGATACCCCTGCAGTTGAATTTTTTATGGCTCAGTGTGTGCTGAGAAGCATTCCCAGGGAGGCCACCCCTGTCCCCGGGACAGAGCAGCACCAGACGCAGACACGGCAGGGCTCTGCTCCACGCTGCTCACCTACCCTGACCACGACAAGATGCTCGTTCTGGATCCCTGGGCCAAAGGCCCACAGCTGCTGTTTTCTAAGTTCTTAAGAGAGAATCTAGAAAAGCAAAGAGAGGTTGTGGGGAAGGCAGGCTGAGAACCTGACAAAATCAGGGAGGAACCCAGGTGACCCAAAACGTCGAGGTCCCAGGAAGGGGAAGCAGCCTCGTCCTTGTGCCTCTTTCCCAGGTCACCTGACCACAAAGGGGAGAAAGCTTCTGAACAAACGTGTGACACGGCAAAAGGGCTAAGTCATCCCGTCCATCTCGCTGCCGACTGACAGCACCATGCAACCATTCTGGACCTTCCCCTCCCCCTTCCAACAACACTCTTCAGTCTCGTCCTTGTGCCTCTTTCCCAGGTCACCTGACCACAAAGGGGAGAAAGCTTCTGAACAAACGTGTGACACGGCAAAAGGGCTAAGTCATCCCGTCCATCTCGCTGCCGACTGACAGCACCATGCAACCATTCTGGACCTTCCCCTCCCCCTTCCAGCAACACTCTTCAGTCACAAAGGACGTCCCTATGCTCATTTCACCCCTGAGGAGGCTTGGGAGTCTACAGAAAAAAAGAATTTGGAGGCATGAGTGCTTCACATCCTGAAAACTCTTTTCTCCAGGGCTAGAGAGGGTCTCCCTCCCAGTCCTTTGATTCTCTTCAAGATGAAATTCCAGCAGACTTTGTCTCCTCTACCCCAAAATGCTCAACCCTCCTTTCTATTTCTGAACTGCCCCCAGCTCACCCCCACACCCGCTGTGTGACACACACAAACACACACACACACACCCTCCCTCTCTGCCCACCACAGAAAGAACTGGTTATCTAAGCCTTCAGCTGATCCCCCCCAGTCAACGTCCATTCAATTAATTTGTTCAAGGCTGTAGAGGGGCCAGGAGAGGAGATGCCTGCATTCCAGCAGAGATTTGTTTTAATTTCTTTTTAACTGCCTGCACCACTAACAGCGTATCAGAAATCTCTCCGCTCTGACCCTTCTCCCCTCCACTCTTCCAGGGGAAGGACGTCTCGGCATTTTGCTGGGAAAGTAGAGAAATGCCACTGCACAGCCCAACTCATTTTTCCTGCTGTCCTTATTCATCAGCTGCCTAGTGAGCAGTCATGGTTGTGACATAAGCCCTCACTTCATCAACGTGTGGCTCACTGAGGCAGGCGACCAGGAGGACAGCGGCATGCCTCGCCTCCCAGAGAGAAGAGCTATTGCCTCCCCATGGTAAAGCCCAGGGTGGAGGGCTCTCTTCCCCAAGCTCTCTGGCTCTACCTCTGCTCTGCAGACCCCCCCTCGGGTCCCTCAGCACTCTCGGGAGAAGACAGGAACCTTCCAGCAGCCTGTGCTGGCTGGCTCCGGGCCTCTCTGGTGATGGATGTGTTGTCATTGGACACCAGCACGGAAAAAAAGGGGGAGTGTGTGGGGAAGGGAAAGCTGTTTACCCATTTTCCTCATTTAAGAAGCTGGTGAAATTATGAGCAAAGCTTATCTCCGCACTGGGACAATTCACGTTGCAAAAAACAGCGCTGAGACACTTAAGGGAAGGAGGCAATTTATTTGATGTCTTGGCGGGGCCCACCCAAGCGATTATCGTAATGACAAAAGGACATGCTGGACAGTCCACACCACCCTCCCCTCCTCCAGGAAGCCAGGCAGTGTTCATGGCTTGCAGTTGACATTTTAATAGGGGCTCAACATCCGAGCACAAGGGAATGCAAGCTGAAGACAGGATTTGGTGGGTAGGGTCAGGATGGGAGGGAACAGAAAAGGAGAAAAAAAATAAATCGGTCCTGGGGGCAAAAAAGCCTTCTGTGACCCAGCCTGCAGGTCCTGCATGGTGGGATTTCTGACTTTCTTTTATTATTTGGGGAAAGGGGATATATATTCCAAGAGGACAAAGAACAAGCCACCCCAGTAAATAACTCTCTAGAAATTTCTCCTGTTGGATATTTTACAAATTGCAAAGCACTCATGTCGTTTGATCCTATTACTGATAGACAGGTGTGGTTAGGTACATTTTATGGAGAAGGAGACCAACTTGCCCAAGGTCACAGAGCTAGTCAGGGAAGCAATTTGGGAACCAGATGTTTCTGGGTTTTTTGTTTTGTTTTGTTTTTACAGAAGCTGCTACCACCCCCATCCAATTGATGGGAAAAACAATAACTGAGGCCGGATACCAAACACTCCTATTTGCCCTGCACGTGCTCAGCACTTTACACCAATTATCTCCTATTTCCATTCTCATACTAAAGTTAGGAGAGCGGTGTTACAACCGTCATTAGTCAGATGGGAAAACCAAGTCTCCGAGAAGGCCATCAGTAATTTGCCCAAGGCCACAGAGCCAGCAGGGGCAGAACCAGGACTCAAAGCCCATGCTCCTGCCAGGGTATCTCAGCGGTTCTCGATTTTGCCTGTGCATCAGAATCACCGGAAGGGCTGGCCGCAACGAGGCGTGCTGGGCCCTCACCCCCAGTCTCTGATTCTAGGAGTCTGGGGAGAAGCCTAAGCATTTGCATGTCAAACAACTTCCCAGGTGATTCTCTAAGCTGCTCGTCTGGAAACCCCACTCTGAGAACCACTGCTTTATCAACCACTGCCTCCCATCACTCATCAACTAACACGTTCGTCCTGTTAGAGATGTGATGACACAAGGTATACGAAGCTGACTGCAGGAAGCTACCTCTGTGGTGCACAGAACCGCTCTCTTGAGACTCGTTAACATAAAGAGGGTACGCACCATCCGTAAAGGCACTTAAGTACCATCTGTATCAGTTAAACGTCAACCGAGGGATGTTCGAAGCCAATTCACACTGACACTCGCTCTCTTCATCTGGACCTCCCCCTGCTGAAACAGACTCTAACATCTATCCTCCAGCCAAGAGATCTCATTATCATTAAAACAGCTCTTCTTTAGAAGTATGGGGAGCATTCGCGGAAGAGCAGCCCCCACCAGCATACACGCCCATGTGTGCACATGTACGTGCACCACACATCACACTACGTGAATGTCACATACACTATAAAGTGTACACAGAAAGTCATTAAAAGGATCATAAAAATAGTAATCGGTGCTTTAACATCTTCTTCCCATATTCCAAAGGACAGTTTTGTACATCCCACTTTGGAGAGCTTTGGCCTAGAATTCAGGGTTTTCCAGGATCTGAGCCTGAGAACCTGTCAATTGCCCTCTGCTCCTGCTGAACAATCACTGTGTGTCTGTGATCAGGAAGAACGAGTTCCGTTTCACTAAATATAAGCCCCTAGAGCACACATACTGCCTGCCCCTCAAAGAGTCACCCCAATAAACCCCCAGCACATCACAAGTGCCCCACCAGGGGCTTTCGGCCAAAGCTTCTTGATTTGGGGGGTTGTTTTTTTCCAAAAGAGGATGAGAAGCATCAAGGAATCCAGAGAGAAGACAGCAGCTGCCTGTAAAAGCTGTGTCTTAAAAGTGCAGAGCAGGAGACCGAGCCTCACTTCTAGAGGCTGCAGGAGGAGAGAGCCTACTGGATAAGGAATCAGGGAGCAGCCCCTGGAGCCAGCCTCCACCAAGAACCATGGTGAGGCTCGGGGCATGCTTCACGCCCCCCGGCCCGCCCCCCACCACACCTCAGGCACCAGGGTACTTACTCATCAAATGAGGTATACATAGGGTGACCAACCGTCCTGGTTTGCCCAGGACTGACTCAGGGGTTTCCCATGATGCCAGACTTGCAGTGCTAAGACCACAACAGTACCAAGCAAACCGGATGACTGGTCACCCTAGGTGTGGACCAAGTACCGGCTCTGGGTGAGCCAGACTGTTGATCAGCCCCACCTTGACCTCTGCGATAAGGTGTCCTGAGAGCAGGAGGGAGGAGCCTGAGGCCAGTGCTTGTTCTCGAGGGCTTTGCAATCGTACTAAGATAGAGGTATAGTAATAATAATAACCATCATCATGCAAACCAAATTAAATGTCCATAACCAGTGAAAACAGAGGTTGGAAAGAGGGGCTAATGTGGGCTGCAGCAGCCGGACAGACTCTATGGAGGAAGCCAGGGTCCAGGCAGAGCAGAGAGCGCACAGATCGAAGTCTGCTCTCCCCTCATCTCCACCTTCATCTTCCTCCTGCCCCTCCCCACCGTGATCTGGAGCAGGACAGCAGAGCAGTTAACCCAGGCTCTGGAGTCTCACGGAATCCACACCTGATGCTGCCCTTTTATTTTTGGAGAGATCCTGGGACAGGTACTCAAATTCCCACAGCCTCAGTACTCTTTTCTTTAAAATGGGGCCAAGTGCACCCCCACTTCCGAGAGTTGTTTTAAAGACTAAAGGAAGGAACACAGGCAGAGTGTTTCAGAACTGTGTCTGAGGGCGTGTGCTCCGTCAACATTGACTGTCCTTCACCTCTCAACCCTTTTCAATCTATTATGAACCTAAGGTGTTTTTAAAGAACAGTGCTCTACACACAGTAAGCGCTATTATGAATAATTTTGTGATGAATGATGGGGAGGACAGGCTTAGTTCTGCTCCCGTCTCCTACTCCTGAAGCCAAAGAGGACACAGTGAGGGTGTGTGGAGGAAAAATCCCAGGGAAGGTGGCTCTGGCCCAGGGCAAAGCCCAAGGGTTTCTCCTGGCCCTGTTCAGAACAAGCAGCACACCTTCCAACTGGAGCTCATAGCTCTGAGCAGTCACCACGGAGGGGCTTTCGTCCCTCCTCAGTCCCCAAGGTTGTGAAGAAAGAAAGCTACCTGGGCCTCTTCCCCCTGCTTTGAGAGTGTTTCCCCTCAGGCCAAGACAAGTCCCAGCTGAGCATCAGCTCAGGACCACTTAAGGCTCTTGGAAACGAGCTTTCTAAGAACATGGCAGGTTTCAAAAATCCTGCAGCATTCCCCAAGAACTCAGGCAGTGAGTTGATGCTGGGGACCAGGGAGGGTGCCCTCCTGCTTAGGCTGGTCTCTATCAGGTCAGCCCTAGAAGTAGGCATATATAACAGAATCCAAATCTGTAGGCCCCCACAAACACTTGAGTCTTAAATTCCACCATTAGGTATTCACTTCTTTGATACTAACCATGTCTTCTTTTTTGGGCAAAGACTCTTTCTTTTGGTTGCCTACCGTGTCCCCAGAACTAGAACACACTTAAAAAAGGAAGGTCAAGATTCACCTCAGCCTCTTCCCTTACAGATCTCACAGGTCAACTGGGGAGACAAACCACACAGAAGTACAATACACAGAGAAAAAGAAACACAATCACACTTGCCTTTGAAGAGGTCCCTCCCAAGTGCCCCTTCCCCTGTACTCCTAATTGTACTTCCCACACAATATCCCAGTAAAAGCAATTGGATTAGTTGGCAACTGTTTTTAATGTGCAGTTCCCTTGTTGCACACTGGGTTCCATGAGGCCATTTTTATGTTTTTATTCCCTAAACTTGGTGCATGGGATACAGTAGGACAATGAAGACCTAATTAGTTAGTAAATGAATATTTTAATAAAAGTAGAATTGAAATGCAAGGCATTTGAGAAAGGCAATCATTTCAGCTGGTGATTCTCAAAGTGTGGCCCTGGACCAGCAGTGTCACCTGGGAACTTATTAGAAGTGCAAAGTCTTGGTTCCTACCCCAGGACTATGGAACCAGGAATCCTGAGTTGGGGCTGGTCTGCTTTAACAAGGTCTCCAGGTGATGCTGATGCCTGCTCAAGTTTGAGAACAGTGGCCTCAACCTTTATCATCAGACACTTTCTACATACGGAGTTACCGTGCTTTTCTCTCTCATATATTGGTTCACCATGCACTTATTATGCACCTACACAGCAAAGCCCACTGGTCCTCAGGTGGCCCACGGATGTCCACAAGATGGCAGGCAATATGGTAAATCGGTTACCCCCTGAAGACCCTCAAAGGCTGTTCCCGGTCAACATGAAGAAAAGCCACCGTATCAAGGTTATGGCCAACTGCTCACCCTTCAGGAACGGCTGTGGGGATGAAATCCCCCAGCAGGAAGCTGCTCTGGGGAAAGGGGAGAGACAGCATCCTGACACCCAGGAGCAGCACGCCTGGACCTTGGGTGGGGGGCTGGAGGGGATGGGGCAGAGTAGCAGCTGACCTCTAATTGCTCTGGAGCCCAGGGTCTGGGCTAGCAAAGACAAAGATGCAGGACTGATAGAGGGGGCAGGGCAGCCAGGCCAGCATCCCTTTATCACCTAGCCTGTGAACAGCCTCCCCCGCTCTCAGGCCTCTTCTAAACAAAGAGGCTGAGCTTACAGGTGTTGGCAGCAGCTGGGCTCAGCAGCTCAGAGGCAGCTCTGCGGGTGTATCCTGCTGCCCTATCCTCCCCTGAGCTGACTGCAGCTGCTCGGCTCCAACCCCAGGGCACAGACCCAGAGCCCAAGGGCCACACAGGGATATCAACCCAGTCCTGGAAGGTGCTGTGGCCCAGCTGAGCAGGCAGTGCCCACAGCCCGGGTGCTCCTCAGGCCCAGGTGGCAGTGTTCTCAGGAAGCCAGTGGGATGAAGGGGACCCTGCTCCTAATTCAGGAGTAAAGTTGCCAGGACTTCCCCAGACCTCGTGTTCCAGGGACACAGACCACTTGCTGACACCTCACTTAAACTATTCTCCAGTTATAAAAAGGGACATCTCGGCCACCCTCTCAGCTTACAGGCCACTTCCCTTTAGCCCAGAGTGGATGGCCAGTCCCTCACTGACACCTGGGCCAGGAGCTGGGGATGCCTGATCCATGCTCAGGGCCACCCTCCTCTTTCCACCTTCCTCCTCCAGGCAGAGGAGCCTCTGAGTAACACCAGAAGCCTCAGGCAGGGGCAGAGAGGTCCCACAGCCTGTGTGTGATCTCAGGGCAGTGGGTAGAGACCATAGCGTTTCCAGGTCAAAGTAGGATACCCTCTTATGTTTTAACTTCAGATAAACAAGAAATAATTTATTAAAATAGTATGTCCCAAATATTGTAGAGGACATAACAAACCAAAAAATTCTATCTTGCTTACCTGAAATTCAAATGTAACTGGGCATCCTGGTTTTTTTTTTGTTTTTTTTTTTTTTTTGCGGTACACAGGCCTCTCACTGTTGTGGCCTCTCACGTTGCGGAGCACAGGCTCCGGACGCGCAGGCTCAGCGGCCATGGCTCACGGGCCCAGCCGCTCCGCGGCACGTGGGATCTTCCCGGACCGGGGCACGAACCTGTGTCCCCTGCATCGGCAGGCGGACTCTCAACCACTGCGCCACCAGGGAAGCCCCATCCTGTATTTTTATTTGCTAAACCTAGCGACCCTTCTCTATCAGCAGGCCCAGAATATGGAAATCTGGCTTTCCCAAAGCAGAACTTAGGACATCACAAGAGAAAGTGACTTGAAAGTGATGAAGTATAAAATCTCAGTAGCATGATTAAAGTTGATGATTTGCTTCATATAGTGAGATGAAGGCACCAAGGAATAACAGGAAAAGGCCTGGCTCTGGTCAACCAACTCAGTTCTGGGTCCCAGGTCCACCTCAGACATGACCTTGGGAAGTCACTTTCCCCTGCCAGGAGTCAGTTCCCTCAGCTTAAGCGATCAGCCTAAGGTCAGGGAGTCCACCTGACTCCAGAGCCTGGGCTCCTTCTACTATATAAACATTCCATCACATACAGCTCCTACGGGGAATGGGAAATTCACTCCTCCCTGGGCCTCCATTCCTGGTAAAACACTCATAAGGCTCTCATCTACCAGGACCCAAATCTCTAGGGACGATACAAGGCCAGAAGACACAGCGATGCAGCTGCCATTTCTCACCTGGGACCACACAGAACCCCGGGCCCTCTGGAGCTGCCACACACACACAGCACGCTTGGCTTGCAAACGTTTCCTGACCTTTTACTTTAAACCGCTCTTTGTAACTCCAGTGTCTACTACAGAGCCAGGCCCACAACAAGCACTCAAAAGATGCTTGCTAAATGAGTCACTGAATGTTCCATTTCAAAGATGGGGATACTGAGGCCCACCTCATTCAATGCAGCTATAACCTAAGGGAAAACCGGCTTCTGGCTCTCAAATTCCCTTTGTCCTTCAACCAAATTCCCCCCAAGTGCCTATTCACTTTGTTTTTGTAACTGCTCTAAGGACACCCTCACTCCCTTTTGTATTATGAGTGAAAGGAGAAGTGATTGGCCTTGTGTGACCCGATCACCTGGTGGCCCCAAAGACTGGGCCTGGAGACCACTAAAGAGCCTTGGCCTGGAAAACTGTGTTTCTGTGCCCTCCGTTACTAGGGCACCTTGAGGGCTGCCTGGCTGTTCTGTGGCCCAGTTTCCCCCCTGAACTGCGCACTGGGCAAGATTCCCCCCACCGCATATGCTATTATTACCTGGCACACCAAGGAACGAGGCCGCTGCCACAATAAGGCCACCCCGCCCCACCAAGATTCTTCAAAATTCTGCTCCTTGGGGCAGGACAACCAGGCAATGTAGGGCAGCAGCCGCTCCAGTTCGCAAAGGACTGGGGTTGGAAAAGGGCGTGGCAGGAGTGAGCCGGTAAACAGGGCTCTGGGACACCCAGTGACAACAGGAGGAATCACAGAACAAAAGGGCACTAACTGTGGGCCTCACTCAGGGGGAAATGGATTTAAAATTCTTCTCTCTCTCTCTCTCTCACACACACATACACACACACACACACACACACACACACTCACTCACTCCAGGGAGTCCAATTTTAGTAGCCATTCGCCCCAGCAAAGCACTTTGCAAGCAGTTATTTTGAGAAATGCTATTAGCCACTGGGATATTTTTAATGCCCCTTGTGGGACAGGCATTTGTGACACAAACAGCAGCTGAGAGGCAGTAAACTCGTAGCCTTGGATGTGTCCAGGATCTGGGGACCAGCCCCTTCGGATAGCAGATGGCAGGACTGGGCAAGCATCCCATGTGCCCTGCTGTTCCCTCCCTTTGTGAATACTGCTCTGTTCACCAGAGATGGGCGCATATTTGAATGAATGAGGAGTCCCTCCCAACCATGACAGCCAACTGCTAACAGGCCAGCAGACTCTGAAACGATCCGCCATAAGCATGACACCCTCAGAGTCTCCCCACGGCTCACAGGTCAAAATTCACAGCCAAAGGCCCCAGCCTAACTTCCCAAACCCAGCATTCCCACATAGACTGTGCTCCTGGCACCCTGGCCTCCTGGCTCTCTGCCTTCCCACCTCCGCTGCCCAAGCTGACCCCCTCACTTGGAACATCCCCGCCCCATCTCTCCTAATCCAGCCACGCTGAGTTCCACACTCTAACCACCTATAATAAAAGAGCTGTGTCATCCTGTGGGTGTTCTGCACATGACAGCTTGCATTTTTGGTCACCTGTGCACATGTGTTTCTTATTGAAAGAGCTGCTGCCATTTACTGAGTGCCTAGGACATGCCAGGCATCCTCCTAAACCCTCTACAAAGCTCAAAACTTTCTCCTAAGGGTCCCAAATTGTTACCCACGTCATCCCAATCTTAAAGATGAGGAAACTGAGGTATCGGGAAGTTGTCCAAGATCCCATAGGTCGGTCTCGGCAAGGCCACAGAGCACAGCGGTTAAAGGTACAGATCAGGGGCCAGACCGCCTGCATCAAACCCTAGCTTCGCACCTGGGAACCTCAGACAGTTGCTTCTAACCAGTCTGTGCCTCGGTCTTTCCCTGAGCTCCTGTGTGGATGAAATGAGTTACCACTTATAAAGCCCCTTTAAAGGTGCCTGGCGCACAGCAGGCACTGTCTCTGGGTCAGCTCTAATCCCTGCAGTGGAGATGGAGGGGCCAGAGGACCTTAAGCTAATATTTGCTGGGTACCTACAACGTGCCGTGTGCTATGCGACTGCTCACGGAAACCTTGTCGAAGTTTCCAATGAACTTAAAAGAAATGAAATCATTCCCCTCAGATCAAAGCTAGTAAAGAGGGATCTGAACTGGTACTTGAACACAAGTCTAAGTTTTAACTAGAATCTTCTGCTGGCCTTGTCTCTCTAGAAATAGTGATTGTGTTTTCACATCCCCGCAGTTCCTGGCACTGGGTCGGGTCCTTTAAACGGAAACAATGACAACTGTCGGTTTCTAGCAAGGCTAAGTGGGAGGCCCTGACTACAGACCAGGAGCCCTGCCCCTTCCCGGGGGACCCAGCTTCTCATCCCCTTCTCCATCAGCCCCCAGGCAGGCACGGTGCTTCAAAAGCAGAGGAAAGGCTGCAGAACACTGGAGAAGCCTCACCGTGGGCCAGAGCCTGCTGTTCAGATGACATCAAGCTACCCATGGGGACCCAAGGCCCAAAGGTCAGGAATTTGGGACAATCCAGCCATGCCACCGTATGCTGAAATAGTCCAGAACTGTAAGGCGTCGAGCGTGCGCTGGAGGCTGGATGGCAGAGAGAATGCAGGGCCAGCTGAGCAAGCATGCAGAGTGAATTATGTGTGTGGTTCAATTTTAGGCAGCGGGTAGATCTATAAAGCTCATCACCCTCCTACCGTTGCCTGCAAAAGGCCGTACATTGACACCATGCCCGTCAGTCAGCACAGGAGGGGAGTGTGTGCTCAAGCAGGGCTGGGAGCCCGGGGGCTACAGTTAAGAGGTTATCCCTGTCCTTGACAGTTCACGGTCTTAGCCAAGGACATGAGCTCGGCACCTATGGAACGCTAAGGGCAGCCTTAAACATGCAACTCTGATATGGTGCCAATGAAGTCACACATTTCCTGTGAACCTACTGTGTGCCAGGGGACCCCTGTGTCTCGCTCTGCTTGTGAAACAGCAAAGAAATCACTCCACCCTGGAGTCTCTTGGTTTCTTCCCCTGCACAACGAGGATGACCCTGATCAAACACCCCACACAGGCCTGCCGAAGGAGGCAAGCCCCAGGCAAATGCCGGCTTCCCCTGTGCACGAGTGAACGAGACGGGCAGAGGCTTTTGCCCTCGGGGACCTTGTAACTAATATAAAGACGATGGAATCGAACATTGAAAAGTCAGTACAGGGCTGAGGGGATAAACACACAACTGACCGTGTCACTCAGTAGAATGGGGATAACCACGCAGAAAACTCACCACATAGCACTTGACTATGCCAGAGAAACTCACCACATAGCACTTGACTTTAAAAGGTGGCCTCTGTTCAGTCTGAGTGTCTCGCTGACCAGACTGTGAACTCCCCAACAACAAGGCCCTAGCTTTCACCTCCCAGCCCCTCTTGAGCTGAGGGCCAAGGGCAGGCTGGCTATGAACTGGCAGCCTCTGACGGTAGGAGCTACCTGGATTCCCTGTGGCTCAGAGAGTGGCTTCTGCCAACCAGCTGGGAAGGGCTTACCAGGTCAGGAGGTCACACAATGATCCTTTGACATCAGTGGAAGCAGTTTTCCAGGGCGTGGAAAAATGGGGTCTGGAAAGCTTGGTGTTTTCACTTGCCAAGGGCTGCTGTCACAAAATATCATGCACTGAGTGGCTTAAACAACAGAAATTTATTGCCTCACATTCTAGAGGCCAGAAGTCTGAGATCAAGCTGTCAGCGGGGCTGGATCCTCCTGAGGGCTGTGAGGGAGAATCTGTTCCATGCCTCTCCCCTGGCTTTTGGTGGTGTGTTGGCCATCTTTGACATCCCTTGGCTTGTAGGTGCATTACCCTGATCTCTGCTTTCGTCCTCACGTGGCGTTCTCCCTGTGTGCCTGTCTGTTCAAATTTCCCTTTTCTATAAGGACGCCAGCCATACTGGATTAGGGCCCACCCTAATGACCTCATCTTAACTTGATCATCTGCAAAAACTATTTCCTACAGATGGCCAATAGGCACATGAAAAGATGCTCAACATTGCTAATTATTAGAAAAATGCAAATCAGAACTACAACGAGGTATCACCTCACACCAGTCAGAATGTCCATCTAAAAAGTCTACAAATAACCAATGTTGGAGAGGGTGTGGGGGAAAGGGAACCCTCCTACACTGTTGGTGAGAATGTAAGTTGGTGCAGCCACTATGGAGAACAGTATGGAGGTTCTTCAGAAAACTAGAGTTACCATATGATCCAGCAATCCCATTCCTGGGCATATATCCAGACAAAACTCTAAGTCAAAAAGATACATGCACCCCTCTGTTCACAGCAGCACTATTCATAATAGCAAAGACATGGAAACAACCTAAATGTCTGTCAACAGATGAATGGATAAAGAAGCCGTGGTACATATAAAATGGAATATTACTCAACCACAAAAAAGAATGAAATAATGTCAGTTGCAGCAACATGGATGGGCCCAGAGATTATCATACTAGGTGAAGTTAAGTCAGAAAGAGAAAGACAGATACCACATGTATCACTTACATGTGGAATCTGAAGTATGACACAACTGAACCTATCTATGCAACAGAAAGAGAATCACAGACATAGAGAACAGACTGGTGGTTGCCAAGGGGGAGGGTTTGGGGGAGGGATAGAACGGGAGGTTGGGGTTAGCAGATGTAAGCTTTCATACATAGAATGGATAAACAACAAGGTCGTACTGTATAGCACAGAGAACTATATTCAGTATCCCATGATAAACCATAATGGAAAAGAATATATAAAAGAGGAATGTGTGTATATATATGTATAATTCAATCACTTTGCTGTGCAGCAGAAATTAATACATTGTAAATCAACTATACTTCAATTTAAAAATATTAAAAAAATAAAAAACAAAGACTATATTTCCAAATAAGGTCACATTTATAGGCACCAGGAGCTAGGACTTCAACGTCTTTTGGAGGGGGACATAATTCAACCTACAATACTTGGGTTCGCCAAAGAAAAGAGTTTTTTAAAAAGCCAAGTTGGAATTCCTAGCATTACTAATATACTGGGGCTGCGACCCGAGAAATAGGCTAGACGTCTGAAAAAGCTTCCCAGCTCCATCCCAGCCCAGGACTTTGTGGCCTCGCCTGCATCACTAAACGGACTCCTCGCTGGTTGCCCTGACTTTGGTCTGTCTCCCCTTCTGTGCCCTCCAGCATCAGGCTGTCCGACCTTGAGTCATACCATCAAGTCCCAGCTTTGTCATACCACCTGTCCTGCTCTTCAGCCCCCAATGGCTGCCTACTGCCCAGAGGACAGAAAGCGGCCTGCCCTGTTACCCTGGTGAGCGCTCCAACAAGAACATTAGCCGACAAGGGCCCTTGACTTCTCGGGCCCTGTTTTCTCACTTGTGAAAGGGAGAAAAAGCAAACTCCCTGGAATGTCCCCGAGACATCCATGAGGAAGCCCAAGCCAAGGTTGCCGCCCTAGAGGCTGGTGCAGGTGGACAGAGTAGCTGTGCTCTGGCCCCAGCCCAAGGGGCTGAGCAGAGGGTAGGAAGAAACCTCAGGCCAGAGACAGACATCTGGTTTCTCCAAGGAGGAAGCAGAGGGCTGCTGAGCCGTTTCTGCCTTGCTGCCTGGGGTTTCTCCCAGAAGGCTGCCAGTCTCTGGAGTCTTCCTCCCTGGGAAGCTCGCTGCCACCAAGGCTGGCTGAGACTATCTGCTAGAGATTCTCAGCAAGCATCAGTCTGGCCAAGCAGCAGAGCCCTCCTTGGAGGCCTCGGAAGAAGGCTCACTGGGTGTGGACGGTCTTAAAAGGCACGTAGTCTCCAGTAAGATTGCTCTGACGACTCTCTCACCCGCCTCCACTTCCCTGGCCCCAGGGTGCCTGAACTGTCCTCGATGCAGCTGTACCCACCTGACCACAAGGCCTGGCCAGCCCTCAGTTCCATCCTGGATTCCAGACCTTTCCCTGCCACCTCAAAAACAAACAACAACAAAATCCCATCTACCTATTACCCTTCTCATCAAAATCCTCACTGGGGGGGACAGGCCTTCCAAAGAAGAGAACTCCTAGTGACTGTCACAGAGACTATTCCAGAAAAAGCACCCTTCGAGGAAGAGATGTTGAGCACCCTGCCAGACCAGGGGGCACTCAAAGCAACACTATACTTACTGGCTCACTTGATTTCACAACAGCACTGTGAGGGAGCTCTGAACATTCTCACTTTATAGGGAAGGTATCTGACGTTCCAAAATGTGAAGTGGGTTTCCCAGAAGAGGGCTAAACAGGAGGCTGGTGCCACCCACTGCACCCCCGTGGACATACTTTCCCCACTCCTGCTGCCTATTGGCTGTCTGTACCTGGTATCTCGTGGGTACCTCAAACTCAACCTCTCCAAAGATCTACTCATTGTCTCCCCCTCCTTGAGCTTCCTGTGCCCCTTTCTTACCAGCCCCCTGCCCACTGACCTCGCTCTCCCTGGATTCTTTCTCCTCACAAGGTCATCACCATCTACTCTGCTGGCCAAGCACACGAAGGGACCAGGGCCCCCACCACCACCACCGCTCCACCCAGGTCTTTACATAAAGGCCAACGCATGACAGCAAGCAGTATCTCAGAGAGCAAACCTCAGACTCGCCTGGGAGTTAACCACTGATCTGACCGTGCCCCCTCTTGGTTTTCTGTCCTAGGTTTCATTGGAAAAATGTCACCATCATGCTTAATGAATTTTCTGAAGGCAGACAGTGCTTTATTATCAACTGTCATTTATGAAGAATCAACATCCAATGGGGAAAGGTCATCCTTTCTTGGCTTGGGAGCGAAGGCTGTTTGCATATCACAATTGATCCCTCTGGAGTGTCAGGTACCTTGGTAGAAGTGATGTCAATCAACTAAACCTCAAGGATGTGAGCGTGCCTAGCACCTGACCCAGATGGATCTGGAAATGGCACACCAAGTCCACACCCTGTGAGAGTGAGTGAGCTCACACACACAGTCTACTCCTGACACTGCTGTTCTTGTCTCCTGACAATGAATCAACACCACATGAGGACATCCACCTCTGGGCTCCAGAAAGCCCCAGACAGGCTTCTACACCCTGAGTTCCTAGCCTGAGAGCCTGTGATGTGTAAGGAGAGCTGGCAAAGGACCTACTCCCTATTATAAAGACTCTTGATCTCCTAAAAGAGAGCTTGGTTTTACCTGACTTCGATCACCAGGACCAGCGCTGTCACAGAGTCATAGCAGCTGAGGCTATCCAACTCAATGTCAAATCCAGAGGCCTCAGTCATCTTCTCCTCCTAAGACTTAAGAGTTAAGGTGGAGAGAAAGGGAGAAAGGGGAAGACTCAAGTAGAAGGTAAGTAGAGGAGAAGTCAGGCAGAAGCAGTGACCTGCCCCCATCCCCACACTCAGGAGCACAGCCAGTGGAGGGAGAAAAGCCCTTAGCCAGCCTCAGAGGGAACTGTCCACTGACGAGTCACCATGGCAACTTGGCACACGCTTGTGATGCCCTCCTGTTCAGATTCCTGTTGACATAACCAAAGGAGTACAGCAAGCCTGGGGAACTTGCACAGCTCAGGAGACTTGGGATAGGTGCCAGTCCTGTGCCAGAAACCTACAAGAATCTCTGGGGGGTGGGGGGGGGAAGGGATGAGGAAAGAGAGAAAGCAGTGGGCCCCTGGGGCAGCTGTGCTGAGTGAGAAGTGGCAGAATGGCTGTGCAACCAGGAGTGGAGGCCATCGAGACCCGCACAGCAGAGCTGCCCAGACTGGAGGACAGGACCAGACGGTGAGCCAGGCACAGGGCAGAGAAGCCACACAGACCAGGTCCCTCTTTTCACGAGGGAGCCTCAGCACAGCGACGTGTGTCAGCACAGCACTGGGAAGCCCCAGTAATCACATGGCAGATACACCGAGAACTGGCTGGGGGGACGGACTTGTCCCTGACATGGCAGGTGGCAGCTCCAGGAAGGAGCGCAAGTCCAAGCACAGTTTGTACCTGGCACAGTGGCCAGGTCAAACAGCGAGCCAGATGTAAACAGTTGGTTCGTGATGCAATGGGCTTACCAAACTCAAGGAAGAAATATCACACGGATTAAGTTTCTCTTCTGGAACGACTCACAGCTCAAGCTCATTCGCTTGGCCTTACAGTCTGCTGGATCTTATAAGACCTCATTTCATCAACCGGTGCTCTGACGGAAAAGCCGAGAAGAGCCCTGTATCAGCAGTGAGGCGGACAGTAAAAGGGACCCAGGAGAACTGCCCCTCCTGACTTATGGGCAAACACTGCCCACGTTCATGGATGAAAGATACAAAAACCTTCCACCAGAGCTAGGAAAGCATTCTTCAACACAAAAAGCAGAGAACATAGCACTCAAAATGAAGAAAAAGAGATTTGGAAAAGAATTACTGGCTGGAAAGGCAATCCTATCATCGTGGCTGAGAGCACAGCCTCTGCTGTGAAACTGGATGACTCTGAATCCCGGCCCCAGCACTAGCAGGTGAGGCTGAGCAGGGTTCAACCTCTCTGAGCATCTGTTTTCTCCAATCTGTACAGTGAGTAAGGACACTCAAAGCACATGCCTCTCAGACTTGTTCTAAGGGTTATATGGGGTAAAGCATGCAAATGCTTAGCACAGTACCTAGAACACAGTTCTCAGTACACAAGAACTCCTACAATACCTGGAGCGTTGAGAAACCATCTATTCTCTGTCTGCAATAAAAGTTAGGAGGACTTACTTACTTCGAAAACAAGAGGCGCTGTACAGGACACATTTAAAAAGCACTCCCTAAATGAAGAAGAAGAACAAAGATGTAAGCAGAAATACTGTAAGGTCTAAGAGAGCAGGTTATACAAAAAGATGGCAGATACAGACGACAGGCAGCCAATTCAGAATGAACCGAACTGAAATGAAAATACAAGAAAACTTTCTAACACTGAAGATAGACCTAGGTCTGAATGTCAAAAGGCTCACTGACAACTATGTATATGTTTATTTATTTCACGATGAAGACAGAAAAGCATCCAGATAGAAGATGGCAGATTACCTATGAAAGGAAGAAAACCAAGGCGAGTATCTGACTTCTGCAAAACTCAGCAACAGGGCCAAGTTGTCATTCATATTGGAAGAAACAAAGTGCAAGGAATCAATAAGTTTTTCAGGCAGACTCCATAGGTGTTAAGCTTTTCATATTTATGACCAAGACATTAATCAAAATAAGGAATTCAATAGTAGGGCATGCCCGTGGGAATAAAGATCTGGCAACGAACACTCAAATCCATTAGGTCTAAATAACTGTTATAACTGATATATCACTAACCAAGTGAAAATTAAAATAAAACTCCTTTAAAGAGAAGATAACAAGGTAAAAACTATAGTAATAACACAGAAGAGATTTAAAATACCAGATTACACAGTAAAAGCATGAATGTAACATTACAGGGGTGGGGGATGAAAAGATGGAAAAGCTTATAGTTATTTACCTCACATGGTAGGGAGTCAACAGAGGCTGTTTCATTCTGGACATTAACCATTAGCAAAATACGGTTGCAGAATAATTTTAAGCATCTGAGAAGCAACAAAGGTAGAGCTAACATTCTAATTTACTGAAAAAAGTATAAAACAAAATTTTAAATGGTTCATTTTTGCAAGACAAAGGAGTCTACAAAGAAACATTTTAAAAAAAACACAAAGAGGGCTTCCCTGGTGGCGAAGTGGTTGGGAGTCCGCCTGCCGATGCAGGGGGCACGGGTTCGCGCCCCGGTCTGGGAGGATCCCCCATGCCGCGGAGCGGCTGGGCCCGTGAGCCATGGCCGCTGAGCCTGCGCGTCCGGAGCCTGTGCTCCGCAGCGGGAGAGGCCACAACAGTGAGAGGCCCGCGGCCCGCGTACCGCAAAAACACACACACACACACACACACACACAAACACACACACACACACAAAGAAAGAAAGCAAGCCAAGACATAGTCACTTCTAGAATACACACATACACATATATATATATACTATAAAACATATGGTATAATATATGGTGAATAAGTACATAAATTATATATTTTTTATTAAAAATGTACCCTAAACAAAGTGATAAAATGAGGTTAAAATTAAAAGAATGGACCAAAATATGTTAGCAAAAATCAAGTAAAAGGAACGATGCCATGTTGGAGGCATTGGTATCCAAATACAGAAATTTTAAAGAAAAAAAGATATTAGACAATACAAGAGGTTCTATATTAAGAGTATAATCCAAAGTGAACGCCTAGAAGTCAGGGACTTTATGCCCTGACTAAGAAAGCCTCAAAACATATAACAGCAAATAGTCAAAAATAAAAGGAGACGTGACAGAAACACAGTAGCAGTAGGCAGGTTTATCAAACTGCTACTGTTCTGTCATAAATTAAATTGGTCAAAACTAAACATAATTATGAATGATTAGAGGATGGCATTCACGGTAGGAGACTCCAACCCTCTCGTTTCACAGGCAAGGAGACTGAGATGGGGAAGTTAAGTATAGAATAGTGGTGCCCAAAATGTGGTCCCTGGCCCACAGCATCAGCATCACCTGGGAACTTAGTAGAAATGCACGTTCTCAGGCTCATCCCAGACTCGATCAGAATCAGAAACTGGGGGGGGTGGGGGGGGTGGGGTGGGACCCAGCCCTCCAGGTGGTTCTAATCCAAGTTTAAGACTGATGCAGTGATTAAGTCCACAGGCTCCCAGGGCCAGGAGCATTCAGCCCCATTTAATTATTGCTGGGTGACTTCTGACAAGATGCTTAACCTCTCTGTGCCCCAGATTCATCACCCACAAACTGAGACTAATAATAGTGCTTCCCTCTTGGGATGGCTGTGAGGATGGGATAACATCACTTCTGTAAAGCACGCATGGTGCCTGCCGTGTGATCTCACTTTGACGGCCCTCGCTCTGATCCAGGGATACACAGCAGAGCCCCCCTTGAACCCTGCTGCTCTCCTGCCTCCAAGTTCAGTGAATCTTCTGCACCCACTCCTCCGAGCCTGTGCCTGGAAGGATGTGCCACCCCCGACAATGAACCAATGCCATCTCATGGTTGGTCCCTGGCCTGCTGCATGAGGCAGTGCCATAACCCACTCCCTGACTGCAGCGGGAGCGGACGCTGAGTGACTCACTGAGCCTGTCATTTCAAGGCCTCCTTCCCCAGCCCACACTGCCCTCCATCCCTGCCTCCCAGACCCTGGTCTCTGCAGAGGAAAGAAAGCCAAGACACAGGGGAGCCCTAGGCAAGTCCCAGGATACAGCCTTCAAGTACCAAACAGGCACTGCTACCCATGGGGGAGGGGCCAGCAGCAGGCAGAGGCCTCAGACCACAGGGCAAGTTCAGGGTCAGGTAATGTCCTAGTAAAATAAAAATGTCCCAAGAGACAATTTTTCCACTCATAAAGATGTAATTCACATTTCAGATATGGCAGGGATTTCACTATTGCTGCGTGTCATCACGATTAGATCATACACTCAAGCATTTTAGTGCTACAAGTGCCCAAGGAAATAACCAGTGTTAACCCCTCATCTGGAAAGTGAGACCCAAGAAACACAGACAGGCTCTGAGGCAGCCCCAAAGTCACACAGCAGAAAAATCTACCAGTGAGGACTAAAACACTCATCTGAGGACGCCAGAAACTTCCTTCTGCTATATCAGGTTGCTATGAAACACAACAGCTGTGGTGCCTGGAAAGAGAAAAAGTCACAAAGGAAGTTTCTACCTGACATTCCTACTGATAGTCACGCCCCTGACACCGGAAACGCCTGCTCCTCACGTGAAGGAAATGCTTCTCTTACTGCTCGATCCCTAGTTAAACATACCCAGGAAGATGGGAAGACTGAGGCCAGAATGCTTGAGTGAGCGGCCTCTGAACCCTTTCTCAGGTTATTTCCTCCACTCAAAATGCCCGTCCCTCACCCTACCTGCCCCAAAGCTCCCATGTTTTAGGCCCTTAAAGAGCCCTCTCTCCCTCCAGGAAGCCTTCTCTGCAAACTTCGTCTAACCCTGCGCTTTTCCACCAGGATCTCCCTGAGGAATCGGGGCTCAGATTTAACCGCATAGCATCTGGCTCACCCTCAGACTTCCAGCTGTGTCTGATCGGGAAGGAGAGAACATGGCCCCTACAACTCTGGCACCCCCATGGACATCAAGAAAAGGACCAGGTCTGTCTGATGGCAAAGCCTAAACTCCCACCTCACCGAGTTCAATCTTCACATTTACCATGAACCTCCCTGTGTAATTGGGCAGGCCACTTAAAATCTCTAGGTCTCATTTTTCCCTCCTGGGAAGTGGCAATAATAATACCTGCCTGCCAAGCTGTTGTGAGGATTAAATGAGATCACATGGGTGAAGCTCCAAGGACACCCCCCGCCACAGATACTGAATAGAAGTGACTGTAATAAAAAAGGCAATGACAATGATGAAGGTAATCATGAGTGTATAATACAGACCTTTCAACTTGGTTTGTTTGCCCAAGACCATGTAGCAATAGTATCCAAGAAGCAGAGACAAGCGAAGACCCTTGCTGGCCAAAACGCTGCAGATACATCAACTCCAAACCTTCTAGGTTAAGGAAGGAGATAAAGTAGTAACAGACTTCTTTGTTTAAAAGGTAATAATAAAATCCATCTTCTGAACGAAAACTAACCTAGCCACTTCAAGAATCTCAGGGAAGTATACAAAGGATAGTTCAAAGGGGAAACTATCACCTCTTCACCTTAGGAATTGTTAAGCTTTTTTTTGAGTAATGAATACATAGGGTACACAAAGGCACAAAAGACTCATCACACCTGGGGCTGATATCATCTCATATCTGTCAGAATGGCTATCATCAAAAAGAAATAAATGTTGGTGAGGATGTGGAAAAAAGTGAAACCTCAGGCACTGTTGGTGGGAATATAAATCGGTGTAGCCACTATGGAAAAGAGTATGGAGGTTCCTCAAAAAATTTAAAATAGAACTACCGTATAATCTAGCAATTCCACTTCTGGTCATTTATCCAAAGAAAATGAAAACGTTGATTTGAAAAGATACATGCACCCCTATGTTCACTACAGCATTAATTACGATAGCCAAGATATGGAAGCAACCTAAATGTCCATCAACAACTGAACGGATAAAGACGTAGTATACATATATACAATGGAATGTTACTTAGCCATGAAAAAGAATGAAATCTTGCTATTTGCAACAACATGGATGGACCTAGAGTGTATTACACTCAGTGATATTAGATACAGAAAGACAAATACTATGTTTTCACTTATATCTGGAATCTAAAAAAACCAACAAATGTAACAAAACGGAAACAGACTCACAGAGAACCAACTAGTGATTGCCAAAGGGGAGGGGGTGTAGAGACGGGTGAAATAGGTAAAGGGAATTAAGAGGTACCCTCTCAGTTATAAAGTAAATAAGTAACAGGGATGTAATACAGCATGAGAAATATAGTCTATAACATTGTAATAACTTTGTATGGTGTGTAATTATAAAAATATTGAATCGTATGCTGTACACCTGAAATCAGTATACTACTTACTTACTATTGTAAGTCTACTATATTTAAAAAACAAAAGTCTGTTGGAGAAGGAGGCCAAACTCACGTGAGGAAAATACAAAGGTAATACACAATTGAGAGTGTCAGTGATTCACTAGTAAATAGCTGATGGCCAATAAACTAAAATTACTGGCCCAACAAAAGCAATCTACATGAAGAAGCATGGCAGCCTTCCCAAAGACTGACTTGTTCATCCCCTCAAACACTGGGTTTTTGTTTTTAACTCTGTTCTTTAAGTATGAAATTAATTTCTAATGTGTCTTCATAGTATTCCGATCTACCTGGGCATTTTAAAATAAGCAAAGGCATTTTAGTTTGCTCTTATGCTTCAAAACTCACGATGAAACAATAATGAAGGATTTCATTATGTCAATGAAATGAACACTGTGGATACAGCCAGATTGATGTTGATTTATAAAGAAAAAAATTGGCCAAATTTTAACATCAAACTTTGCTTTCATACACATCGAAGTTTCTTTCTTTCTTCCAAGGCTCAGAAAGTTAGTTCAACACCTTACAGAGAGATCACACTCATCTCTCCCCCCAGTACCAGTGGCTTAGAGAGAAAGGTCACTTCGCATACACCCTAGACACAGCTAGATGTGGGAACTCCAACCCACCCACCCAGCTGGAGCATTCCACGAAACCCAGTTTAGTTTAGGCTCCTAAAGACGGATCCAGAAAAGCCTGGTAGCTTTATTTCAAATTGAAGAGGTCATTAGGTTCACACCATTTTAGCAAGTAACTTCCTCAGAAGTTCTGAGCACATCCTCCGTGGCCTGGCTGCCCCCCTATGTTAATGGACCTACTTCCTGCATCCAGCGGCCATCAGGTATCAGCCCAGCACCTACACTGCATGGGGCACTGCTCCAGCAGGTAAGGCTACAAGGGTGAATCAGGCAAGTCCCTGCCTGAATGGAAGCTGGCATTCTTTAAACAGTTTCTCAGAAAACCCCAGGGAGCAAATGACCGGTCCATCCCCATGTTGGAACTGCTGTCAGTGCTGTGGGATTCTCCAGTGCAGGAAGGGTCAGTTACAAGATAACAAGCACCGAAAAACTTGGCTACAGCATTTTACAAGTCAGGTACTGAGGGCTAGGACACGAGACTTGCCCAAGGTCACACGGCCAGGCAACATTCAGCACACCTAAGAGATGGGTGATATGCAAGGAGGGGAGGAGAACAGGTTGCTGGGATTTGCCCCTGGAGGGTCTCTCCAGAAGCAGGTACCAATGAGTGGCATCATCAGCTGAAGTGCTTCCAAGTGTCCCTTTTTTTTGGTTATGTTCCTGCCTCAAAGAAGTGTTTTTCTCATACTGATCCCCATGGGCATACACCTTACTAGCTATGTAATTTATTCCACATGTACTTTTCACAGTCTTACCATGTTTCCAGCATTCACGTCTCGCCTCTGGGAAGACGGAGCACCAATGTCCCTTCCCCCCATCGTCCTCTGGATCCAGGGTCTATACAGCTGGAGGGATTCAAACCCAGCTCTGTGCACTCCCCAAGTCTAACTTTTCATCACAGTCTACACTCTGCTGAAGATCAGCCATGGGGTGGGGAGGCAGGTGGTGATGGGGAAACTAGCAACCAGGTGCAGGGGTGGCTGAACAAGCCAAATCATTACAGACTTTTCCATCGCAGCCCCTGCAGGTAAGAAGAATGAACACCGACCTCCCTACCTCAGATCCCGGGCTGCAAACTGAAGTAAGCCTTCTGCAGGCAGGAAGCTTCTTTAAAGTGTTACATTTTCTCTTTTAAAATACCTGCATATTTGCATTCCTCCCGGTGATAACTCTGATTGAATATTAAAGAATATGTATCCTGGGCTTCACCTGGTGGCGCATTGGTTGAGAGTCCGCCTGCCGATGCAGGGGACACGGGTTTGCGCCCCAGTCCGGGAAGATCCCACATGCCGCGGAGTGGCTGGGCCCGTGAGCCATGGCTGCTGAGCCTGCGCGTCCAGAGCCTGTGCTCCGCAATGGGAGAGGCCACAGCAGTGAGAGGCCCGCGTACCGCAAAAAAAAAAAAAAAAAAAAAAAAAAAAAAGAATATGTATCCCTAAACCCTCAAGAAGAACTGGTTCTCCAAGAAAATGTGCCATGTTTATACTGAGGCTTCTAGCACTCCCTATGAGGCTCTGGGCTGTGTACTTCTAAAGCTGGGAAATATGGATCCAGAAGATCTGGGTCCCCTGAGATTCCATGACCAACTGTTCATTCATGCCATCCACTCATTGATTCAGAGCCCGGAGGTGCCCCAGGTTAGCAGCAGGCGGCTGAGTCAGCAGCTCTCAAGGTGATCACCTCTTCTACCTACCCATGAATCGCTAACCCACTTGCCCCTTACTACATGCTCGGAAATACACAAGTGTGCTTAAGTGAAGTGGTACCTGGGCAGCAAGTTGTCACCAGCAGGAACCAGGGTGATCAGGGTGATACAGGGTGATCACCACCAGACACCCTCAGTCATCTGTACCTTTATTCATCAAATACTATGGCATATTTGCCATGCACAAGGTCCAAAAATTTTAGTGCTTTAAGAGACGGAGTGGAGGAGGAGGGTGGTGGTTAGAGGATGGTGAGATGACTTTTGGCTTGAGCACCAAAAACAGAAGCATCCTGGAAGAGCTGGCTTTGGCCCCAGGCTTTGAAAATCAGTGGGACTTAGGGGTAAACAGACAAGGAAGCAGAAAGGACAGAACATGCTACCACATAAGGCAGGAAACAGAAGTGCATGGACAGGGACATAAAGGGGAAAGGGAGACAGGGAGGAATTACAGAGATCTTTGAACACCAAGAAAAGATGGGCTTTTTGTTTCCCTTTGGCTAATGAGTAGCCAGGAAAGAGTATTTGATGAGGAAAGTGAAATCATCAGCTAACATTTAGAAAGTTTAATTGGGTAGTCAGATGTCTGACTGATCAGAAATAAGAAAGTTATGAGGCCAGCTGGAAGACTACTGCAGTAGTCCAAGGAAGCAGCAATGGAAGCCTCAACCAGGCAGTGGAGAGGAGGAATGTACACAGCGAACGACTGAGGGAGAATCACTAGGATTTGGCAACAGACTAGAAAAGACACAGAGAGAGCTGGTCCTGAAAACCATGCTGCCTGGGAGAGACATACTCTTGTTTTCTCACTTCCTGTTAGGAAATGGTGGCATGGCTCCTCATCCCTCTTTGGTGAATTCAACCCCGCTGGCTCATGTGGGGTTAGAAAGCTAATCAGACTTTCTTCCGAAGGTTCTGAAACGACCAACAGTGAGCCTCCTTGGACAGACCTGATCGTCAGGCCCATGACTTATCCTGTTTGCTTCCATCGTCTCCACATCCAAGGGGTGCAGCTCAAGGGAGCCCCACTCCTCTCAAGATCAATCCAAAATCAAAAGGATGTTTTAGGGGGCCTTGTTGGGACTTCCTACATACAGAGAGAAACCAAGGACAGAGTTGACGTTCCCAAGTATCATGGGGGGTGGGAGGGGCTTTTAAATGTGCAGAGAGAGAAAAAGGGAGGACAGCAAAAGAAAGATGGAGATAGATTTCTTCCTCTAAAGTCTTTAGCTCCCAGCCATCTCCCAGGCTCCCAGAATTCTAAGCCGCCACCACCACCCATCACAGAGCTTAATTCCAGAGGAAGCTGCCATTCATTCCAGATCCATGTTTATCCTGTCAGCTCAGAATAAGGAACAGCGCACTTGTTCCCCAATGGGCTGGGGTAAGCATTTTTTTCTACAATCCACAAAAAAACTTTTAAAATTTAAAAAACAGAAAATGCTTTGCAGCCTCTCTTTTTCTTTCGTTCAAAAGGTAAATGACTATATGGATCACAGGAAGACATACATGCTTGCAACTTAGTTTATAGTTCCCTATCCAATAGAAAAATGTCCACGAGAAAGTGGGCACTGTTTTCTCACTCCTTAAAATGGAATACCAGAGTAAACTGGGAGAAAAGCAACATGGAGATGGCCTTCAAATGTTCCCGGCCCCAACCCCGAAATAAGATCAGAGGACCAAATCAAGAGGCTCAGTGAACCCATCTGACTGGCTCAGCAGCCTGCCGGCACTGCTCCAGCCCAGAACTGGCCTGGCCATCAGTCCTGATAAAAATCTCTAGACTGGAACCACAGCGCCAAAATCAAGGGATTATCCCTGAACCGGCTGTTCTTTCCCACAGGCAGGCTCAGAACCCCTGGCCGTTCACAGCACTAATCAGCCCTGGCCTGGCTCACTAACCAGATGCCCACTCACTGCCCAAGAGAAAACACGCACAGGCCAAGACCCAGCTCCGAGGTCTACAGGGACCAGGCTGTCTCTCCCCTTCCTCCTCCCTCCCTCCCCTCCCTCTCCCCCTCCCTCCCCCTCTCTCTCTGCATCCTATAGGCTCCCCTTCCAGGAAGGGGGAAAAAGCTAATGGGAAAAGACACTCCTTCTCACACACTTTGGTTGAGACCACGTGAAAGCAGCACAACCCTTCTGGAAAGCAACTTGGCAACGTGTACAGAGATTCTTAAAAACATGCGCTTCTCCACTTCTAGGAGTCTGTCCTAAGGAAACAATCTGTGATGTGAATAAAAATGGACATAGACAGACCTTAGCTAAAACACAGCCTAAAACAGTGAAAACCCGAAACTAACTTAGAGGACCACCAGTAGGGAGACGGTTACGTAGATCAGCCATCTGTTTAAGTAGATTGCGGTGCCTCTACTTGAAAAACTAATATGCATCACTAAAAAGCATACTTTCAAAGAAGTGTTGATGAAATGGGAAAAGATCTCCATATGCACCTAAGTGCACAGAGAAAAGATTGATATGAAACATCAAAATATTAACAGCAATCGTCTCTGGAGTATAATAGTTCCTTTCATTTTTACACTTTTTAAAAACTTAGTGGTCAAATACACATACCATAAAATTTACCATTTTAAAGACTTTCAAGTGGACAGTCCTGTGGCATTAAGTATATTCATGCTGTCGTGCAGACATCACCACTACCCACCTCAAGACCGCATCTTCCCCAACTGACACGCTGTGCCCATTAAACAACTCTCCCTCCCCACACCTCACCCTCACTCCAGGCAACCACTTTTTTACTTTCTGTCTCTAGGAATGTGACTACTCTAAGCATCTCATATAAGTAGAATCAAACAATATCTGTACTTTTGTGACTGGCTTATTTCGCTTGGCATAGTATCTTCAAGGTTCACCCGTGTTGTAGCATGTGTCAAAATCTCCTTCCATTTTTAAAGCTGTCTAATATCCCAGTGTATATATCACATTTTGCTTATCCATTCTTCTGTCAATAGACACTTGGGTTGCTTCCACCACTTGGCTACGGTGAGGAATGCTCCTACGAACACAGGCATACAAATATCTTTTTGAGTCTTTGTTGGCATTTCTTTGGGGTATATACCTAATAGTGGAATGGTGGGATCGTATGGTAATTCTGTGCTTCATTTTCTAAGCAACAGCCCTAGCAGCTGTATCACTTTACATTCCCACCAGCAATGCACAGAGGTTCCAATTTCTCTACATCCTCAACTCATTATTTTCCGTTTTTGTTTTTTTTTTAATGAAAGTCATCTTAATGGGTATGCATTTTTATACTTTTCTGTATTTTTAGAGTTTCCTACCGGGAGAATGTGTTACGTTGAAGTCAGAAGAATAATTACTGTTGTTTTTTGAAACTGTGCTGAAGGCTCATCAAATGCCGCCCACCTCATCTATCATCAATGCTGCAGGGCTTCAGGCCTCCTCGTGCCTCATCCTGCACAGCATCAACTCCCAGCTGTCACTTGCGGGGTCTGGCGTTACTGCTCCAAGAGTGGCTCCTGCCTCCCTCCCCCACCAAGCTTCATGCGGTGATACAGAAAGACAAAGGGATGTGATTTGGGGTTCACAAAGTCCCAGCCCCACCACCTACCAAGCTGTAAGACGAGCAATTTCACCTTTCTGTGCCTCATTTTCCTCATCTGGTATCTGAGACCGATGGTGTCAACCCCTTAAAGCTGTAGGGCTTTGCACTCTGCCTGCCACAGAGGAGGTGTTTGATAAATAATGATCTCTATTCATTTCTGGAATCATTCATAGCTTCTGCCACAGGAAGGAACACAGCACACCTACGAGTAAATACTGCTTAACTGACTGACTGAAACATCCTCGTGAAGGTCCCAATTCAATCACTTGTATCTCCCCCAGAAGCCTCTAGGGAGTGCAACGTTTCACAAACATTAGTCCTGTTATTTTCTCCCACAAAAAAAAAAAAAAAAAAAAAAAGGATTTCATGGTTAACTAAAGTTTGGGAAACATTAACATCAGTATCTCCAAAAAGAGCAAAAGAGTAATCAACAATTAAAGGTCTGCAAAAAAGAAACCCATGGTTCTCAAACATGTTGACCACAAACACCTTTCTGGCGTAACACCTACTAACTTCACGTAGAACTGACTTTGGCAAAGTCCTCATCCCATCTGAAGGCTTGAAATCTGGGTCCTTGAAGATACGCAGCCTTGGATTTCCAAATGCAAACTCCTGCTAGTATGTTGGGGTTGATGTGGACCAGTGGTCTCAAAATTGAGCAAGCATGAGAGTAACCTGGAGAGCTTGTTAAACCACAGAGTGCGGGATAGATTTCAGCCTCAGATTCTGACTTCGTAGACCCAGGGTCGGGCCTGACAATTTGTATCGCTAACACATTCTCAGGTGATGCTGACCTGCTGCTCCATGGACCCCACCTCGAGAAACACCGACTATAAAAACTCCTCGCATGTAAGTTAAACACCAGACATAGATGAAATCTGTCTACTTTCTGCAACACCAAAAAAATCAAGTCTAACTCAAAACTTGAAACATCCATTCTCTTCTGGGACAAGTTCTTAAAAGAAGCATTTCACAGGAGTCTGATAAACAGACTCTGGAATCAGAAAAGAGCTCATGTGCCGATCCCCACTCCACCACCACCCAGCCAAAGGAGCACAGACAAGTTACTAAAATTTACCACGGTGCAGTTCCCTCATCTCTAAAATGGGGATGATAATAACGATAACATCTAGCTCAGAAAATTTCTGTGAAGTCAAAATAAGGCATGCGGGATGACTGGGAGAGTGCCTTGCACTTAGTAAGTGCTCAATAAATACTGGATATTCTTTTTGGTAACTTTGCTCTTTAACCACCTGACCTGGCAAACAGCTCATCATCTGTGTGCTGTGAGGTGGCTATGAGAGATGCCGTAGTTTGTTTTTGCTCCCACTCACCACCTTGCACAAACACAAGGCACTTGCTCTCTCTGGGGACACCACCTGCCCTCCCATGCTTATGGCACTGGGACTGGACTCCTGCACGTGAACACTTGCAAATATCTTAATGCTGGCCAATCATCCTGGAGACAAACTGAGTATGGGTCCTGAGTGTTCCAGGGAGAGCAGCATCTCGTGTAAACCACATGCCAAGCTGGCTCTATAAGGACAGGGGCTGTTAAGGGCTGAATTGTGTCTGTCCCCCTAAAATCAACATGTTGAAGTCCTAACCCTCAGGACCTCAGAACATGACTATATATGGAGACAGGGTCTTTAAAGAGGTAATTAATTAAAATGAGTTCATTACAGTGAGCGCTAACCCAACATGACTGGTGTCCTCAGGAGAGCAGATGAGGACACAAACAAGCATAGAGGGAAGGAAGCTCATGTGAGGACACAGGGAGAAGGCAGCCATCAGCAAGCCAAGGAGAGGGGCCTCAGAAGGAACCCACCCTGTCCACACCTTGATCTCAGATTTCCAGCCTCCAGAATCATGAGAAAATCAACTTCTGTTGTCTAAGCCACTGTTGGAGGAGGTCATGGAGAGGACATGACCGCCGGTTGACCCGTGAGCTGCAGCCGGGCAATCAGAGGCTCCTCACTCCTTCCTCTGTCCTTAGAATGTACGTTCTGCCCACTGTTCCCACAGTGGGTGCTGTTCCAAGGACACAGCCTTGAGAGAGCAAGGTGTTGAGACCATCTGGACGGTGTATGTGACTAAACCCAGTTAAGGCCTCCACAGAAACTAAGATTCTGGTGGGTAGGTGGGGAGATCTACTCATCCAGAGGCCGCCCAAGGCAAGCCTGGTTCGTAAGTTCCTCTGCTTACGTAACCTGCCACCTACCGATCTGGAGCGCTCTGCCTCTTTCTTCTCTCTCTCTCCTTACCCTCCACATACAGGCGCTGGTTTGCAGACTAACAGCCACCCAGTCAGTGGTATTTGTTATGGCAGCTGTAGCAAACTAATACAGGGGCTACAGGGACCCTCCCCACTCCTGCTCATGACCCAGCATCACGTCGTGCAAGAGAGAGGCGGGAGGCCTCCTGAGACACCACAGCCGAGGCGAGGAGAGTGTGGAAGTCCTCATACAGGGGCTCTGGTGGCAATTTTTAGCCCTGCTGATTACTGGCCATGGGGCAAGTCATTGATACTCTTTGAACCTCTGTTTTTTCCTTTCTCTCCCTACTGGGGCTGCTGTAAGGACGGAGATGGATTATCTGAAATGAGCCTTAGAGTCCAATCCACGGTCGCACCATTAGCTCACCAAGGTAAGTGCAGTAGCCTCCTGATACGTCCTTCTGCTTCACTCCCACCCTCACTTCCTGGCCTCACTGCTGCAAGGGCAAGCTTTTATAAATGTTCATCAGGTCACATGCGTGGCTACTTAAACCCTTCCAGTAACGCCCCATCACACTGAGCAGGAATTCCAGACTCTGCACCATTGCCTGCAAAGCCGTACAAGCAGCAGCCCCTGCAACCTCCTCCTTCCATAGCCCTTTCCCCTCTCCCATGCTCTAAACTCCGTTCAGAGTAGCTTTTTTGTTGTTTCCAAAACAAGCCAGCTTATTCCTACCTCAGGGCCTTTGCACTCACTGTTCCCACTGCCTGAAAGGCTTTTCCCTCCAATTTCCACCTGGTTGGCTTCCTCTCTGGTCAAATGTCTCCTCCTCAGAGAGGCCTTTCCCACCCATCCTAAAGAAACACGTGGTATCACTTCACACTGTTGTCTCCCTAGGTGTTACTAGCAATAGCTTATCCCCACCTCCTGAGAGCAAGCACCATGTCTGTTTGTTCAGGGCTGCCTCTCCAGCACTTGTCCAGCACCTAGATGGAGCTCAGGAAATACGTGCTGCCTGAAAGTGCTTTGCAAACTGTAAAGTGCTGCATAAATGTGAGTGTCACAAGCATCCGAAAGAGCCAACCAAATAATTCAAAGAAAAATAGCGTGGAAAAGGAAGGGGAGAATGGATGATTCAGGGTGAACATGGATGGACTTCAAACGGTGATTTAAAAAATAAACCAAGCAATCCATTTTCTTAACTATATGAGGCTTGTGGGCCAGAGAAGCACAAACCACACTGACGATTCATTTAATTCTAGTCGGGCTTTATCTGCTCCACCCAGCCCTAGGCCCCACGTAAATTACAGGCAGCCGCAGTCCTTCCAGAGCCGGGCAGCAGAACCCCTCCTCGGGGTGGCCTGGGAGGGGACCCTGGCCTGGCAAGCAGGGCTGACTCACCCTCATTGCATTAGCCCTCCCCTCCTGCATCTGGGTCCGTCTCACCGCAGTGCTGCCTGCCCGGAGCCTGCACTCCCACAGCAGGCGGGCCTGTGACTCACAGATGGCCCATCACTCCCGATGCCAGCAGAGCACCACCCGAGCCTATCTTTAGAAGTTCCGCAGGCTGGAAAATCAATTTACCCACCTGGCACCCAGGCCCGGAGCCTCCCCACACTAACATCAGCGCTGGGCAGCGTGTGGCTTCTCCTCCCACCACCCACCCTGGCTCATCGGGCCTTGTTCAAAGTCCGGAGGGCCTGGCAGTGCCACCTGCTAGACTTCTGTACCCAAAGACACGCTGGTCTGCCCTCAGAGTTAGGCCAGGTCTCACCAAAAATGGCAGGCCAACACCAGACCTTGGAAAGCACTGGCAAGGAGGAAGCAATTTGCTCTGGGTCCTGGCTGCCCAACTGGCACATTCCCCAGGTGGTCATCTGACACCTAATCCACACGTGGTCCCATCAAAGCAGCTTGCCCAGGTGCTGTGACTTCAGTCTCCTTCTCAGAGCACGGACCACAGAACAGAACAAGCCTCCCCATGACGGTAAACACTCAACAGGCAAGTTCCCACTGCAGTGCCTCCTCCCAGCCCATCCCCGGGCTGCCCACTTACTGAAAATGACCACGTGTGAATCCCAGAAACCAAAGGGAAGCCAGTGCTCGGGGGCGCAGGGGAGGGATGACCACCTGGTTGGACCCGGACCTTTTTCCTAGGAAGACTCACTGGGGACCCAGCTTGGGGAATGGACTGGGATGAGAGGGCAGGTGGGGAGTAACAGAGGAGGCCTCCCTGGCGTCCCCACCCTCTGTACCCATGAGCTCTCTCTGCTCAGACTTTGAGAAGGGACCTCTGACCTTCACATCTTGACCCACATCTAGACACCATTTTTACAGAGGCCGGGAGATGTGGCCTGCGTCTTTCAACAACGCAGTCTAGAGCCCTGCCCACGCCTACTTCTCTCCCCTTACTCCTGACAATGACATCCAGCTGTCCCACAGCAGGTCAAAACAGAGAGGGGCTCCCACCCACTGGCTTCTAGTTGAGAAATAAGAATGACCTGCAAGAGTTTGAGGGCTCAATCCCTGAGAATTTGCAGAAGCACAATCCTGGGTTTGTTTCCTTAATGCAAAATATGGGGTGCAAGTCTGCCCATGTGGCCCCCCGGAACCAGGCTGCTATGGCAAGAAAGGGGCTCTGCGTGGCACGGGCCGTAGCTGCTCTCCCTCAATCCTCACCACGAGAACACAGGCCCCTAAGTGTCCATCTTCCATCTTTTTTCAAGGAAAGCTAGAAACCCAGTTTTTTTAATCTGAAAAACTGTTAATATAGGCAATTAATGCCAAAAAAAGAAATAACCCATAAAGCTATGTAGACCACAAGTCTGTCCCCCCTGAAAAAGAGAGCGGGGTGACTGGATTCTGAGAAGCAGATACAGAGGTCTCCATCCTTCTCTGCTTCTCCCCAGAAAGGCCTTCCTGGCCTGCCTCTCAAACAGCAACAGCGGCCAGAAGGTGAGGTCCAACCGATGAGACATGAAATCCGGCGCCCACCACTTTGAGGAAGGAACCAGGATGATGACCAGGAGGGTTGGGGAGCAGCGTGGGTCAGGCATTCCCAGCCGGGCACTGGAGACGGGGACAGGCAGCCTCGGACTTGCCCCGTAACGGCGTCAGCTCGCTTGCCAGGACAAGTATTTTAGACCTGTCTTGCTCCCTTCTTGGCCTGGCACAAACAGGGCAGGAATGTAGGCGTAAACAGCACTCCCGCACCATACATCGTGTGGGTGGCATTTCCCAAATCCTTGTGGGTCACCCCTCTGCCGGCAATGTCTTTTCTTTCCTCTCATTCAAGGCTATTTCCTCTCCTTCCCGAAGATTCTGTAAAGTATCAGCTCCTCCAAAGAGCTGCCCCCCTATGCAGTGCCCACCTGCCAGCCCCTGGGTCCACCAGCCCAGGCACATCCCTCGCGGGCAAGCACAACCTTCATGCAACCTGCTGGCCACTTTACTAGCCAGAAGCTGCTCCAGGGAAGGGCTGGGTCTTTCCATCTGGTCATGCCCGCAGCCAACACGGATAGCTCAGAACACAGAAGCAGACCCTTACAGAACTGAGGCAGACAAAGCATCAAGGAGCAAAGGTTTTCAGAGCTCCAGCCCTCCCGGGCCCCCTCCACACATCTGTACTTGCTGTTCCTTCTTCCCCAGTATCTATCTGCTTAAAACTTAAAACACAGAGCTTTTGCTCACTGCCCTGTGTAAATCAGCACCCTCCGTCCGCATCACTATTCTTTCCCTTTCCCACCTTTGTCTGTTTGCACCTATCACCAACTGACTTATCCTGTTTACTTCAAGATCCCGTTTACGGACTGTCTCCACCGCTGGAACGCAAACCCAGGAGCGCAGGGCCTGCGTCTGCTTTGTTCTCTGCAGTGTCCCCAGTGCCTAGGACAGTGCCTGACACACCGTGGGGCACAATAAACATTGGCTAAATGAACCCCAGATCCTCCCCCAGAAGCACTGCGTGAAGCCAAAGCCTCTGAGCCCCTGACACTCCCGAGAAGCAGCCCAGACCCCTGCCTCTTCCTCCCCCTCCTTTGCTATCAGTGAGGACACCTGCAGAACTTTCCATTTCTCATGTCTCATCACATTTCTGTGGCTCAGGTGCCGCAAAGCAGGTCAGGAACCCCTTCTGTGTAAGTGCAAGAGGATACAGCAGGGATGCCTATGTGAGGGGATCAGGTGTGGGGTGAGCATCTGAGTGTGTAGAGGGCCAAGGGGGACAGGGCCCACCACGGAGGTGTGGTTGGGGGAGCTGCCGGTGTGTGAGCAAGTGTGCAAGATCGGGGAGTGGAAGTCTGTGGGCACAAGTGAGCGGGGCGGGGGGAGGATGTCTGTGGACACGGGGATGTGGGTAAAAAAAAGGCGAGGGGGAAGAGAGGCAGGCAAGCATGTGTGGGTGTACACACGACTGTGAACGCAGGGAAGGTGTGTTGGTGGGTGAAGGTGCCGGTGCTTTCTCCCCCTGCTGCAAACTTCGGCTGGAGGAACAAAGATGGGGATGAAAAGGGCTCTGCCCTGGGTCCTCGGCAAAGAATTTCTCCCTCCCTTTCCTGCCACCAGACCTATATCACGCTGTATCAGAAGGAGATAATGTAACCGGAACCCAGCCCTCCTTTATTAAAGGACCAGAAGGCAATTACACAGCTGCAACCAGGCAATCAAATCAGCCCCTGGAAGACACAGGCCAACGCCAAGCATGGGTGTCTTGGGCTCCGTGGGCGTGGAGTCACTAGCGTCCCTCGGAAGGAGCCCAGGCTCCTAGTGATTTTGCACCAAGGCCAAACACATAGATCTGGATCCCTGGAGATTCCAGGAAGCAAAAGCAGCACTAGTGCAGAGTATGGGCACTTCATTACTAGCTACACATCTAACAGACATCGCAGCCTCTGGAAACGGCCAGGATCAGAGGGGCAACAACCTGCTGGTGTTTCTGCTGAGCTGGGGCTCACGGGGCCCTCCCAGGCGGCCATGACACAAGACTCAAATGCCTAAGAGGTGTTCTCAGCCTCTCCATCAGCTGTACGCGGAGGGGACGGCAGACAGGAGAGAAGATGCAAGGGGCTGCTTTCCAGAGCACAGGACCAGAAGGGAGACTCGGGGGCTCTGTGCCCACTTCTGGGTAACCTCACTCAGCATGTTTCTTTCCGCCTTATCGCTGAGAGGGAGCTCTGTGGTCACCTTAAGGCTTGGGGATTTCAGGGAGAGGGAATAGATCAATTAAGAGAGGAGACAAGTTCAGCTGCCTGCCCACTTCGCCATCAGGGACAGCAGGTTTGTGGTATGACCTCCCCGATGGCTCACAGTGGGACGGCAATAGAAGCAAAGTGGGGAAAACCCAACCACGGTGGGAAGCCACGTGCACCTGTATTAATGCACACTCCAGGGAGATCATCTGCCAGTTGCTAAGCACCGGCTGTACACACACAGTTACTATTAGAAAGTTAATCATGGAAAATGCTGAGGTCTCTTTCCCCTGCCTGGCATCTCACGACTCCACGCTACGATTTCATCTTCCATATAACGTTACCAGACAGTGCCATTGGCTCCGTCCACTCCCTCGCCCCCGGCCTTTATGACCTTTCCATTCCCTTCAAGCTGCACGCCACGTCAGCCCTGCAAGAGCTCAAAGACACGCTGGTGTGGGGCTGCAGCCCACTGAGATTTTCCATGCAGCCGCACAGCCAGCAAAATACTCAGGGGGGATTAAAACAACTTGCTCCATCACCCAAGATGCTTTAGAAAGGGGAAAAACAGCACTAGCTCCACCTTGGCTGCAGACAAGATCCACACACCATCTGTACTTGAGACGAAAGGTCAGAACAAAAACTGCTTCTCCAACCCTGACTAGCAAAGCAGGGATTAACTCCCACCTCGTGCTTGCTGAAGATCACCGGGAAGGGAGTCGCACTGGAAGGCCGGCCGCATAAAAGGCTTAGTCCCTATTTGTTAGTCAACACCCCAGGGAGCAGATAATCAACTGTTTTTGTTTTATGATTATTTGTGGGCGCCGGTTCTCATTCCCTTAGCCTGGATAATAGAGAGGAGAATGCAAAAGAGTATTAACATCCCAACCAAGGTCACCCAGCTCCTCCTGCTGCCTCTCTAACCCAAAAGACTGACTTATTATAGCGTTTATTAGTAATAGCAAAAACAATAAATGAGTGCCTATAACGCCAAGCAATTCTATTGTCTCAACAGGTCAAGGTCTTCCTTGGTGAAACACAGAATGCAAATTTTTTTCTAAGGTTCAAGCTAGGAGTCTGACAAAGTAAGCGCCTTCTGCTTGGTGACACTAAAAATGAGAAAAGGGACTATGCTTGAGGGGGTGTATAGTGTGAGGTCTGGGCACGGCAGGGGTGGGGTTCCCAGCTCCACCAGCTGTGTGACCTTGGGCAAGTCCCTTTACCTGGCAGGTTCCCACATCACATGGGTGCCAGCGAGGACTCAGCGAGAAGACTCACATACAGGGCTTGGCACGGCATCCAGCGTGTAGCACCACTCCCTAAACATCAGCTTCTATCATAATAGTTAATATGAATGTAATACCATCTCAAGCACAATGATGGGAGCTCTTTGGTCCCCACGCCAACCCAGGAATGGAGACGAGGATGGCGTGTCCTCCACTGTCCCTCGGCCTGGCCTCAGTGCAGCCCTCACCCCAGGGGAAGCCACCGGGCATCCCACACCATACACTCCTCTGGCTCCCGGGAGCCAGCTCACGCCAAGCCTGCCCCCTTGCCCTCTCTCCTGTCCTTGACCGAGAGGAGCAGGCATCACCGTCCCCATTTTAAAGAGGCAGCCTGTGAGGCATCCAAGAGACTCTCTCCAGGACTGCCCTGAGGGAAAGGCATGAACCAAGGCTCAGACGATGTCCCCGTGCTGGCATGGGTATCAGTTACCCCAACCACCCTGGCCTCTGGAAGACATCAAGTCCCCAAAAGGCACAGCTGCAGAAGATTCTTCCAAACTTCTCAGTACGGTTATTCCCCCAAAGGTCCAAGAGCTTTATTTCTCATTTGCTTACTCAGCAAACACCGACTGAGCATCTTCTGTGTGTCAGGCTCTGAGCTGGGCACTTGGGATACAGCAGTGACCAAGGAAGCCAAGGTCCCTGTCCTCACGGGACTTACCATGGGGGGTTAGCAGACAAGGATCAAGTAAACCAAGAAAATAGTTACAAATCTTGCTGAGTAAGGGCTTTGAAAGAAGCAAACGGGCTGCTGAAATAGAGAATAACAAAATCACACACTGCAAAAATTTCTTATGATGTGTTTATTATGTCTTTTCTGTCTCCCCTCAATACATTACACTCCGTAAGAGCATGATCTGTCTTTACTGATTTGTGTCATTACTACATTCCATGTACCTAGAATAACGTGCATGGGCACACAATAAATATTTGTTGAATAAGTATTGCTGGATGGTCAGGAAGGCTTCTCTATCCCCGTGGCTTTAAGCTAAGACAGGACAATGAGAAGGAGCTGGATGGTCAGGAAGGCTTCTCTACCCCCATGGCTTTAAGCTAAGACAGGACAATGAGAAGGAGCCAGCATACAAAAAGTAGGCAGAACAATCATTCTAGCCACAGGGAACAACACATGCAAAGGCCCCGAGGTATACAATAGCTTGGAACGGTCAGGGTGAACAGGATTCTAGGGGCAGATGATGTTCAGGACTGACGCCTTTGTGTCACTCTCATCCAAATGCAACCTTTAGGGCTTCCCTGGTGGCGCACTGGTTGAGAGTCCGCCTGCCGATGCAGGGGACGCGGGTTCGTGCCCCGGCCCGGGAAGATCCCACATGCCGCGGAGCGGCTGGGCCCGTGAGCCGTGGCCGCTGAGCCTGCACGTCCGGAGCCTGTGCTCCGCCACGGGAGAGGCCACAGCAGGGAGAGGCCCGCTTACCGCAAAAGACAAAACAAAACAAAACCAAATGCAACCTTTAAAAAGCCACAGGAGATGCCACCCTCAACTCAGCAAACCTCTGAGCCCTATCTTCTGTCTTCCCCTTCCCACGTTCTTACTCTCATCTGGTTTCCTCAGTTTCCATTCTGGTGCCTGGTGACAGCAAAGTGCAAAGTTAGAGGCATGCACCCTAATGCCTCTTAGAGGCATGCACCCTAATGCCCAGCTCTGCCACTTACTGCTGTGCTGACTTGGGGCAGGTAACTTAACCTCTCTGTGCCTCAGTTCCCTCATCTGTAAACCATGGGTACCAGAGAACCAATTCTGAGAGCTGCTATAAGGATAAGACAACTTAAAAGATATGAAGCTCTTAGCTCAGTTCCTGACACAGAGGAGGTACCCAGTAAATGTGAGAGCACTGTCATTATCTGTTTTAAGCATCATCATTTTTATTATTAGATTCCCCTTCTTCATCTGGCCCGTTGGGAGTGATGACTGGGTAGATGAATGACACTCACCCACCCCAGTACCACATCCAGATTCCCAAACACCCGACCCCTCTTACCTTGGAGATGGGTTATCCGTCAGACATGTCCATCCCAAATCCTCACTCAATACACTGACTTCTGGGGACCCTAAGGGGACTCAGGGCTTCCCATATGTTCCCGTAAGCCATTTCCAACTGGCTCCTCGGGGCCCTCCTCTAGCGTCTTGGGGCAGAGGAGGGGGGATTCTGTGATCCTACAGAGGGGTTCTACAGCCATACCTGACACTCGCACTTCTCCCAGCTGACATTTTTCCTTTAACTTTTTAAAACACCACCTCCAAGATGTTTTGTCTTTTCAAATTGTCTCTTCTCCGCCTCAACACTCCCCACCTGTCCCCAAGTCCCCGGTAGTTTCAAAATCGAGTAGCTGCTGGGAATTACATTGAAAAATGCTAATTTAAACACACACGTCAGACAAGGCGAGCTGAAACAGCTTTCTTAGCAACAGCCCCTCACCAACACCTCACAGCTGCTGCGGCCCAGGAGGAGGGCTGGAGGAAGCCAGCAGCGGGGGCGGGATTTGTAGGGCACAGAGCTTGAGGGGCCTCGCTTAGGTCCTGCTTCGGCCTCTGCCCTCGGAGGGCAATCTCCAAAAGTTCAAAGGCTGCCAAGCTGCCAACTGCACGAGAAATGGGTCTCAGGGCAGCCAACTGTTTAAGTAAACCCGTTGTACCCCATTTTGAACTTACAGAACTGCTAACACAGAGAGTTCTAATTTCCTGTAATAAACCCCCCATCTTCCCTGAGTCAGCTTCAGGCATTAAATGGCCGCACCTACCCTCAAAGCACAGCAAGACTCCTTTCCCTGTTCACTCAGAAATGAAAGCGCGAGTTCCATCGACGGTCAGAGTGACATCGTGTAACATGTCCCCTCCTTCACCAACTCTCCTCAATCCCCCTCCCCACCTTCAGGTGGGGGTGGTTTTTCCCTCCCCTCTCTCTCTCATAACTCTTCTGATATCTCGCTTATGTAGCAAGTTCACAGTCAAGCACATTTTGTCTCCCCCTAGACTGGCACATCCTTGAGAAGAGCAGCCATGTCTTAACCTTTGATCTTGTCTCCACTGCATTTACATCGCAGATAAGCACACAGTATCTGCCAAAATGCCTGGCCCATAGTAGTTACTTGATAAATAGTTATAGGTTCCTAAGGTGAATCCTTTTATAAACGCTAGAGAGGAGTTCACCACCCCTTTGAACAGTAAAAAAAAAAAAAAAAAGGAAAGCAACACTGGTGTTAAATAAGGCTGTCCCCGCAGTTGATCTCATTGGTAAATGTGGCTTTTCATATGCTGGGTTTGCTTAAAATGAAGGTATATGAATATGCATACAGAAAGACAAAGACAGAAGCTGGGACATAGGAAATGCAAGCCAGGTAACCCCATGTGGGAGAGAAATTCCCACCGGCTTATGATGAGCAGGTGTGAGGGTGTCAGAGGAGTGAACACTGGACTGCAGAAATGCTCCAGAGAGAACATAAACAACTAGAGATACAACGCATGTGTACTTCAACACATTCGGAAGATATTCTGTTTCTTGATTTCAGTGTAGGTTACTTGGGTGTGGTCCATTCGCACAGATGCCTGGACTTTATGGTATTTATGATCACTTTTCAGTATCTTGTTATAATTCAATTAAAGAGTAAAAAAAGGAATGATTAAACCACATTTCCCCCATGGAAATATACCTTCACTGTCCAACTGAAGTTGATGTGAAAACAGGATTTGTTTTATAAAAATTCTCTACAGCGAGCTCAGCTGTTACCACCTATAAAGACGGGTCTCCACCCGCACAAAGGCGAGCGGCAGGACCATGTGAGGCATAAGAGAACGTGGAATGCATGAGTAATAAAACAGATGCAGAGAACTCTCCATCTGCACGACTAGAGAAGAAGCCTTGATGGAAGAAGCCTTGATGGTGTTCGCTCTCCCTCCGCAGACTGACCGGACTCAAGGATCCAAACGCTGAGGAAGCCAAGAATGTGCAAACTACACGCTCAGAATAAGAAGGCTACTCCTTTCTCCTCTGGGAACCTTCAAATATTTTGGAGCTTCTGATGACACTCTCAAGATCACACAGAAACCAGAGCCTGATTTTAGACACCTTGACGTGGTGGGTGGGGCGGGGTGGGGGGGAGGTGTGATGTTCTGAGTCCTGAATGATTTATAGCCATGGTGCCTCAGTTCTAGAGGAGAAAACGAAAATGCCAGGCACACTAAGGCAGCTGTGGGTTGCTTTTTTGCTTTATTTAGGGTGGAACCCAGGGACCAAGGATCTGGGTCTAGTTGTCCGCCAGCTTACTCCCCACCTACATTTTCTGCAACTGACAGCAGACCGCAATAGACAACCAGAGCCACCTTGACAATGAGAGAAGGCTCTGAGGAGTGCCCTGAGGATTCTGCAGGTGGCAAGAGGAGGACACACTTCTTCTAGACACTGGGGTCAAGGGGCAGTCATGGATGACCTGCAGGGATACGAGCTGCAGGCTTTCTCAGCACCAGCGGGCTGCACCCACATCACTGCCTGATTCCCTAGCAAGGTCACTACCCAACCATCAAGACCACAGTCCCCAAATGAGACCAAACAGGTTCACTTTCCCGAAGGTGGGTGGCTTAATATTTTTCTTTGGAAAATCTTGTCTAGAGAATTGCTACCACGACTAAATTTTTTAGCCGCCTTGTACAGGTTAAAGTAAGACGAAATCAACATTTTCTGGGCCGCGTGCAGCTTTAATTGATGCAATTCGACACGCATTTATGGAGTGCCTGTTGTGTTCTAGAATCTGTTGCAAGTCCTTGGAATCAGGATGTGAGAATATGAAAAATGAGAACCGTCCCCAGAAGAGAACACATACCAGCTTTGGCTATGCCCTCGTGGGTTGGACTTCTCTTGTGGACACCTTGTGGCTTCCTTCTGTACTTTTCCTTGTAGCACTCAGAGAATGCAGGATTAGAGACTCAAGGGTGGCTCGATACATTCACTGAATGAAAGTGACGGGCCCTACAAATAGTTTCAAAAAGGCCTGCCAACACTCTCCCACCCTGGGTTCTGGTCCTCTTCCACACGCTGTGTAACATCAGCCAGGACACCCCTACCGGCCCACCATGCCCACACAGCTGGAGCCTGGTTTCCACGGTGAATTGGGTGACTTTGGGCAAGTTGCCCTGACTCTTGGGGCTCAGTTTCTTTATCTGCAGAATGAAGAGACTGGGGTAGATTGTCTCTATTTCCCTTCTAAGTTCTAGCATTCCATGATGCCCCGTACATTCAGGTAAATGGGAGCTGCCTTTTGCTACTTACGGATAGAAGAGACAGCTACACATCACCCTCTTCCTCTTTTTTAGCCTGGCCCTCTTTTGTCAGGTTCCTACCACTTTTCTCCACTGCCCTGGGCCTCAGGCAAGCTGAGCCCACTCCCTCGCCAGCTGCTAGGTCCTGCGTAGTCAGTATCAGTGGGCATTCCCATCCCACTTGCACTGATTGACTTAGGGGTGGACAATTGGCCTCGTTCTGGGTCCATGAAACAGATGGAGAACTTGCTGGAGGGGCTTCCAGGAAAGGTTTCCTCTCTCTATAAAGCCCTCACCAGAAGGGACGGTCCCCATCCTCCATCTGGACACTGCTATGTCCAGATGTGATACCTGGAACAGCTGCAGCAGCCATTTCGCAGCCACGAGGAACCAGATTTAGGATGAAGCTGTCACTAAGGCCAGCAGAGCAAAGACACAGAAGGAGCCAGGGCCTCAGACATCACTCAGCCACTGAGCCATCCACACTGAAGAGCCCTCACCCCAACCCCAGCCACCTCTGTTCTACTTATGGGAAATACACTTCCTTACTGGTTAAGCTGATTTGAGTCAGCGTTTCCCATTATGTGCGGCCAAAAGCATCCCAATGACCATAGTGGACCACCAATTTGAAAAGAAAGGAAGCATTCTGAAACAAACTTAACACTAAAACTATGCTATGCACAGCGGAATCTTCCTTCAGTGTCTAGGAAGATGCTCTAGGACACCATCTGGGTGGAGGTTTTACACTTCCAAGTGAACCCCTGACATCCCTTCCTTTACTTCTTCATAAGCCAAGAGCATCCAGACATCTGCACTCTGCAGTTGGTTTCCAGAAAAATGTGAGTGGCCCAAATATTCCAACAAGACACAGCACTGACTCGCCCTTGTCCATGGAAACAACGAGCACAGCCATGAACTCAAAAGAGCAGAAGAGTCCAAATTGGCACTTTGAACAAAGAATTCTATGTTGTATTAATGGTTCTGAGCTTTCGAAGTGTTATTCGTTTTGCTTCACCTGTAAATTGAGAAATCTGGGACCCATCTGCTTACTAGCTGATACAGATTTCAGCAAAGTATCAGGGAGAGGACAGACACAGGGACATAGGTTTCCTCCTCTCCCTCTCTCTCCCCGACACCTCCCCTCAACCTCTTACCAAGGTAACAAAAAGAAACAATTAAAGTCAAACAGCATTAAATGTTGTTCCTGCTACCACGTGCAGTAAAAAAAAAAAAAAAAAAACACCTCCCACCTTACACGGCCATTTCCCTTTTAAACCCTTCGGGGGCATTGTGTGCAAATATAGTGAACAGCACTAGAGAGAAATAATGTCGCACATACTTCTGGGAACATGTCGTGTCCCTTTAAGACAAGCCCCCCCCCCCAAAAAAAAAAGACAAGGCCCACTGTTCAGTTCCATTCTAGGCCAGAGCTCCGGTTTCAAGCTTGCGGTCCCCTTACTGCCTCATGCCATATTAATATGGCCCTTGGCATGCTCCCAGATCTGCATTGTGACCCATAATCTGGGCCAGCTCCCACACGACAAACTGGTTTGGGGCTTCCCCTTCATTTCCCAGGAGGGCTTTCCCCCTCTCCCAGGCCAGGCCATCCCTTTCCCGGGGTTCCCCACCTTCAGCCTCAGCCAGGGGAACACGCAAGGGCTCTTCAACAAGCAGTTAAGAGACCCGGCGTGGAATAGCCTCTGTAAGTGCTGCTAATACAACAGCTGACGAAGCAGACTGTGCTGTAGACAGTCACAGGGGCTGGGGAGAGCTCAGACACCAGAGCCCAAGCCCGATTCAGAGTCACCTCTGCAACAGGCCTGGTGGTCCCCTGGGCTCTCCGCAAATCTGCTGGAGGACGCCTTTCTCTCTCCCTCCCACCCCTGCCCCCAGCCCTACTGAACTGGAAGGCAGGGGCTTCCTAGGTTATTACTTCTAGGAGAGCCCACAGACCATTTTCATTTATTGAAAGGGAGAGCGGTGGTGAGGCTAGCAGCAAGGTGGGGGTTTGTGGCACACGGTAAAAAAGGCAGAAGGGTGAGGGTACAGATGAATGGACCCCAGGTGGCCCTCAAACCCAGGGGCTCCTGGAAGCTCCACGCTGCACACAGACTCCCACCGTACAACAGGAACCCCGCCAACCCCCCACCTGGCTCAGCCTGTGACCTCATCTGTGGACACTGCCATCCTGAGGCATCATGGGGTGTTGTCAGGGCAAGACCGGGCTCTGGAGACGGGCTGTCTGGGTTCCAGACCCAGATCCACTGCTCACCAGCAGCATGACTTTGGGTATCATGCTCAACCGCTCTGAGCCTCAGTTTCCTCATCTGAAAACTGGGACAGCACCCACCTCCTGGGGTTACTAGTGAGGATGCAAAACCCTGCCTGGCACACAGTAACTGTTCAGTCCATCTCTCAGAGCTGGTACCTAACAGCACACGTGAGCAGGGTGCGACCCTGAGCAGAGGGTGGAGCCAAAAGGTACCCTCAAGAATCCTGCAATTTCCTCCATATGTTAAACCCAGAATTACCACTGCAACCCAGCAATTTCACTCCTAAGCATATACCCAAAAGCATTGAAAACAGGTGTTAAGGACATCCCTGGTGGCGCAGTGGTTAAGAATCCGCCCGCTAATGCAGGGGACATAGGTTCAAGCCCTGGTCCGGGAAGATCCCACATGCCGCGGAGCAACTAAGTCCGTGCGCCACAACTACTGAGCCTGCGCTCTAGAGCCCGTGAGCTACAACTACTGAGCCCACGCGCCACAACTACGGAAGCCCACGCTCTGCAACGAGAAGCCACCGCAGTGAGAAGCCCGTGCACCGCAACGAAGAGTAGCCCCCGCTCACTGAAAGTAGAGAAAGCCCGTGTGCAGCAACAAAGACCCAATGCAGCCAAAAATCAATTAATTCATTAAAAAACAGGTGTTAAAATAAAAATGTGTACACAAACATTTATAGCAGCACTGTTCACAGCAGTCAAAGGTGGAAACAACACAAGTGTCCATCCAACAGATGATCAGATCAACAAAAACACGATATATCCGCACAATGGAGTGTTACTTAGCCATAGAAAGGAAGGAAATCCTGACACATGCTACATGGATGAACCTTGGAAACATTATGCTAAGTGAAAGAAGCCAGATACAAAAGGCCATATATCGTATGCTTCCACTTACATGAAATATCCAAAATAAGTCACTTCATAGGAGCAGAAAGTCCATCTGTGGTTCCAGGGGCTAAAGGAAGGAGGAGATGGGTAATGACTGCTAATGGGTATGGGGTTTCCATTTGGGGTGATGAAAAAGTGCCGAAACTAGATGACAGTGATGGTTGCACAACATGTGATCGTGTATTTTTAAATGGCTAAAATGGCAAATGTTATGGTATGTATGCTTTGCAACACAAAAAAATAAGAACTCAGAAACGGCACAGCATGCAGACCCTTCTCCCCTGAGACCTCCTACCTGATGGGGGCTTAGGGGGACAGGGCTTAGGAGGACAGGGGGACAAGGCTTAGGAGGACAGGGGGACAGGGCTGGCGGGCAGCTGTCACATGCTCAGTTCCATTCCTGTGCTCCTGCCTGCCCCTCCTCACTCCCTGCACCACACTGCCTGGGTTTCTCACCTATGCCCTGCAGCCTGTCCCCTCCGGGCCTTTCATGTACTATTCTTGCATGCCCACCACCATCAGCACGGCATGCAACATCCCTCACACCCCACTCCCAGATGAGGCCCTGCCTCATTTGTAAGCCTTTCCCTCCTGCCGCCTCCTCCCAGGCTGGGTTAGGTGGCTTCCTCCGCTGGGCCCCCACCCCGGCACCCCACACTTATCCTCATCGAAGCATGATGTTCTGTGCATTCCCGACAGCGCTCGCGACCTGTCAGTTTGTTCCAAGCAAGGGTTGTATCTAATTCACCCTTGCATCCCCAGAACCTAGCCCAAAATAATGACACACATGAATGACTGAGTTAAAATTACAGACTATTATCTAGAAATCTTGAGAAAGGAAATAAGTAGTGTAAGTAAGGGAGATTCAATTCCTAGACAACCTAACCCACCCCACCCGCCATGCCAGAACCTCCCCAGGCAAAAGGACCACGAGTCCCCAAGCTGACAAGGGACCAGGCCGATGCAAGGCACCAGAATGAGCCTCTGTCAGGAAAGTCGTGGGCTGGGGAGCCGGGAAGTCGTGAGCTCAGTCTGCAGTTGACAGATGAACCTCTGTCTCGACTACATTGACCGAGGGAGCCAGGCACTAGGCTTTCCCCCATCTTGTCATTCAAACCTGCAGAGCTCAAACCATCTTCCAGAGGACGAAACTCAGGCTCTGGGAGGTCGGCAGCAGCCCCAGGTAACATGGCTAGTCTGCAACACTGCAGGCACAAAAAACCTACCCTTCTGATTTTAAAATTCATTTCCTCTCCCTCCCTCCCACGGGGTCTAAACCGTTGGATCTCCAATCCTCTCACCAACGGGAGAAACACAGACAATGCTGAAAAGTAGGTCCTCACGGTCCTGGAGTTACACACGTCGACTGAAAAAATGCACAACCTAAAAGTTGAGAACTATGTTTTATTTGGAAGACTTTCTGAGGACTCTAGCCCGGGAGTCAGCCTCTCAGATAGCTCTGAGGGACCGCTCCAAAGCGGTAAGGAAGGAGCCGGGACATATGGGGCTTTCTGCAACAAAGACCAGGTAGTTGGAACATCCAAAGGTAACAGTTAAAGAGAACCAGGTATTTCAAGTTAATGAATTTAGCGCTTTTCTATGTATGGGTAGATGCAAGAGTCTGGGCTCACTGAAATTATTCCTCTGATATGCACCTTAGCTGTCTAGGGCCAGTATCCTGCTCCTTCCCATCCTGAGTCCCCTCAGGTTCGCCATGGGGGGAGGTGGTAGTAGCGGATGGCTTTATCGCCACAGCATCCTTTGTTTGCTGACATGGCAGGCAACGCTTCTCATCCACACACTTCTGAGTCCAGGTGGGTCCTCTTCTTAGAACACACTTCAAACAATGAAGCTATTGCCCATGATGGGAAGCAGCACAGAGGAAAGAAAGATCTTCAGGGGAAAATGCCTAAAGATTTGTCCCAGCCATTCCACTAACTACCTGTGTGTCTTTGAGTAAGTCTATACCTCTCTGGGTCCTTTTTTTGGTAAAATAACTGTTTTTTATTCTATTTTCTTTTATTTTTTATTTTTTTGTGTGTGGTACGCAGGCCTCTCACTGTTGTGGCCTCTCCTGTTGCGGAGCACAGGCTCCAGACGCGCAGGCTCAGCGGCCATGGCTCACGGGCCCAGCCGCTCCGCAGCATGTGGGATCTTCCCGGACCGGGGCACGAACCCGTGTCCCTGCATCGGCAGGCGGACCCTCAACCACTGCGCCACCAGGGAAGCCCAAATGACTATTCTTTAATCACCAAAGCCTACTCCATAAAATGGAGTAGATTGTCTGAAAGATCTCTTCTAGCTCTAGGGCTCTAATTCTTTAATGACTAACACCTGCCTGGAAGGATCTGGAAAAGTGGCTGTCTTGTCCTTACTCATTTAGCAGGACTCAGAGCTTGGAGTGGAGAGCACCCCGTCGGGCTGATGCAACACACAAAGCTGAACTACTAGCAATTTTTCTCTCTGAGCTTCTTAGACCAGCGCCCTACACCTTCCCTGAACCAGGAGCAGACAAGAGAGCAAAGACACACCGACTCTGCCCCTACCATGTCTTCTGTATGAGATTTTTAGTACAACAGAGCTCGGTAGTACCCAAAATTCTGTCCTACTCACCCACCTTCCTGATTCCTATCTGCCTGCCCTACACTAAAATTTACTGCCCGTTATTCTTTAAATCAACTTTAAATTGTCTCACTTCTTGTAAAATTAGCATGGCCTAAGCAATAATATCTGTGAAATCACGAGCTCTGATGTGCCGTTTCTATTTTTTCACGAGCGTATTCAAATACACAACTATAGTAAGAAATTCATCTGGGTCCCACCTAAAAGCATCCCACGGGTGTCGGGATGCTGCAAACCCCAGCATTCGCTCACTCTGTCTTCACCAGCAAACCTCTTAGGTCAATGTTATTTTTTTACCATTTACAAAAGGTGAACAGAGGCTCAGGGAGACTCGTGTTTAAGGTGACACAGCCCAAAGCATCACTGCTGGGCTTCAAACTCAGGGTGCCTGATTCCAAATGCCAAGTCTTTGCCACTCTTATAAGCATCCAGCTTGTCTACAGCCTACGGGGGTGAATAAAAAGTCAAGAGATTGTAAATAATGCTGGCAACCTTTATCACCTATTCTACTTAATCCTGTCCTAAGAACTTGATGGTAAGATTTTCCATGATTATCGGAAACAAGAGTAATTCAGCTATACATAAGCAAAGCTGACAGCCAAGAGCACCGGAATGCTGAGGAGGTGAGTCTAGTACGTGCAGCCCCTCACCCACACGGGCAAGGTCACGGTTTATTCCCTATCTGGGCAACACTGGGTTCAGGCTATCCCAGTTCCAAGGCTGCACCACCAGCCCTGCCAGTCCTCCTGAAAACGCACCGCTTAGTCACAAGGGACTCTGGCTGAGCCTATGTGTGACTCAGCACACATCTATCTATCAGGCCTCCTGGGAAAACAATGGCAAGACCACACAGGGTCGGTGGTGTCATCTGTGAATGCAGGAACGCCCGGGTCTTTGCACACCAAGCCACCAAAGAAAAGGGATTCCACCCCAGCCTGGAAATTCTAAGAACTGGGAGGGCCAGCACCCAGTGTCACCTGGTCTGATACCCGCTAGGGCAGCAAGGGAAAAACCAGAGCCCGGCAAGAGGCAGTGAGGGACTTGCCCACAAGCACTCGGCTGTATCAAGCCAGGGCTGGGCAGAAGTGCCCCTGTCTCAGACAAGAATCTTGGTCCTGGAGTGGTACAGCTTCCAGCAGAGTCAGCATCCACAGGTGTAGTCCTGCTCTCTGACACAGTGGGTAGAGGAAATCGTCAATTACAGAGCCATCCCCGAAATTCAGGAATCAATGAAGTGTAAGTGGAGAACCCAGTGACCCGTATGAATTCAACAATAACAAAGAAAAATGAAGAGGAAAACTACCCAGCTCATTATCCCTCTCAAACATTTTCCAGTAACAAGTCAATATGCATCAGAAATAGTCGCCTAAAAAAGCACCAACTGGGGGGGAAATGCACTGGATTGGTGCTGGGAGACAGAAGAGGCTTGCCATGCATTTCAGCATAATACAAACCCTGCCAGGTGTCACACAATATGTCAACCGCAAAAGGATTCCCCAAGCAGGCATGTGCTAACACATCATTTGTCTCCATCGAGATGCCTTTGAGCCTCCCCATGATGTGTCAAAAGGGGCATATTGTCCCCTGCGGGGCAGGGGACTCTCTGGACCATCTGACCAAGAGAGGAGGGCAAGAGGCTGGCAGATGAGGGACTGACCGGCAAATGACAAGAGAGACGCACCCCATACAAAGCGTACTCCCACTGGGTGGGAAGGAACTGGGGTCAGTATATTTCTTCCCAGATCTTTTTTTATTCATTGAAACCTGGAAACACCGCCCTCTAGATCCCTCTGATGAGCACAAAGTAGGGTTTCCCAAGCCCTGACACAGGAGGGTAGATCGTCGACCTGCTTCAGCTTTGGTTGTGGGAGAGAGCTTTGGTTGTACCTGTTACTTGTTGACAACTTGGGGCAGAAATACCGGAGGGATGAATGTGGGGAGGTCCTAAATGTATGGCTGCTCCTTCCCACCCTGTGCCCACCTCTACTGCCTCTATAAAACCAAATCCCCGAGAGGCATACATTCTCCCTAGCTCTGTGCCTGAAAATCCTATTCCCGCCTAAAGAAGGGAGAACCCTCCCCTCTCTCTCTCCATCTGCCCCAAGGCTGGCCCACTATACTACCCGGTGCTGGCCTAGGGGCGGGTAGCCCCTGCCAAGGGCACACTTGCGCCTGGCGGCCGTGTAACCCCAGGCCAGGCTTTCCCCAGCCTCTCCTGGGCGTGACAAACACCCAGCTCTACGCCACCCCTGGAAACCTAAAGATACCATCTTCACGAAAACTCAGCTCCAAGATGACTGTTGTTTCCTTAGTTAGAAAGCCACTCAGCACAAACAGCCTAAATACCCCACTCAAGAGAAAAGCTAAGCGATGGTGGTACAGCCGTACTGAACAGCATGCAGTCAAAAAATGTTACAGACTTATAACAGCACAGAAAATGTCTGTTATAATAATGGGAGGGGAGGCAGCATACAAAATCGGATAAACAGGATAGTCACAGCTAAGGAAGTTGAAATACTTTGAAAATCTGTACAAAGTCAAGAGGCTTGAAGGAAATCCATCAAAAGGTAACCAACCAGAGACAAGGTCCCTCCTCTACGTTTATGTGTATTTACAACAGCAAAAAATAAACACTACCTTTGAAACGTATCTAATTTCTCAAGGAGGAACATACCCAGAAAGATCAGGGATCGTGACCTCAAAAGATCTGCGGTCTAGGTTCAGGTTTGTCTGTTTCCAAAGGCATGTGACTCTGAGAAGTGAAAAGCACTTCGTTCTATTTCTCACCTACAACCTATACTTACAGCCTACAACCTACACCTACAATCTATAACATTCACCTACAACTTACACCTGTAACTTACAACCTACATCTATAATCAATAACCTATACTTACAACCTACACCTGTAACAACCTACACCTACAACTACAATCTACAGCCTACACCTATAACCCACAACCTATATCTATAACCAATAACATATACCTACAATGCACATGTACAACCTATGCCTACAAGCTATAATCTACAGCCTATATCTAACTATGAACTATGCCCATACCTACAACCTACAACCACGACCTACACCCATACTTACAGCCTAAATCTACAACCTATAACCTACAGGGTTGCTATCAGGGTTGTAGGACTCTCCCAAGCACCGATCTTTACATGAAGATGTTATATGAAGGTGAAGCATGAAATCATTATGATCACTTGAGATCTACACACACATACACACTCCAGTATCAACAATGTTATCAGTGCACTAAGTGAATCTTGATTCCAGAAAGAAACACTAACATACTAGAAAATTCCTATCAGGGCTCAGAAGTCCAAATGGCCACCATGTACCTGTTCATGTACCCAGCACTTCTCAGGGCCTCCCAGGTTTGGTTCAACAAGTTTATCACCTTCTTTTTGAAAATATAGAGGAAGTCTTACTTCAGCTTTAAAAAGAAAGACAAAGAAAAGGAAAATGCACCATGCAGGTGCATTGTGTGTAATTATTCAGTTTGAAAACTACTCTTTGTCTAGGAATAATGGTCTAGAATTTTCCCTCAGGTAAGGGCTGGGAGCTGGCTTCTAGGATCAGAGGGAAGCCAGCACCCTTTCCTGTTAAAATCTGAGAGCGTGGCTTTCACAGAGGGTTTACATCCTGCCGTGGCCTTTCTTGCCAGTGTTCTTCAAAACGCCCTGAAGACACTGCCACTGAGACTGAGCCCCCTAAGACAAAGGGCCTCTCCGCTCTCTATCAGATGTCACCTCAAAAGATCCTGCCTCTTCTCCCCTATCTGGCTGGTAAGAGCAGCTGAGGCCAAGGCTGGGGCATGATCCCTACTCTCTGCCTCCCTGTGAAGCTGGATGTGAATTCCAGCTCCTTTAGGCACCAGTAAGTGACCTGTAGGCAAGTTCCTCACCTCACCAAGCTTCCATCTCCTCACTGGTAATAGTAATACCAATATATAGATAGATATTTTTTTCAGCACTTAGAATGTGCTAGATACTAAAGCTAAGGGCCTTGCATCCAAGGACGTATCTGTTCTTTGCAACAGCAGTATCATAAGACTAGCAGTAGGTACCGTTACTATCACTCCCGTTGTAGAAATGAGAAAGTGGAGGGAGGGAGTTAAGTAACTTGCTCAAGGTCCCACAGCTAGTTGGTGGGGGCAGGGGGGGAGGGTACTGAAACCAGGCAGTCTGTCCCCCATGCTTTTACCATTACACTGTCAACTGGAGGTGGGGAAATGGCCATCTGACAAGGTCATCATCTGGACTTTAAAAACCAACTATCTAGGGCTTCCCAGGTGGCGCAGTGGTTGAGAGTCTGCCTGCCGATGCAGGGGACACGGGTTCGTGCCCCGGTCCGGGAAGATCCCACATACCGCGGAGCGGCTGGGCCCGGGAGCCATGGCCGCTGAGCCTGCGCGTCCGGAGCCTGTGCTCCGCCACGGGAGAGGCCACAACAGTGAGAGGCCGCATACAGCAAAAAAAAAAAAAAAAAAAAAAAAACAACTATCTACAACACCACAGTAGTGCCTCAATAAATAGTAGTGCCAGTTTCCTCCTAACAGCCAAACTCTGCACCATTCTCTCCACAGCCATCTTGACGATGCTTCCTGTTGGATACAGGGAGCATGCATAATTCAACGCAGCCAATGACTAAGAAACAGAAAACAAACTCAGTTTCCTGTGAGTCCTAGGGGCATATTGTGTCTCCTTCATTTCTGAGCAATTTGGACAACCAAGGGTAATGACTAGCACAGAGAAGGAAATGGAAAAGAGCTTACTGACCCTCATCCATTTCCTTCTGAGGTGCTCCTTATTATTATTATATTATTACTATTATTATTTTGGCCACACTGCGAGGCACGCGGGACCTTGGTTCCCCGACCAGGGGTTGAACCTGTGCCCCCTGAAGTGGAAGCATGGAGTCTTAACCCCTGGACTGCCAGCGAAGTCCCTGTGCTCATTATTTTGGGTTCATTTTTATTTCCCAGAGACAGCCCTAAACATTGGGTAGCAACGATTCTAAGATCTACAAGGGAACACAGAGAACCCCAGAGCTGGCAGGAAATGTGTCACCTAACTGACACTCCCAAGATCTGCAAATTCTCTCCAGAACCAAGCTTCTCTTTTGTATCACCCTCCCTCTTCACTTTTAGTTCCTGTGACAAGAAACGCCCTCCTTCTGATCCATCCTCTGCCATGCCTCACCACATGCCAACTCAAGGGATGCGTACTCTCCAGCAGGATCAAGATGAACCTGCAGTGCCCAAGCCACGCCACAGGAGAAAGCCCATGCCCCCCAGCTCCCCCCGGCCCACCTTCCCCTAACCATGGATGAAGCCCCACAAGGGCCCAAGAAGGTCTCTTCCACAGTCAGAGGCACGTGAGCCTGTTTAGAAAGTGTCTTCCATATTAGGGTCCTCCCATGACTGCAGAAAAACAAAAATCACTCAGAACCCTCTTTCTTCTGAGAGCTTCAGAATTGACTATGATACCTGAAATCTCTCAATCTCTCTTATTCCCCACCTCTTCCTCCTTCCATTCTGCTTTAAAAAGAATATACACTTTTAAAAAGATCTACCTAGCACTGAGAAACTGGAAACAATCTGTTATTCAGAACATAACCACTCCTAAGGAGCCATTAAGAGTTTTGGTGGCAACGCTGGCCCCACTGTCACCCAAGTCATCACAATGGGCCACTAGGACCGGAAAACGCTGCCTGATCCTCTGCAGGTGTGAACGTTCTTATGGCTCTCCTTCACTCTAATTCTTTGGCGGGGCTCAGAGGGAATGGAATGGGCTTCTGTTATGATGATGGATGAGCAGGCTGCTGGCAGAGCAGGACCGTTGGGAGGCACTCTACACACGCACGCTCACACACACATTTAACTCTAGATCCACTCTACACCCTACACATACACAATCCCCACCCTACACACACACACACACACACACACGCTCTAGACATAAGCTACACTCTACAGCCTACTCACGTAGACTTACACACTCTATACATATGCTATACCCTACACTCTGCACACACATTCACACATACTCAGACTCTCACCCTTGGCCAGCAGCACCCAGGAACTCCCACTGTGGTCTTATGGGCCAGGACTCCCTGCCAAGCTCTTTGGCCACTGAAGCAACCCCATAAGCCCTTTTCTCTGTCCCTTTCCAACCCTAGGGCCTTTGTTGGTATCATTACCCCTGGCTTACTCTTTCGTTAGCCAGACCTGAGCTCAAATCCCAGGTTACTAGCTGTGTGGCCTTGGCAAAGTCACTTGACCTCTCTGAACCTCAGTTTCCTCATATGCATCTAGGAGCATGCCAGTACCAAACTCCACGGCTAATATGAAGCCAGCTCTCAACAGCCCAGCCAGATCATGAGTTCCCAGTCTATGAGCCCCCAAGTGCACCAACCCTGCTCCCTCCTCCATGGACCCCCTGGATCTTCCATAGCCTAAAGACTAAAGGGTTAGAGCCTGACCCAACAGGGGGTCTCTAGGATCCTGTTCTAACTCCACAAGCAGCATCTAGTCTGACTGGTCCATGCCTATGAAGGGCTGGTTGCTAGGATGCTGATTCGGTGGGATACTGGATCCTGCAAGAGAAGGGGTTATCACAGGCCCTGGCACCGAGTCCCTGCTTAGAAGTTACCTCCAAGACTAAGTTGCTCGGCCAGTGGGTCCCTCTTCCTGCAGGGCAGTGATCTGTCTCCCTCATGCCTCCAGTCATGGTCCTGCATCTACTCGCGGGGCTGGACAGATTCAAATACAGGCTGGCTAGTCCAGAAGGACCCCTGGGAAGAGGCTGGTAACTTTGACTTGCACCATCCATATCTCAGCTCCCCTTACCCTAGGTAAGAAGGAGATGACCCCAAGAAACCCTCTTCTCTTTAACTGTCTCCCAGCTCCAGAGCCTGGAAAGCCACTCTCTCACCTGCCGTTCCCAACTTCCCTGGCCCAGGTAGCTAGGGCAGGTGTTGTTACATTGCCCTTTACAGACGGCTGAGCACCCACGTCAGATGGCTTATCCAAGATCACACAGTGATGGAGTTGGAATTAAAACCCAGGTCTCAACGCCTGACCCCTGATCCACTAAAATACCTGTAATTCTACTTTTACAGGTTAGGGAACAGACAGACACCCAGGCACGATAAATGAGTGGCCTAGGACATCCCAGACAATATATTGTGGACATAAAGCAGAACTGAGGCTTGGGGACCGGAACTCTGTCCTCTAATGGGTCGATCTGGAAGACATCTTCAGGGATGAGACCCGGTTCTGGCAAGGTCTTTCATCCCCAACATTCAGGTTCACCCTATGACAGGCCTTGCTAATTCCAGGGTCCATCAGAGGCAGGAGACCCAGGCACTGGGGAGCCACGGGCTGGAGTCCGAGGCGTGCTTCTCTGTTCTGAGCTCAGCCTGTGGGCACCGGACATGGGCATCGCCCCCTCTCAGAGTATCTGCACCACCTACCTCTGGGAACGCTGTGGTCGCTGAGGGAAAACAGAGCAAAGCTCGCTGCCAGCCCAGCCCTGCTTAGTAATCTGCCCTTTGCATTACCGGGGAGCAGTGGGGATACAGCTGCAGTACCTGATGGTACATCTAAAAAAAGCCAGCTGAGGGGGCCCACAGACTCCCACCTGTCCTCTCCCACCTGCCACTCCGGAGACTGGCGAGGAGCTGCTGTTTCTTTTTTCTCCCACCCCAAGGAGATCAGTATGTTGTGCAGAAACAACTCCATCCAACAAAGCTCTACTTTACACCTACCTCCATCTGGACTGTCCCTCACAGCATTCCGCTAATTCACCGATAATTCCTCCCAGAATCATGACCGATTTCCCTCCTGCTGTGTCCCAACCAGGTGGCGCTGAGCAGTTACCTCAATGCTCACTCAGCCCACAGGAGCTTTCGGTGAGGCAAACAGAGCCAGGGGGACACTCACCCAGAACTGGCTTTCAGGTGAACAAGGTAAGATAATGAGTCAAGGCTAAGATGTTTGAAAAGGGAAGTTCAGCTTAGTATCCATAAAACGGTAACCAGTTATTGAACACCTACTGTGTGCTAAGCACTTGAAAAGATTTCTCTCACTGAACACTCAGTGGGACATTTTGTAAATGAGAAGACTCCTGCCAAAAGATGTTGTCATGAGCCCAGACACAAAAGGCACCGAGACACAGCGCTCCTAACAGACCCTCCTTTGGGAAAAACCGTCACTATTCAGACTAGAAATTCTTCTGAATAATTTTCATCATGTTCAGCATCTTGATAATGTACTCATGCATAAAAATGATGCTCAGCAGCTCTTTGGGTAAAATGATGATATTAATGTTAACGGTAATGTTGGCAGTAGTAAGAGCAAAACCAGAACTGGAAATTAATATGCATTTTAATGACTGTCAGGCACTGCACATCCTTTATATACAGTATGTTATTAATAATACTGTATCATAATACTGTATCACTTTCAATGTTCCTAGGAAAAATTTTGGTTAAGTATGTCTGCTAAGAATGTAAGAGGAATCACTGAGAAGAGAACGTGACCTACAGCCTGTGAACTGGCAAAGGATAAAAGGAATGGATGTGGAACCATCCATCCGCGTAAGATAGGAAAGGTAAAAGAAGAGCAAAGAAAAAAACTAGTCCACAGAAACCCATAAAAAAACAGTAGAAAAAAAGCTCAGAAGTTACTATCAGCCATTACAATAAACATAAACAAATCAAATTTACCTATTAAGAGACAGAAATTATCAGATTGGATTAAAAAGTTGAAAATTCAACTGAGATGATTACACGAGACAAATCTAAAACAAAACTTTATTAAAAGGCTAAGAATAAAGAGACAGAAAAGAATATACCAGGCAAGCACTAAACAAAAGAAAACTGGTATAACATGTAGTTAATGTCATTCAAAACTCATTTGGGTCCTCAGAACAAGCCTCAAAATGGCACAAGGTAGATCTGAAATCCCTTTTTTGCACAAGGAGACTGAGGAATGGAAAGGTTAGGTTACTTGCCCGAGGTCACTCAGGCAGTAGGGGCACCAAGAGGATCCACACTCAGGTGTCTATTACCCCAAAGCCCATGCTTTCAACCATAACACTCTACTGTTGTAAGTAACATCATGTTGGGAAATATTTAGTGGCTGGAAAATACATGTTCCATAACCAAGGCTTGGAGGGTAAGTAAAGGAAATGGAGAAAGGTTCATGAGTCACTAAAGAAATAAGAACAATTCATTGGTTCTCAATCCTGGCAGGTTAGTTAGCTAGAACACCCAGGGGAGCTCTAAGAAAAGGCTAGTGATTTGGGCCCCATCCCAGACCAATTAACACAGCATCTCTGAGGGTAAGACCCAGGCATCAGTATTTTAAAAGCTTCTAAAGTGATTCTAACGCACAGGCAGAGTTGAGAACAACTACCTGTAACACAAACTCAAGGGCAAGTCTCCTAAAAGACAGAGGGTACTTTTAGGTCATGGTGGAAAGCAGAAATTAGATGACCCGCCAACCTCATGCCTCCTACCTACCATTCAAAAAAGAAATAATTAGAATAAGAGATATGTGACCCCTTCCTCCATGATGAGGGGAGACCACGACTGAGAATATCTGGGAAAAGAGCTGACAGAATCCCTCTGCTAACTCCCCCTCCCTGTTTCTCAAAGAGAACAGAATGAATCACAGCATCTTAGGGGTGGAAAGACTTATAGGAAACTTAAAATGGATCCTACACTTGGCTGACTGTTAAAACTGCCTTGGAAACTTGGTTAAAATATAGATTTCTGTGCTCCAACCCTAGGGGAATCTGAATCAGTGTATCTGCTTTAGCATGGGAAACAATATTCTTCAAAAGATAACTCAGTCTTTTGGAGAAGGATGGCAGAGTGGAGCTGGATCACAGTAATTCCCTGTCCCAACACACAATTACAATTAAGCAAAAGAAAACAAAAAGGAGGGAGGAAAACCAGCAGTGATCAAACAAGGAATGCCACCAACATCTCAAAGGGAAGGCCTGGGCGAGGTTGGGGGGAGAGGATTTGGCATGACTTGGAGGTGCCTGTCCCCACCCCCCCCACACCCCTGGAGCATTACTGGCGAGGCCAAAATAATGAGACTTTTCACTAATTACTACGTGTGTGGAAAGAAGCAGGCTACGGTTGCATTGTTATTTTTTCCTTTTCTGACCTGACAGGTAAAGAGATGAGGGGACAAATTGGAAACTGCTAGGAAGAGGACTATAAAACAGGGTGTGAGGAGTTAGGGATCCCTCCTCTATCTCCCTCGTAGAAGCACAGACACCAGGGCTCAAAGCTTAACTGAGGGGATCATCTAAATGTCAAGGGCACCTCCTCATGGAAGATGGTACATCCCCCATGGGTGGAATGAACCTTGGAATAGGACATTTAACAAAATCTCAGGAGAGCAGAATGTAATCCTACCCAAAGGAACACACAGCTCTGAGCCCTGACCCTCCCAGATGCCCAGTTTCCCCACATTAGATATCAGAAACCATCTCAAACTGCAGCTCAGATACCAAGGCAAGGGTTTTAGATAAGTTCCAAAAGGAGTCATAAAGCATTTGCCCACGGTATCAGAACAATTAGAAGGACCAAAGCTACCCACGTTCAGCATAAGCAAATTAAAACATATCACGGCACTTGTACGTATACACATACTACAGGGGAAAAAATATAGAACATGACATACAGAAGATGAAAAACTCTGTCTTGAAAGAATAAAACCAAAGAAACAGGAAATTTCCAACTAGTGCTTAATGCTATAGAAGAAATTCATCAGAATATATATTCAATAAAACCAGCAAAGTTAGATTACAAAGCAGTTAGATCAAAGAAAACACACTGAAGACGAAAATAACACCATTTCAGATTGCTGAATAAATTGGAGTCAGAAATAATACAAGTGAAAATTGAATTCCCACATAGGGGAAAGGCTTGAGACTCAACAACCGTGGGACTTATTAAATATTATCAACCTTAACAATGGAAAAACAATACCATTGCTAAAATAAGGCCTGCTAGCCTTATTTGGCAGGAAGTAGGAGCAAGTATATGAATGCTAATTTCTTCATCGTTTATAGTACGGACTCAAGTCTAAAATTGAAAATAGTTAACAGAAACTGAATCCCTCTGCTATACAGCAGAAATTAACACAACACTGTAAATCAACTCTACTTCAATAAAATTTTTTTAAAAAGTAATGACTCCAACCTTTTAATATTTTTCATAATCTGAGTCAGATCTTTTAGAAAATCTGTTTCAATGAAGAAATATTTACCCAGAGCTCAACACTTCCTTCAGATGTGTCCTATTAGAAAACTAAGCCAAACAAATTAATACTCTTGTTAAAATTAGGATGTAGAGTGTGATCCTATTACTCCAAAATTATTCTTGCCAATCTATGATCTATGAATCCTTCCAGCTGTGTATATCCATAGAAAGATTCTTCAGTGATTTCTCTCCTACTCTTCAAGATGGTTATTTTGAGATGGTGAGATTATTATTTATTTAAAATTCCTCTATGCATGTTGGTGTTGCTTGAATTATTTGTAGTGCCTATTTTCAAAAACAACTGTTTTAGAGGGGAAAAAACCTCCCAGGTGGTTGAGATGGTCACAGCCAAGTTTGAGGACCACTGAATCTACTTAGCAGCGACGCCTAAATCTCGCCCATGTATCTCCAGGCAGCACTCCTGAGAAGCCAGCCTCCCAGCTACTGACAAAATCTCCAGAGATGATGATTCACTCACTAACCCCTAACTGTCCCATCCCACTGCAGCACGCAGGGCAACTTTCATTTTATAGTACAGCTAATTTTCTTACTGACGCTTCCCTTACTATCCAATGTTCTAGCAATAATGCCCGCTCTGGGGGACTTCCCTGGTGGCACAGTGGTTGGGACACCGCACTCCCAATGCAGGGGGCCTGGGTTCAATCCCTGGTCAGGGAACTAGATCCCACATGCATGCCGTAACTGAGAGTTGCATGCCACAACTAAGGAGCTGGCGAGCTGCAACTAAGGAGTTGGTGAGCCCCAACTGAGACCCAGCACAGCCAAATAAATAATGAAAATTTTAAAAAAGATAACAATGATCAACTAGATTAATAGAAATTCACGGATATGGGGCTTACAAGATACATTAGCATTAAAAAAGATATGACAAGGTTGGAAGCAATAGAAAAAAATAAACTAGGAGAAAAAAAAATATTGCCCACTCTTTATTGAACTGCCCTAACTATGAGCTAATCATGTTCTTCTACATTCTCCTTTCATCTTCAGAGCATGCAGTTACAATGTTTCATTACAGTTCTCCCCATTTCTCTGTTGAAGAGACTGAGACCCACAGAAGTGAATTTTCCCCCAAGGGTCCCCAGTTAGTAGGTGCTAGATCTGGCTTTCAAGCCACACTACAGTTGACCCTGAAGTCCATGTTTTTAATCAAAATGCTTTGCTAGAAAGTGATGCCTTGTATTCATCCAACATCCACCTTACCCTGCTCTCTCGGGACACACCAAAAGTCTAACCCCTTTCCATACAGCATTGCCTTCCAACATAGGAAAACAAAAATCACGTGACCCTCATCTACCCAGCCTTGCTCCCCCAGGCCGTCCCACACTAGACGCAAAAGATGGCATTTTTTCCTGATCCACGATGAACTTGTTGAATGATGAATTTAAACAAAAGCATGAAGTTTCCAAGATGCTCTTATTTATATGCTACCATTTAAGTTCCACTTACAACAGTTCCTAATACTTGGGTTCCCTGGGAAGACCTCCCAAGAGAGTTTCATGCCACAGACAACTCTCCGGGTTAATAGATGGGTGTAGTAATGTGGATAATGTAATTTATATCTGGCACAGACGTGTATTATATGCATTTTTCAATTTACCTTCTGAATAATTTTTTTTTCACTGACTCATATTTAAATTCTACTCCCCTAACACGCATTGGCTGGCAGTGAGGGGACGGAAAGTAGGATGAAAATGTTAAGTAGATTTTCCCTACACCATCACCAAGTGCTCTCCGGGCTATCAGGGGGCTGCGGGGTTTGGCAGGGGGCTCGTTTTGGTCTATAATCTGAGTCTGATTTTCACATACAGATGCAACAGGCGTCCAGCGGGCAGTGTACATGGCCTGTCACCTCCTGTGCTGCGAGCCACAAGGCAGCTGGGCACAGGGGCCCCCCCAGGCCTTGCCCGGAACACATTCTCCCAGGACTGCGCACTTCCCAGCAGGGTTCCGTTCCAGGGAAAGATCCCACTGCCTTAGTTTTGCACAGAGGCCGGTAGGCCTCCACCAAAGTGCACACCTGTGTTGGCAGCAGGGCCATGGAACAGGGCCTGGAAATCATCGCCCGATGCCTCGGTGGAGGAACAGGGACCCAATACAGCTCAGCCCAGACTGAGTTGGGCTGCTGACCCCACTACCCTGTCCCCAAATCCTCTCCCGCAGTGTCCTTGATGTCACCTCTGTGTCCTGAAATCCCAGCCCTCAGGCACACACATATCACTCTCCACTTCCTCCTGGCAGCTTTTCCCCAGGAGACATCTGAACTCACTTATCCTGGGCCCCCCGTCCCTCGTAGGGGAGGGGAGACACTCAATGCCACAACCCAGAAGGAACCGCCGCAGGGAATCAGTCAAAAGCCAGACACTAAAATTACATTTTCTCACTCCCTTCTCATTTCCAGGGAAGTTTGTGTGAGGCTGTCTGGGATCATACACTCTCCGTGGAAGTGACAGCTTATCCCGACTGCCGTCTCCTCCCCCACCCCTCCATCTCGTCCTGTCCCCTCCCCGGGTCTGCAAGGCCTCCCTCCCTCCACTGAACTCCCAGCTCACTGCCTCCCACTGGCTCCCCGTGTGCCGGGGGCACCCCGGAAAGCCTGCGGAAAGCCCTGGTCCCCCGGCCAGGAAAGGATGAGCGTAGCCCCCGCCCAGCACAGATTCTCAGGACACAGGGAGCAGAGGAAGTAGGCGGTGTTTGGACAGAAGGTACCTCACACAGGAGAAGAATAAGGGAACATTTCAGCCTCCAGGAGTCTATAAAAACACTGGTACAAGGAGAGGAGCAAAACTGAAAAATAGTATAGATGAACTTATTTGCAAAGCAGAAATAGAGACAGACATAGAGAACAAACGTATGGATACCAAGGGGGAAGGGAAGGTAGGACGGATTGGGAGATTGGGATTGACATATACACACTACTGTGTATAAAATATAGAACCAATGAGAAGAGACTGTACAGCACAGGGAACTCTACTGAAGGCTCTGTGGTGACCTAAACGGGAAGGAATCCAAGGAAGAGGGGATATACGTATGTGTGGCTGATTCACTTTGCTGTACAGCAGAAACTAACACATCATAAAGCAACTACACGCCAATTAAAAAAAAAAGAGGTACCAACCATTATGTATAAAAGGAAATATTGTACAACATGGGGAATAGAGCCAGTATTCTGTAATAACTATAAATGGAGTATAACCTTTAAAAACTGAATCACTATATTGTACACCTGTAACTTACATAATATTGTTTATCAACTATACATCAATAAAAAAATATTAAAAAAAAAAGCTAGCTCTGCAAAGCTAGTAGTCCAACATATCCAGAGTCCCAGACCACTCCTGCCCCTTTCTTCTGGAAAAGTTCACACAAGGTTATGTCTCAAGGTTCTCAGACACAAAGGACACCATAAACAAGATGAAAAGACAACCCTCAGAATGGGAGAAAATATTTGCAAGTGAAGCAACTGACAAAGAATTAACCTCCAAATTATATAAGCAGCTCATACAGCTTAATATCAATAAAAACAACCCAATCCAAAAATGGGCAGAAGACCTAGACATTTCTCCAAAGAAGATATACAGATTGCCAACAAACACATGAAAGAATGCTCAACATCATTAATCATTAGAGAAATGCAAATCAAAACTACAATGAGGTATCACCTCACCCCAGTCAGAATGGCCATCATCAAAAAATCTAAAGAAACTAACACCACTAAAGCAATTAATACTCCAATAAAGATGTTAAAAAAAAAAAAAGGATTCTCAGACATGCCCCTTCCCTCTGATGCTGCCTGGCTCCCAAACTGCCTGAATGTTTTCACCGGAAAGAGAAAGGGGCAGGCCAATTCTCAAATGGCCGTTCACCATGCAGTAGCCAGCCCTTTCAGGCCTCCTTCACAGTTCAAAATATTACTGCTGGGTGGTTACTTGTCAGGAAAGCACACAGACAGCCTCAAAGATGTTGAAACAGACCTGGATAGTTGAACCAGACCTGCCTCTTACAACTGAACTTTTGTTCTCCTCTATAGGGCACCTACTGTGTGTACACACCAACTCCCATTCAGCCCTCCAGCAACGGTGGGGATGGTGTCACCCCCCTCCTGTGCAGGTGAGGCCTGAAGCTGAGAGAGATTAAGGATCTTGCCTGAGGCTATTACAAGTAATGTCCCACAGCCAAGACATAAATCTAGTCCCAGAAACCATAATCTTCCTACCAAACATTTCCCCTTAAGAGTGCCCGTAACTCCACACAGGAACCCAGCCCAGCATGGATAATCCATCAGAGTAGAGGAAGAAAACTCCCCTGTCAAAATTAAAGAGGCTAACAGCAAGGATGTTTAGGTGGGAGCATTCAAATTTCCATAAAAACATCTCCTTGTGCAAAGATGAGCTGAAAAACATCATGCTGAATCTGCCCCTTAGAAGCCACTACCTCCTGGAGCCTGGATGTCTACCCCAAGTTTACTAAAGAGCCCCCCTGCTTCCCCGCCGACCTGCAATCCCCACCATGATTTATTAAGGAATCATGCAGGCTCGGCTAAGGGAACGGAACTGGTCAATTATATTTCACTTTACCCACTAAACCTTAAATATTATGCCCCAGTTTGGACAGGCCTTGCCTTTCGTTTTTCTTGGCTTTAAGAAGGCAGGGAAGGGCCATGGAGCCAAAAACCCAAGTGTCTGAGCGTTTACAGTAATTCAGCCTCACCCAAGACTGGGCCCCCCACCCAGGCCCACCTCTGCATGGCTTTTCCAGATCAACTGGAAATTGGGGTGACAGCCAGCCCTTCCATACACAGTAAGCCTTCTGCATGGAAGGCACATGTTTCCAGAACCTCCCAGGCCCTCTCCCGAGCAGGTATTCTAGGAGAAGGATTTTGAAGCAGAGGCTAGGAAGTCAACATGGAATTGCCTTCCCCTTGGATGATCTGACTCAGGCAGCACCCAGGACCAGCAAGACCAAAGGAAATCGGCTGACCCCAAAGACGATCACTTAGAACAAGGGTTAGCAAACTAACAGCCCATGGGCCAAATATGGCCCAGTGTTTTCGTAAATAAAGTTTTACCGGAACACAGCCACGGTCATCTGTTACGTAGTGTCTACGGTTGATTCCATGCTACAAAGGCACACGTTTGAGTAGTTGCAAAAGCGTGGCCCACAAGGCCTAAAATATTTACTATCTGGCCCTTCACAGAAAAAAAAAAATTTTTTTTTGCAACCCTCAATTTAGAAAGACTTTCAGAAGTGGTTGGGCCTATCTCTTAAGACCATTTAAGAGCAAATAATATCTCTAGAATATAATTGGTACAGCAGTGCATGGAGGAAGAAGAATGGAAAAAATGTCCCTGGAGGGTCCTTCCAGCCCCGTAAGAAGCCAAAGGAGGGACCAGGTGCCTGGTACTCAGTGCCTCAGGTGACAGATGTCCTATTTACAGGACAACAATCTGGAGAAAAGGGAACCCTCCTACACTGTTGGTGGGCATGTAAATTGATACAGCCACTACAGAAAACAGTATGGAGGTTCTTTAAAAAACTAAAAATAGAACTACCATGTGATCCAGCAATCCCACTCCTGGGCATATACCTGGAGAAAACCATAATTTGAAAAGATACTTGCACCCCAATGTTCACTGCAGCACTATTTACAATAGCTAAGACATGGAAGTAACCTAAGTGTCCACTGACAGATGAATGGATAAAGATGTGGTACACATATACAATAGAATATCACTCAGCCACAAAAAAGAATGAAATAATGCCATTTGCAGCAACGTGGATGGACCCAGAGACCATCATACTCAGTGAAGTCAGAAAGAGAAAGACAAACATCATTTGATATCACCTATATGTGGGATCTTAAATGATTCAAATGAACTTATTTAGAAAACAAACTTGTATTACCAAAGGGGAAAGGTGGGGGGCATAAATTGGGAGATTGGGATTGACATATACACACTACTATATATAAAATAGACAATCAACAAGGACAGCACAGGGAACTCTACTCAATACTCTGTAATAACCTGTATAGGAAAAGAATCTGAAAAAGAATGGATACATGTATATGTATAACTGAATCACTTTGCTGTACACCTGAAACTAACAACATTGTAAATCAACTACACTCCAATACAAAATTAAAAATTTAAAAACAACAATCTGTACACCACCTTCGGGAGGCCAAACCAACACGCCTGGTGTGACCGTGCATAAGGAGTTAGGCAAAGGTGGAAGAACCATAGCCTCAAGCTTGGGTCACCATAGTTCAAGGAAAATGGTGCCCCCTTAAAACTGGTATCTTGATGGTAGCAGCAAGAGCTGAGAAATTCCCCAGGAAACAGGTAAAACTGGACAGTCATTGACATTCAGCTACCTTTTGCCCACTTGATGTATTTTTCTCCATTGCCAATGCTGGAGGGTGAAAGTGCTCGTTTTTCCAGGGAGATAACAGCTTCTCTTTCAAAAGAGGAGGATGCTAAGAGGGGAGAGAGAATGATGAAGAAAGATGTAAGATTCAGGGGCCGTGCAGGTGCCCTGACCCTAGCCATCCAAGAGACTCTCCCGAGCCGGGCAATGATGCTCGTGGCTAATCTGCTCACCACCAGGGGCAGGGCAGAGCGAAGAAAAGAGGAGAAGAAGGCAGAGACAGAACTGCCTCTGGGGGAAGTCTGGTTGCATCTGGTGGGGAGGATGGGGATCGGAAAAGACGGAGGACTGGCCCTGCTCCCAGGCGGTACTGGATGCTCTCTCCCCAGAGGCTCCCATATTGGTTCTGGCTGGAGCTGTCTCTCTCAACGCCTACAGTGCAGACTTGAGCATGTTTGCTCCCCAGGGGTGCCACGGCATCCGGAGCTGTCTTCATTCTGCTGCTGGAAGCCCTGGGAAGCCCCTGGGGCCTCGGGCTCCTCTGGGACGTCACACTGTTCTCTCCTGCCTTGCTTTCTCTTGTATCTCTTTGATGAACGTACTGCTGTACCATTGACACAGTTGTCAGCATGCCTGTCTTGGCAGTGTGACCTCGTGTAGACCCACAGAAGAGCTGGAAGAGGCCTTGGAAAACATTCCGGAGCCAAGTATCTCAGACTCGGGCGTGCCTCTCCCCTGGGACCCAGGCTGTGTCCAGGCAGGAGGCAGCTGGGGAGTGGCAAGGGCTGCGTATGCTCCTTCTGAGTACATTTTCCCAGGTGGGGCATTTTTAAGGTAAGCTGTTGACATAATCGCTAAGTCTGGAAAGATGCTAAAGCAGTGTGAGAATAAGACCCCGAGACAAGCAGAGGAGGTAGCAGTCCCTGGGGGGGTACTACATGCTGCCCCCTCCAATCCAAGCATGTCCCACGTCCTGCTCCCCAAGCTCTGCCTCCCAGAGGTAAGGCCCCAAGATTTTGATGTCAGGGGTCAACACAGCCATTCAGGGGACAAACTGATAGAGTACAAAACTGATTCAAAGATGGCGGGCAGGAGACCAAGATGGTGTAGAAGGACGTGGAGCTCACATCCCCCACAAGAACATCAGAAGTACATCTACACGTGGAACAATTCAGAGTACCTGCTGAAAGTTGCCAACAGATCTTATACTAGCAAAGCTGCAAGAAAGATCCCCACGTAACCGGGTAAGACAAAAAGGGGGAAAAAAAAAATGTAGGGAGGACACAATTTTTTATACTGAATAAAACACACATCATGCAGGGACAGAAAACCCTGCACAAGTTTATTAAGTAAACGTTTCGCACAGTGTGTGTGACTTTGGATTTTGCTACTATATTTGAGGGAAGAGATGGAGGTGGGGCTGATTTACCTTCATCCTTCTCTCCCTTTTAAGGACTTCAGTAGAAAATTCTCAGAAACACCAAATTTTTTTTCCAGCTTTCTTGAGATGTAATATTGACCTATAATATTGTGTAACGTTAAGGGTCATGTTGTACACCCAGTTTCTAATGGCCCCATTTTACAGATGAGAAAACTGAGACCCAGAGAAAACAAAGAGTAGAAGCCGACTGGATCCCAAGCCCCTGAGCCCCATGATCAATGCTCTTTCCAGGAAAGTACCACCCAAATTTAGGAGCCCCACACACAGGGGCCAGGAACGGTCTCCAATTTAACTCATCCTGACCAGTGACTGGAACAGCACGCTGAGAGGCAGCCTTAATTAAACGCCCTTGATGGGTACAGTGATGGTCTGGGATTCCAGCCAGGGTTCAGCAGATACTGCGGCCTTGATCCTTCAGGGAAGACCCCTTCCTCCGAGGATGACATGTGTGGAGCACTGAGGGAAGACCAGGACCCTACGGCCCAACCCAGCCAGCTCACCTACTCCAGTCATCACCCAGACAGCAGATGTGTATTCAGAAGTCATCCTCCTTCCAGGGACGGCTCTGGTGATCGCCACAAAGGGGACACTATGGTTTTTCAGCTTACAGATGGCTGCACAGCCCAGCCCCACTGAAAAGCCTAAAGTGGCAAGGAGGAGGTCAAATGCCAGCAACAGAGGCCTCCCTGAGGCCTCACACAGGTGTACACCACAGAGACAGGCATTGATCAGGCATTCCCCTGACGGGAAGGGGAGGGCACTCATTCCAGGGAAGTGAGCTGAGTGTCTGGGTCATAACTGGGAGTTGGTGCGATATGGCTGATGTCCTTCAGGGGGAGGATGAGCAGGACGCTTCCTCACAGGCCAGGCGACTGTATGGCAGAGTCACAACGCCTTCAGTGCTTCTCGGGCCTCGATCTGAACCCAAATAAAACTCTTATGTATCAAAGGTCATTTCTGACTCTCTTAAGAAGTGAGTATCCAGATCTGAAAACACCACAAGTCAGGAGGAAAAAAACCAGAAATGTAGACCTCGGAGAGAGAACCTGAAAATCAGAATCAAGGAAGAGTCAACCTCTCTTTCCACAGGAAAAAAAAAAATCATTTACTAAAGTGACGCTTCAGTGTCACGTGCTTTTTAAAGCTTATCTTTCTGAACTGAACGTAAAAAAAGCAATTGTAAAACCACAAGTTCTGCTGGTTCGGCCAACTTAATGACAAAAAAGAAATCCAAGAGCTTCTCGTAGCTGTAAGCAGAGCCCAGTACCGAGCATCTTGAATTGTTCCAAGATCCCAACCCCCAGGCTGGAGTTAAGAATGATGTACGAAGCAATATGAAAACGTCATTTTCCATTTGGCACCGAGAAGGTGGTATAGCGCTTTGAAGGTTAAACTAAACAGATGAAAGGGAACAGCACAGATATCCAAACCTTGCTCCCCTGTGCCCCTTGGACACATATACACCCCACGAGGGGGGGCACCCAGAGATGCAGGTGGTACCAGAGAAGCCAGAAATCTGGGCTATGTTTTGGGCCTCCGGTTCTGTGCCGGAATCGGTCAGGTCAATCCCAATGAAACTATTACAGCCTTGATTATCACTACCCAAGAATTAACTTAGGCAAACACTGATATTCCATAAAGAATCAAGAGCAAAATGCAGGCTTTCTAAAGCACTTTGAGCTCCTCTCAAAGAGGCCTGGACGAGAATCCAGAGTGAATACGTGGTGTGGCCAGGGAAAGAGCTTGGGTTTCAGATCAGGGTTCCAAGCCACTTTCTACAACCTACCATCTGGGGAACTTTAGGCCCATCACCCAACCTCACTGAGCCAGTTTCTTCCTCTTTAAAAATGGAATGAGAGCCTTCAAAGTGATTAGGAATACTTTAAAAATCATAACTCAGCTGGTAGACTTCTGTCGCCTCTAAGGTGCTCCTACAGAAGAAGCTGTGCTGTGGATGAGGAAGACGCTGATACAATGAGGCAGGGCCTCCTCTCCTCACTCGTCTCAAGGCCATGATCATGCTACATCAAGTGGAACCCAGGACACTAGAAATATGCACCAGATCCATCCAGAACTGAGGATGAAGATGGGCATGGACACACCCAGCCAAGTGCCCCATGCCCAAAACCAGGGAACCATCTTCCGTCAACACCCAATGGTCACGCTGCTGGGATGCACATCTGTGAGCCAAAAACATGCTAAGAAAACACAAATGCTGGAGCACTGCCCCAGCTCCAGCCCACTGACCACAGGCACAATCATACCCCAATGCCTCCAACCCATCTCCTATGGGCCCCGCCAGGACGGAGACTGAAAGTCACGGAGGCAATCAAGCATATGATCACTTTGGTGGTCCTCTAGCAGCAACAGTTGGTTGGAGACTAAAATAATTGCTAGAATTTTCTGAGTGAGTTAAGTCTGGCAAAAGAACCAGAGATGGTTGTGACATATACCAAGCAAAGAGCAACACAAGAGGCAGGTTTTGGGGAGGGAAAGAGAGCTATGCAAGGAAATTAACTCCGGAGCAGTTTGCAGGGAATCAGGGGCTCCGGGCTCATTATTTCAATCTTGGCAGCTGTCACTCACTGCCGAAAGCAGTTCAATCCTGCCCCAGAGCTTTCAGAAGCACTATAAATCAAGGCCCACAACTGGCCCTTCAATGTTGAGTTCAGGAGTTACGGGCATCCACCAGCCGGGAGGGCACAAGCTTCTCCTATATGGCGTGTGCCCTGGGCAAGAAGAATGTGTAGATAAATACAAATACCCAGACAGCCAGAGGTGACAGAAACAGGTCTACAGCATTAGCCCGACTGCGCTTATAGGAAACAAGTGTGCAGTTCAATACCGTTTATGTGGTTCATGGGAGACTCTTGGGCAGTGATGGATAATGTAATTCTCATCCTCCTTGGGGTTTCCAGAGATGAACAGACAATGTAGGATAAAAACAGTAATAATGTACTACCAGAAGAAGGGCTGGGAGATTCGAGATCCCCCTCCTGCATGTTCTCAAAAGAAAAGTCAGCATCTGGCCAGGTTAAGAAATTCAGCTTGCCCAGGATGTGATTTGTTTCTCTTTACATCATTCTCTAAACAAGCAAGCTAACATCCCAGACTGGAATTATAGAAAGACTGCACCAGTCAAATGAGACATCTGGGTGTTCAGATGATAAGAAATGCTAAACAGTCACAACAGTAATTACTAATAAATGCTTTTCTTTCCCCTTGAGCTGAATCATCTGCAAAGCTTTCTTAAGTTCTCTATCTCACTGGATCTTCACAACAAAGCTCTGAAGCGGGTATTCTTAGCCCCCTGGTCAGGATAAGGAAAAGGCTCAGAAAGGGTTCTCACGTCTCCAGGCAGGTAACCCCTGGAATGTTTGTAATTCTGATCTTACAAAAACAAGAACAAAAATGGAAGGACAGGTGCCAGGAGTCAGGTGATGCCCGGGCGGCACCTCCCTCAGCATACAGACGCCTAGAGGCAGGGGTGTGCTGAGAACCACTCCCCTCCCAGCCATGAGTAGACAGCTATTTCATCAGATCCATTTGATCATAATGGTGCTGGGGGAGGGGACACATCACAGCCCTAGAAGAGAGCAACTGAGACCTCCAAGCCGTGGCTCACCAGCTTCAAACCAGTACTGGAAAGTGCCTTAGGTGACAGGTGTCCCAAGGGACAGAAGCCAGGCTTCTGGCCAGTTCCAAGAAGATAGGTTCCTACAGTACAGCTAACATTAACTGTATACCTTTTCGTCCCTAGGCCTGTCCCTACCAATTGAGAACACTGCCACATCTCAACAGCAGTCTTGGAACTCCAAATAAGATCTCTGCCCATCCAGGTGGAAGAGAGCAGAGACACAAAATAAACCCAAGAGGCAGAGGCCTGGACGTTAAGGGTCAAGCCAGGCGTCTTGACAGAACTCTTGGCAGTCCCCATCTGCTGGGCCTCAGGGCCTCCCCACGCAATACACTTTCTAATGAGTCTTTCTTCCTTTAGAGTAGCTATGACCTAAAAGCCTTAGATGGAGAGCCGCTGATACAGCTTCATCATAACACAGCACTGTATATTAAGGCTCCAATGCTACACCGGGAAACGTGCTGACTGACATCTGGCCACATGCTTGAAAAGGCCTGATGGGTTATTTTTGCCTGGGGGCTTCAGCCGCAGAAGACCACTCTCCATGCCCTTGGTCAGCCCATGCCCTGTCAACACTCAGTAGGCATTCAGACCACCCTCAGCTGGTTCACAATGGTGGTCTCTTCAAGACAACCTAAGGCAACAGGGCATATGCCAGGGCTGAAATTCAGATGTCTGCCCTGGTGCAGCATTACCAGTGTTAGAATACTGAAATACTTTTTACGTGTAAGTAGCTTCTGCTCCAAACTCTTGCATGCCCACCACCATGACCCTGACCCCTCCCCTGTGACCCCAGACCTTCCCAGCAACTCAAGAGTCACCACCTGGTGGGGAAGGTGGATGCCTCTCCAGGACCGAATTGGTGCCCAGGCTGTGCAGCTGAGAAAGGACATGAATCCCTCCCTGCATGTGCCCCGTCCATGATGCTACAGCTGGGCTCGTCCCCACCGCGGTGGAAAGACCGGAGGCTCCAGCTTTGCTGAGAAGTAGCTGGGACCACACTATCTATTGTTCTCCACGGGGTGAGAAGGGGTCACCCCCCGCTCTCTTCAGCCAGGGATCCTCCCTTCATTCCCACTGGGATTGGCAATACCGGAGGAGGAACGATAACCCTACATGTATTGTAACCTTGTCCTCTATGCAAATACCCACTTGTTTTTGAGGAAAAGACCAAGACAGAAGCAGCAGCTCCTGGCTCCACCTCGGGAATTAAAAAATCTGGTTGGTATCATCCACTGGACATTTCACAGTCTCTGGCCCAACAGCCAGAAGCCACTGCTCCCCCAGTGCTGTCCCAACAGAACCACAGACAGCACACAGCACTCAAGGGCCCTCAACTCTCAATTAGCCTGATGTTTTCCAACTGCGGGTTATGACCCATGAGCAGGTCACAGAATCAGTTTAATAGTTCACAATTGGCATTTTTCAGCTGAAATAGAAAACAACCTAGCAGCATAGAAAATAGAAAGCATTGCATATAGGATGTGCTGCTACATGAAATCTTTCACTACCTACATGGATGGGCGTGTCGGGTTGAAGAAGAAAATGGATCTCTCGTTGTGGGGCCCAAGGAAAAAGAGTGTAGAAGCCCCTAATCTACCTAATTCCACCCTATCAACGATGACGAACCCGGGACCAGAGAAGCAGCGTGACCTATACCAGGAGCATGGAGGTGGCTTCCAGTCCACGCAGTCTGCAGCCCTCACTTCTCTTCTAAGTGGCTGTGGCTCTGGAGGCAGGTGTCGGGTTTCCTGGACACTAAAGTAGCTGGCTCTTCAGCCCCCAAGAGCTGCACTCAAGCAGTCTCTAGTGCCGTTATGACTTTCGCCTGCAGACTAAACCTTAGCACTGGACCTCCTGACTCTGACCAGGACACTCTAAGAGAGACATACTTCCAGGGCTGCCAGGCCCA